>NC_059344.1:7582457-7894457 GCF_019703515.2 Myxocyprinus asiaticus
TGGTTTTATTGAAGCTGAGCGTAAAACCTGGGACTAGTTCACAAAAGTATGTTTTTTACATAATCGTGAATATTTAATGAACGATTTCATTGACAGCAGTGGTTCTTGAGGCAAAGTTGTTCAGTATGAGGAGATCTAACAAATTATATGAATTATAGCTGCGTCCCAATTCAGAGGCTGCATCCTTCAAAGGTCGCATTCAAAGCCCAACTGCGTCACTGCTGCGCGACAAAGGCTGTCCTAATTCGAAGGCTCCTTCAAATGCGGCCTCCAAATGCATCCTTCGTTTCCTGTGAAATGAAGGATACAACAGATGGATCCTTTTTTTGGATTAGAACACTTCGCTAAGTGCTTGAACCCCCAATAATAAGAAGAAAATCGGAACAAATACAATAGGGTTCCTGCACCTTCGGTGCTTGGACCCCTAATAAGAAAAATAAGAAAAGAATTTGAACAAATACAGTACGGTTTCAGCCCTTCGGGCTTGAACCCCTAATAAAATAAAAAGTCCCCCCTTCTCCACCAAAAGCGTGAACAGGTTTTAAAAACATTTCCTAAGAGAAATGACACTTTAAATTTGGGAATCAAAAAAATATCCTGTTCCCAGCATCTAAATGTTGAACAGGTGTCCTCATCCTGTTTAAACAGATACTTTTTTAAAACACTTCCTAAGAGAAATGACACTTTGAATCTGGTTAACACATCAGAGAGGATCAGATCAAAGATTTTAAAACACACACTTCCTAAACACAGCAAAGCATTTGGCCGAAACATTTTCCCATGGGAATGCAGACATCCCCGGATCGACACCTTGAAGTTGGGGGGTCATAAACACACCTTATCCTGATCCACACCAAAAGCAATGAACAGGTTTTAAAAACATTTTCCTAAGAGAAATGACACTTTAACGTTGGGATTTAAAAACGTTCCTGTTCCAAGCATCTAAACTGTGAACAGGTGCCCTCATCCTGTTTAAAGAATTACTTTTTAAAAAAAACACAAACTTCCTAAACACAGCAAAAGCATTTGGCTGAAATATTTTCCCCACAGGGATGGTGACACCCCCCTGTTTACACTTAAGAAATCGTTCCAGAATATCGCCAGGGTGGGAGTGTCTAACATGAATCCACACAATTTCCTGCAAGAGTTAGTTACCACTATCACTGTTTGACACACAAACTGTAAGGAATCTTCTGGTCTGCATTTACAAATTTTTTCAGATATTTCCTGATCTTAAGGCCAGGATAAACATCACCATTGATTGGAACACACCACAGCTCCTTAACATGGTAATACTACATTTTATTTTTACATTAATAATGATAATATTATTTACCCCATATTACGTTGTCATTGTTGAAAACATCTTGGTGATTACAACATTGTATTATTTAATCAATCACTATATTTGAGTTTGAGTTGAGAGAAAAAAGTCCCATATCATGCATTATTTTGTCACCTCAGTTTTCCACTAAGCATTGTACACTATTAAAGATGTATCATTTTTACTCTTTTAATTACACAGATGGTACAGAGGGGTGGTGTCGGCTTCAGCATGGGAACAGCTGACCAAACACATCATACCATATCCTGTACAACAGCCAGAGGGAGGAAGAGGAAGCAACAGTCAAATGTAAGAATACACCTGTTAGGTCATAAATTATAGGGTCATAAATTATATTTTGTCATTCTGTGTATAATACCTACTACTTACAACATTCTACTATATTGCCATACCTTGTAGAAAGGTGTACTGCTTATGAGATTTGTTGAGCCCCTGCGAATGGGTGAGCCTTGTTTGTGTGATATCTTTGCAGAAGGGTAAACAATGCTTTGTGATTGAGCCCTTCCATAAGGGCGAACATTGTTTGTGCAATACCCTTTGCTGAAGGATATAAAAAGTTTGCTCTTGAGCCCTTCCATAAGGGCAAAGGTTAATGTGCAATATTTTTGCCAAAGGATGAACAATGTTGTGTTTGGGCCCTACGATAAGGGCGACAATGTTGTGCAATACCCTTTGCCAAAAGATGAACAATGTTCAAGTCAATTTTTATTTGTTTTAATATTGTAAAAACAATTATTGTTTCAAAGCAGCTTTACAGGAAATTATGCTTTAACAGAAAATAAAGCTGTAATGTCTTATATTCATCATTGTGTGGTTTTATAAAAACATGATTGTAGATTGTGCCTAAATAAGTAAATAATATTTGTATTTAGAGCCCCAGTGATCAAGCCAAACGCAACTTTAGCAAGGAACAAAAAACTCCATATGATTATGGAGAAAAATTTAGTTGAGAAAAAAATAACCTTGGGAGAAACTCACTTTGGGGGCCAGTACCCTTCTGGATAAACAGCATAAATGTAATGCCAATATTAATTATTTATGTGTAGTACAAGTCAGGGTTTAAATTAGGAAACTAAGTAAATGTTAGGAGCCAATGTTTAAACACATGATTTTGTATGAACTATAAGATTAATGAGTAAAAGTCTTTGAAGTCCATCTTTAATTATCCGTAGAGGTGCACATAGATGCATTGTCCTTTGTTATTTCACTGATGAAGGCTTTAGTTGGCAATTAATTTAATGTCTATGTATTCCATTTTAAGAGAGTGTAGTCCATCCTTTGACCAAGATGATACAGGCAACAGTCAGTGAGGGGCATCGCAGTCTGGCTGGAAGCTTGTGGCAGTTCATTTTGGTGAAGTCCATCCTGATTTCAAGGTTCAGGCAGTGGCCAGTGAAGTATCCCATGTCTTGAAGTTGGCATCATTTCATCCTCTGTGGAGTCCATCTTAGTAGACTGAAGTGATGTCTGGTTGGCACATGCTGATCATGTCATCATCACTCAGTGATATGTAGCAGTGGGAGTTGGACATCTGACCAGACCAGAGCTGAATCTGGCAGGCTCTGATAACCTCGGGATGTACAGTATATCCCAAGGTTGAGACAGGGAAAAAAGAGAAAGATAATAGCGTAGATGCCATTCACTTTGAAGCTGAGTTATAAAATATACGAAGTGTTTCCGGTTCCGGCAGATCTGACTAACGCAGCAAAACTATGGGTTGAGGTGATAAATTAGGTGAATGCCTGGCTGAAGAAGTGAGTCTTCAGTCTACACTAAAACTGAGAGAGTGTGTCCCAAACACTGCTTGGAAGACTATTCCAAAGATTAGAAGCCAAATAGGAAAATTATCTCCCTCTTTTTGTGGATTTTGATATTCTAGGTGTTATTAACAAGCCTGAATTTTGAGATCGTAGTGAGTGTGATGGATTATAGGTTGCTTAAGTACTGTGGAGCTAGACCATTCAAAGCTTTTTAAGCAATTAAAAGAATTAAAAAATGTATATGCAATTTAGCATGGAGTCAATGTAGTAATGACAAAATGGGGCTAATCTAATAATATTTCTTGGTTCTAGTCAGCAATCTAGCTGCTACATTTTGAACCAATTGAAGTTTGCCGGATTTCATAGGGCCCTACTTTTATTATTTGAAATTTTAGAATTTATATTGTGTATTAGAAAACTTTATTCAGATAAGATATTATAATTTGTATTTTGCTAAAACATTTTCTAAAAAAAAAAAAAAAAATCTGTCATATGGAATCGAGATTATATTGAATTGTGAACCTCATATCGTACCTCATAGGAATATTCCTAATAGATTAATACTCTATGGAGCATTTAAACCTTTATGGAGCATTTTTACTTTTTTTCGGAATAAAGTCCTAACCAGATAATTTCCTTAATCGCTGATGTGGACATAAATGTGGTCAACTTTAAAAGATGGATAGATGGGCTCCGACGTGAAATCATCACTTCAGGTCAGGAATTTAACATCACACTCAGGTTTAGGCTATAAATGAATACATGGGAATCGCGAGTGAATTGTGTAATGCATTAACATAGACATTTCAAGAAGTGGAAAATGTTACACTTGACAAGCTCCAGATGCATACAATTAACAAAGACCGCAAACGGAGTCGAGACCGCGCCGATCCGATTTGAAATCACAATGTGCGCATTCTCATTCATAAGGTTTACACTTTAGAAATATTGGCTGCACAGATTCATAAATTCTTTGTAAGATCAGTCATACGAATATTTTTTATATTATTCGGATTAATCTGTTATTCATTTTGTCACTATTCGTGCCTTTTTAAATAAGGTATTCAGCTTTGGGCACATCCCTAGTTGTGATAGCATGAAACAGTGATGGCATCAAATGGTATTTCCAGAAAATCATATGTCCAGAAAATGTCCTGGTTACTTGCGTAACCTCTGTTCCCTGATGGGGGGAACGAGATGTTGTGTTGATGTAGTGACACTAGGGGTCACTCTTGGGAGCCCGAGACACCTCTAGTTTTGATAAAAGGCCAATGAAAATTGGCGAGTGGTATTTGCATACCACTCCCCCGGACATACAGGTATAAAAGGAGCTGGTATACAACCACTCATTCAGGTTTTATCCTGAGGAGCCGAGACAAGGTCCCGGCCATTTCAGCGGGTAGTTCAGCATTGTGGCAGGAGGGACACAACGTCTCCTTCCCTCCATCAGGGAACGGAGGTTACGCAACTAACCAGGACGTTCCCAATCTGTCACTCACTCGACGTTGTGTCGATGTAGTGACACTAGGGTTCCCTATACAAAACGGCGCAATTGGCTGAACTGTGTTACGTGAACTGGCGGTGTGTGACGGGTAGACCACTGTGTGCCTCATACCCAGTGCACCAGGCCGACGCGTAACCTACCCCAACACTGTTATGAGTGTCGAACGGCCCTTTGGGGACAAGTCGACTACCCAAAAGAGAGACGGGCTAGCCCAGTTGTGGCCTCTTATCCCCTTTTTTTTCCACTCCCCAAAAAAAAGGGGGATTAACCGACTGGGGCCACCAGGTCTAGTCGGGGGGGGGGTGTCCCTCCCAAGGGGAAGACACCACAGAGACCACACCCGCCCAGAGAGGGGGGGGTATTTAAGTGGAAATATGTCACATGGTCTTGCCGAGCTATGTCGGAAGTTTACCATGTGGGGAAGTCCCATGGTAGGTCCTACCCTACGGGGGAGGAGTTACTACAGCATGGTGACTGGGGCAGAGGGGCCTCTGCCCAAGGAAGTTAGCTCGTGTACTGAGCCAGCAGCGAGTTTCTGCGCAAACTCATCTGCCTCAGGGCTCGGAGGAAATCAACCAGGGAACACAGTTTGTGAACACTACTGGGAGTTAACAGCGCATGTCTTCAGCTCAGGGAGGTGAAAGGCACTATGCGCAAGCAATAAACCCAGCCAGCTGTCCCGGACTTACCTGCTTGTGCCTGCCACTACACGGGACGAAACCGGTTCCACCTGGAGAATGTAGAACCTCGCAAAGGTGTTGGTTGTTGCCCAGCCCACTGCTCTGCAAATGTCTGTTAGAGAGGCGCCTCTGGTCAAGGCCCAGGAGGCTGCTACACCCCTGGTAGAATGGGCCCATAGCCCTACCGGGGTAGGAACGTCCTGGATGTGATATGCCATAGTTATGGCATCAATGAGCCAATGGGCAATCCTCTGCTTGGAGACAGCGCTTCCTTTCCGCTGTCCACCAAATCATACAAAGAGCTGCTCAGAGACTCTAAAACTCTGCGTGCGATCCAAATAGATGTGTAAAGCATGCACCAGACACAGCAACATCAGGGCTGGGTCTGCCTTCTTCTGGGGCAGCGCTTGCAGGTTCACCACCTGGTCCCTAAAAGGGGTCGTGGGAACCTTGGGCACATATCCCAGTTGGGGTCTCAGGATCACGTGAGAGTAGCACGGACCGAACTCCAGGCACGTTTCGCTGACAGAGAACACTTGCAGTTCTCCTACCCTCTTGATGGAAGTGAGCGCAGTCAGGAGGGCAGTCTTCAAGGAGAGTGCCTTAAGCTCAGTTGACTGCAAGGGCTCAAAGGGGGCTCTCTGTAGACTCTGAAGAACTACAGAGAGGTCCCATGAGGGAACGAGGCACGGTCTGAAGGGATTCAACCTCCTGGCACCTCTCAGGAACCTGATGATCAGGTCGTGCTTCCCTAAGGACTTACCATCCACTGTGTCATGGTGTGCCACTATAGCGGCTACATACACCTTCAAGGTGGAAGGGGACAGCCACCCTTCCAACCTTTCCTGCAGGAAGGAAAACACCGGCCCGACTGCGCATCTCTGGGGGTCTTCGTGTCGGGAAGAACACCACTTAGTGAACAGACGCCACTTAAAGGCATACAGGTGCCTCGTAGAGGGGGCCCTAGCCTGAGTGATCGTGTCTACCACCGCGGGTGGTAGACCGCTTATGTCTTCTGTGTCCCGTCCAGGGGCCAGACATGGAAATTCCAGAGGTCTGGTCACCGGTGCCAGATGGTGCCCCGTCCCTGAGAAAGAAGGTCCTTCTTCAGGGGAATTTGCCAGGGGGGGCTGTCGTGAGGAGTGTGAGGTCCGAGAACCACGTCTGGGTGGGCCAGTAGGGTGCTACCAGGATGACCTGCTCCTCGTCCTCCCTGACCTTGCACAGGGTCTGTGCAAGTAGGCTCGCTGGGGGAAACGCATATTTGCAAAGTCCAGGGGGCAAGCTGTGTGCCAGCGCATCTATACCGAGAGGTGCCTCGGTCAGGGCGTACCAGAGCGGGCAGTGGGAGGATTCTTGGGAGGCGAACAGGTCTACCTGTGCCTGTTCGAATCAACTCCAGATCAGCTGGACCACCTGAGGGTGGAGTCTCCATTCCTCTCTGAGGGTAGCCTGCCGTGACAGCGCGTCCGCTGCAGTGTTGAGGTCGCCCGGGATGTGAGTGGCTGGCAGCGACTTGAGGTGCTGCTGACTCCAGAGGAGGAGACGGCGGGCGAGTTGACATACAACGGGAGTGCAGACTGCCTTGACAATTGACATATGCTACTGTTGCAGTGTTGTCTGTCCGAACTAACACGTGCTTGCCCTGGATCAACGGCCTGTACCTCCGCAGGGCGAGCAGAATTGCCAGCAACTTGAGGCAGTTGATGTGCCAACGCAGCCGCAGGCCCGTCCATAAGCCGGCAGCTGCGTTCCCATTGCAAACAGTGCCCCAGCCTGTTTGGGAGGTGTCTGTTGTAACTACGACGTGCCTGGAGACCTGTTCTAGGGGAACGCCTACCCGTAGAAACGCGAGGTCGGTCCAAGGGCTGAAGAGGCGGTGACAGATCGGCGTGATGGCCACGCAATGTGTCCCGCGGCGCCATGCCCATCTCGGGACTCGAGTCTGAAGCCAGTGCTGAAGCGGTCTCATATGCATCAACCCGAGCGGAGTGGCCACCGCTGAGGATGCCATATGACCCAGGAGCCTCTGAAAGAGTTTCAGTGGAACCGCTGTTTTCTGTTTGAACGCCTTCAAACAGGTCAGCACCGACTGTGCACACTCGTTCATGAGGCGCGCCATCAATGAGTCGGACGGTCCCGATCAGCCATCGCGACGGATTGGAAAGCGCAAGCCACGCATCCAAGCTCCGGGTGAGGGGAACAAAGGGGACAATCTCGTCGGACGTACCGGCAGGTGGGGCCTCGCGGTGGGGCGGAGCCCGAGGTGCCACGCCATGTTGTCGCCATGCTGAGTTCAGGGACATCGAAGCACTTACTTGGCTCCTTGTGACCACCCCCGGAACAGCCTGGGATGGGGGAGGAAGAGGCCTGTCCTCGTGACCATGGAGACTGTCACATTGGGGCGGATTTGTGCCACAGCTGGGCATGCAAGGGGCGGGGAGACCGCCGCTGGAGCGCCAAACCTGCAAGGATGAAAAGGTGGACGGCGGTCGTGATGACTGCGGTGGGCTCCTTGCCGAGGGCATCACCGCAGGGGGACGCCCTTGGCGACGAGCAGGCAGGGTGTGGGATCTTGAGCCGCGCCGGGGCAGTATGTGCCGGATAGCCTCCGTCTGCTGCTTCACCGTCGAGAACTGCTGGGCAAATTCCTCGACGGTGTCGCCAAATAGGCCAACCTGGGAAATGGGGGCAGCAAGGAACCGTGCCTTGTCGGCCTCACCCATCTCGACCAGGTTGAGCCAAAGGTGGTGCTCCTGGACCACTAAGGTGGACATCACCTGCCCGAGAGACCGCAGAAACGACATTCCGTGTGTGCTGCTCTTTTAGAGAAATATACTCTTTTAGAAAAATATACTCTCTTTTTTCTGCCGAAGCACCCAGGGGCGTTCTCTGCAGTACACCAGTGCAGAGGAGGGAGAAGCCGCTGAAATGCGCCGTCAGATCCAGCAGAGGTGAATGAACAGTCGGCTCAATGAACATCGACCGTTTGATTCCGAAGAGAAAATCTGAATGAGTGGTTGCATACCAGCTCCTTTTATACCTGTATGTCTGGGGGAGTGGTATGCAAATACCACTCGCCAATTTTCATTGGCCTTTTATCAAAGACCAGAGGTGTCTCAGGCTCCCAAGAGTGACCCCTAGTGTCACTACATCGACACAATGTCGAGTGAGTGACAGATAGGGAACCAACTTTTCACAAAACTACCACAGTTCATGTTAAAAAAAAAATATGACATTACTACAATACTAAGTCCAAAAAACATAAAGCCATGACCAATAACAAGAGCTGGACAATAGATACTGGAACAATGAAAACGGATTATATTATTTGCTTGATGGCTATCTACTTTATAAAGGATTCAGAGTAAGTTATAATGAATCTACAATGGTGGCCAAAAGTTTGGAATAATGCACAGATTTTGCTGTTTCAGAAGGAAATTGGTACTTTAATTCACCAAAGTGGCATTCAACTGATCACAAGGTATAGTCAGGACATTACTGATGTAATAAACAGCACCATCACTATTTGAAAAAAGTCATTTTTTATCAAATCTAGACAGGCCCCATTTCCAGCAGTCATCATTCCAACACCTTATCCTTGAGTAATCATGCTAAATTGCTAATTTGGTACTAGAAAATCACTTGCCATTATATCAAACACAGTTTAAAGCTATTTGGTTCGTTAAATGAAGCTTAATATTGTTTTTGTGTTTGTTTTTGAGTAGCCACAGTATGCAATATACTGGCAGGTCTTAAGGTCAATATTAGGTCAACAATGGCAAAAAAGAAATGGATTTCTCTAGAAACGCATCAGTCAAACATTGTTTTGAGGAATGAAGGCTATACAATGCTTGAAAGATTTCATACCAAGGTGTACAAAGACAAAGGACAACTGGCTCTAACAAGGACATAAAGAGATGTGTAAGGCCCAGATGTACAACTAAACAAGAGGATAAGTACATCCGAGTCTCTAGTGAAATAGAAGCCTCACATGTCCTCAGCTGACAGCTTCATTGAATTCTACCCACTCACCACCAGTTTTATGTACAACAGTAAAGAGAAGACTCTGGGGTGCAGGCCTTATAGGAAGAAATGCAAAGAAAAAAGCCACTTTTGAAACAGAAAAGGTTAGAGTGGGCAAAGAAACACAGACACTGGGCAACAGATAATTGGAAAAGAGTGTTATGGATCTTCACCCCATTGAGCTTTTGTGGGATCAGCTAGACTGTATGGTGCATGAGAAGTGCCCGACAAGACAGCCACATCTATGGCAAATGCTACAGGAAGTGTGGGGTGAATTGTCACCTGAGTATCTGGACAAACTGACAGCTAGAATGCCAAGGATCTGCAAAGCTGTCATTGCTGCATGTGGAAGGTTTTTTTTATGAGAACTCTTTGAAGTAGATAAAAAAGTTCTGAATATTGTTTTTGAATTGTAATAGTAATTTTTCACGTTATTAATGTCCTGACTATACATTGTGATCAGTTGAATGCCACTTTGTTGAATAAACATAACAATTTCTTTCCATAAGAACAAAATCTGTACATTATTCCAAACTTTTGGCCGCCAGTGTATGTGCCACAGCATCAGAAATGGAGATACAGTATATGTGTATGTTGTGGTCTTTTTAGTATTTGCTTAAAATTCCATTATTTGGTTGGAAATGTATAATTGGAATTAAACTGCACAACCAGGCCCCATTAGGGATGGGGAAGGGGTTACTCAGACTACTAATTTAATGTGTTTAATTAACATGGCATAATTGTCAATATCATAAGACCCAATATAACTATATTTTACACTTTTTCCCCATATTAAAAAAATATATTGAAATAAATAAACTGATAAACATTGTATATAATCATATGCACGTATTTTTTTTTTCAATTAACATTTTTATTGATTCATAAATATATAACAAAATAAAAAAACAAATACAATAAAATCAATACACAAATACACAGAATCAACATTTAACATTTAACCCTCCCAATACCCCTCCCCCTCCCCAATCACTAAACCCACCCTAACCCCCAACGAACACCCCTGTGGTCACAAATAGATACACACACAAAAAAAAAAAAACAAGAAAAAAAAAACCCAAAACAAAGAAACATAATAATCATATATAATTAAAACTAAACATTTCTCTCCCCAACCCCTCATCGACAGTCACCCAAAAACACCAAGTAATTGCCCCACTTCCTGTGAAAAAATTCTGTACCCCCAGCCTTCTGCTTGTCATCACTTCAAAAGCAGCCACCCTCCCTATCTCCGCACATAACTTCGGAAATGAGGGCGCCGTATCCAACTTCCATCCCCTTAAAATAATTAGTCTGCCAACCATAATGCTGGTCAGAACCCAATATTTTATATGTTAATTACCCAAATTTATGACCACCCCATCACCCAAAATACAGAGTCTGGGGCAGAGTGAAATTTGAGTGCCTAAAACATCACACAAAAAACTCTGAACTTTCAACCAAAATTCCTGGATCTTAACACACCCCCAAAAAGCATGGGTTGTGTCTCCATCTTCTGATTGGCATAGCCAGCAGGTGGGTGTGTCTTTAAGACCAAGCTTATACAATCTAGAGGGGGTCCAGTAGAATCTATTTAAAATCTTAAATTGCATAAGGCGCACCTTTGCATCTTTAGTGCTGACTTTATATTTTTTAGAATCCTAGCCCACACTCCCTCCTCCAATACCAAATTTAAATCTTTCTCCCAAAATCTCTTGAGAGAAGTTGAAGCTCCGTCCCCCAAACACTGAATTATCAGAGAGTAAAACACTGATGCCTCATGACCTATTCCGAAAGACCTTTCACCTCTCCCAGAGTATCTACCGCTTAAGGGGGGTGAAAACAATACAGAGCAGGTGGCACAGCTGTAAATACCTATAGAACTGAGATCTGGGAATCCCAAAATGTTGAACCAAATTTTCAAAAGATCTCAACACTCCACTCTCATATAGGTCACCGAGTGTATTAACCCCCCTCACAATCCACTCTGACCAGAAGAAAGGGGATTATTAATACAAAATTCAGGGTTCATCAACATTTAAATAAATGTCCGAATTAAATACTGGACACTTTTGTCCATACCGAGTGCCAATGCAAGATAACGGGGTGTAACTTAACTTCTCCGATTAGTTTGATAGAAAGGCTTTGCAATGGCAAAATAGGGGCAGGAACTTCCTGTTCAATACAAAACCAGGGAGGGTTCTCTCAGGTGGAAGCGACCAGTGAGCCACATGTCTGAGACCGAATGCATAATAATAAAACAAAATCTTGGGAAGGCCTAGCCCAACTTTTTTGAATCGGTCTATGTAACTTATTTAAAAGTAATCTAGGACACTTACCATTCCAAATGAAGGACTTCGCTATGCTATCAAATTGCTTGAAGTAAGAGAGGGGGTCATCTACAGGGAGAGATTGTAACAGGTAGTTACATTTTGGAATACAATTCATTTTAATAACATTAACTTTCCCAATCATAGATAAATGTAATGAAGCCCATCTGCCCACATTGCTCGAAAAACTTTTTATTAAGGGGTCAAAATTAACTCTAACTAAATCAGCCAAATTTGCTGGGAATAAAATGCCCAAATATTTAATGCTCTGTTTGAGAAATTGGAAGGCGCACGGCTGGAAAGCCATTACTGGGCAGTATGCTGTTAGACAAAGCATCGGATTTAGACCAATTGACTCTGTATCCCGAGGACTTGGAAAAGGAATTAATAATTCTATGGAGGCAAGGCATAGATCTAATGGGGTCAGAGACGAATAATAACTATCATCTGCGTAAAGCAAAAGCTTATGCGCCACACCTCCCACCACCACCCCTGGAAAATCCTCTTCCCTTCTTATCACGGCTGCTAATGGTTCCAGGGCAAGACAGAACAATAATGGGGAAAGAGGGCAACCTTGCCGGGTGCCCCTATCCAGAGTAAAATAATCTGAAATTAATCCATTGTTTGTACTGCCGCTACCGGTTGTCTATAAAGTAACTTAATCCATCCAATAAAAGTATTCCCGAACCTGTATATTTCCAAAATCTTAAAAAGATAATCCCATTCTACCATATCAAACATCTTTTCTGCATCAAGTAAGATGGCCGTGACCTTAGACTGATCATTCGCCACTGACCACATAATATCGATGAGACGCCTAAAGTTATCAGAAAAGCTGTGGTCCCGAATAAACCCCACCTGATCTATATGTATAAGAGATGTCATAACTTTACTTAATCGGTTAGCCAGAATTTTTGACAATATTTTTACGTCTAGCTGGATCAGGAAAATTGGAAGGTAACTCTTACACTCGCTTGGATCTTTGTCCTTTTTAAAAATCAGACTGATCCGGGCTTGTGTCATGGTTGGCGGAAGCTTTCCATTCTTTAATGATTCCGTATAAATTTCTAACAAAATTGGAGCCAGTTCTGTAGCATAAGATCTAAAAAATTCAGTGGCAAAACCATCTGGCCCCGGAGCCTTGCCTGTAGACAAGGCCTTAATTACCTCGCCGAGCTCCTCCAAGATTATCTCAGAATCAAGAGAATTTTTTTGCTCAGTCATAGTTTAGGGAGTTCTAATGGTTCCACAAAGTTTCTAATATCTTCATTGGTAGACGAAGATGTGGAACTTTAAAGATCAAGATATAATTCTTTAAAAGAGGGAATGGTAGAAAAAGACTCTCTCTGCTTTATGTATCTAGCCAAAAGCTTCCCTGCTTTGTCCCCCGACTCAAAGTATGACTGTCTTGCCCTGAATAGCCAAAACTCCACCTTCCACGACAAAATAGTATTATTTCTGTATTTCAATCGGGTCAATTCTCTGAGGCCATCAGACGACATTCGGCATTTCAGCTCTGCCTCTGCACTTTTAACATTCCTTTCCAACTCCACAAGTTCTCGTGCTTTGGATTTTTTGATGAATGAGGCATACTGTATGATCTGAACCCTAAGAACTGCTTTAAGTGCCTCACAAGCCATGCTCACAGAGGATACTGAGGACCAGTTGGTCTCCATATAAACATTGATTTCAGCCTTTAACATTTGTATGAATTCAGGATTTTGCAAAAGGGATACATTAAAGCGCCAACTATATGATTTATTTTTCTCCATATGTGGCAACACCTCTAAACTCACCAGGGCGTGATATGAGACTAAAATGTTTCCAATTGAGCAACCAACAACAGATGAAATGAGGGACTTAAATATAAAAAAAAATCTATTCTAGAATAAATCTTATGGACTGATGAAAAAAAAAATTATAGTCCCTACCAGATGGGTTAAAATGTCTCCAAATATCTGTAAGACCAAGAATTTGACACATCCTATGAAGCGTCAATGTTGCTCTAGGGGGCTTACACATGTTTGCTTCACTATGATCAAGGACTGAGTCCATCAATAAATTAATGTCTCCTCCCAATATTATATCATGAGGGGTGCCAGCGGCTTGCAACATCCCTTCAAGACCTATAAAAAAGCCCTGATCATCAGCATTAGGTGCATAAATATTAGCCAAAATCAACCTTTGCCCATGAATTTCTGCTAAAACAATAATGACTCTTCCTAGTTTATCTTTAATCTGTTTGAGACATTTGAATTGTAGATGTTTACTTATCAATGTAATGACTCCCCTGCTCTTACTTGAGCCAGCACTAAAGAAAACATGTCCACCCCATATCTTCCCAAATTTTTCAGCTTCCTGCGGGGAAAGATGCGTTTCTTGAAGAAACACTATATCATATTTCTTACGTTTAAGAAAAGAAATAACCTTCCTTCTGTTTATGGGGTGCCCCAACCCATTCACATTCCACGTGGAGAGAGACAATCCACTCATATTAACATTTGACATTTTGACATATTAGAAAAATTTGATTGTGTGTCAAAAATAAAATTATAAAGACCACATTACACATTGGTGCAACAATCAACCCCCAAACTTTCCCCAGAAAAAGAAAAAAAAAAAAGAAAAAAGAAAAACGTTCTCATTAACCCTGCGTACAACAGTGCCAACCGCCATCCATCCCTCTAAACTCAAACAGTCCATGTACGCCTACGAGAGCCCCCAGTGTTTCTATACAAAAATTTGTAAGACAGAATTACACAACAGAAGATAATCTATAAAACAAACTCCAGCTTATAAATGGAATAAACACAAAAATGTGTAGATTCATCCACTTAACTGTCTCAAAGTTGTGTGCCTCCACAAAATAAGCTCCAGCCGCTAGCGAAACCAGCAAAAAAAAAAAAAAAGGGCCATTCAGTTCTTCGGGCAGTCAGACTCACTCCAATGTCTTGCAAGATATATTACACAAAACCAACTCCAGCCAACGGGAGGCATAAGCACCCAAAATGAGTAGATTCATCTACAAGCTGTCCAGAAGAAATTATACTACACAAAACAAACTCCAGCCGCTAGGCGGAACAAGCACAAAGCGAAACGAAAAAGGTGCCCAATTTCCTCGAACAGTCAAGAGAATGTTCAGTGAGACAGGTCCACTAGGCGGCAACATGAAAATCACCAAATGGCTTATTCATTCCATTGTCTTTATGTAGGATAATGCTTGCTGTGGGCATGTATATTCTCTACAGCAATCCTTAGTATCTATTCTCAGTTTGGCCGGAAACATCAGAGCAAAAGCGACCTTCCGTTGATATAAGTGTTTCTTGCAAATCCTTGAATTGATCACGTTTCTCTCTTGTCGAATTCGCAAAGTCTGGGAACAAGAAAATGCTGTGGCTCTTCCAAGAAAGCAAGACTCACGTTTGGATGGGCTCAGCCCACCCCTGCCCATGCCTACATCCAGCCCCGTGCACAACGATCATGGTAAACTCAAATAATTGCGATTAAAGCAAATAGTAAGGCAATTTTAACAGACTTTGTAATATCCCTCTCATGTTTACCTGAATTGCATAAAAAAAAAAAAATTGAATAATGTCAAGACAGTGCAGATTAAAAATTCTGAAGGGTTTCTTGATATCTTAAATACTGTTGCCATGGCAATGCATTAAATGTTATTATTCCTTTTTATGTGTATTCACATATTTTTGAGGTACTTGGCATGCTTGAATTTTTATGATATTTTGCACACACATCAGAGTTGTTGGCCATTAGGCCTGGGCATGGCGTCACGTGACTCCACACTTAGTTTAATAATTTTAACCACTAATAGTTCTAAACATAACTAATATTGGCATTATATTCAAATACATTTGACTTGACTTGACTCATAAGATTGAAGTAATGGAGGTTGTATACTACCTCCATTACTAAGGAACAAAATAAAGCAATACACTTTTAGATAAATTAGAATTACAGCCATAAAGCAAATTACAAAGACACATTAGAGTCCCCATGAATGCAAGGATGGAGTGGAGAGAAATGAAATCAAGGAGGAAAATAAGGATGGAGTGAAAGGAAATATATTAGATGGAGAGATCAATAACATATAAGATTAAGATCCTAAAATTTGACACAGATGGGAAGTGCTTAAAGAAGTAATTATATAATATTAAATGATGACAATTCTTTCTATTTGACAGAAATGTAATAAGCAATGATACTGCCCTACAAAGGCAAAACGCAAAATTGAGTTCTGACTGAAACAGGTCTCTTATGATTTGTCCGGAGACAGATGAGTTTGTCTCATATGCTGAAATTCAGAGAAACCATTGTGTAAAAATGCAGTAACATCAAAATCCACATAAAAATATTTTTTTTATAATTTTTCTCAGTTTCAGTGTTAATTAATGAGTATGGCCTTTGTAGGGTAGCAAAGGGTATTGATATTTTTACTAGTGAAACTATATGTGTAAAGTAATTTAGGGAACACAGAATTTGGATGGATGGATGGATGGATGGAAAGTAATGCCATGTAAGCACCAAAGGTTATTTTCATGGCAAAAATAGAGTAGTTTAAAAAGCAATGACAAACAATAAACAAAAAACTATCACAGCACTGTAAAAAGATGTATAAGAGATGTAAGACGTATGGAGACAGACAGAATCTCTCATTGAAACTGAATTAACAACAGGGAAAACAGAAGCACGCGTCACACAACAGAGCAATGTGGGACAAGTTTTGATTGCTGAGTGCAGGTGTGGGTGGGATGATGTGTGCGCGGGAACAGGAGAAAGAAATTACCTGCGTGACTCCCGCAAAATATAAATATATTTAAAAAATAAAATAGGTTTATTTAATGTATTTAAGGTACAGAGTGTTATTCGTGTTATCCGTCTATTGCACAAGAGCAACAAAACATTTTATGATTTACAGGCACAGGGTTGATTCATACAAATTCCTCCTTGTGCTCCATGCAGCAGAAAGTCCCTTAGTGCTATGGATGTTAACGCTTTATTAAAGAAAGGTACAAACAAAACTTTGAAAGGAACCAAAGGTCAATCAGATATTTTGGCAATGTTAGTGTTAACAAAATGTGTTTTTTTTTCTCTCTCTACCTGTTTTTGTTTTTTTCCGGATGGGAATTGTAATAAAAATAGCCTGTGATAGAAGGGACAGAATCTTATGGGAGTGGGACTGAAAACTTCATGCTGTGGAGGGAGAGGGAGATATTTGTGATGAATTAACAGCAGCCACATGGTCACTGCACACTGAGACAGCACCAGGCTTCTATATGGGCACTAAAAACCTATACATTGCACAAAAATATCTCTTACTACCATGCTTGCTCGCATAATGTCTCGGACTCTCTGGACTGCAGCAGCCGCTTCTTGAGTGTGTCACTGCTTTTGGCCAGTGACAAAAATAGAAAAACATTACACAATTCTGGTGCTGTTTTGTGATTGTTTGGGCAGTCTACAGCCCACCATCAGTGTTTGCAACACACAGCCTGCCCCCATATTGCTTTTAACCAGTGCACAAATTGGAAAAAAATAAAAATGTTTTATTTAAACTGTATTTCCCAAATGTTTGATTGGGTGAACAAAACTCACGTTTGGATGGGCTCAGCCCACCCATGCCTACATCCAACCCCGTGCACAGCGATCATAGTAAACTCAAATGATTGATTAAAGTAAATAGTAAGGCAATTTTAACAGACTTTGAAATATCCCTCTCATGTTTACCTGAATTGCATCAAAAATGTTTAGAATAATGTCAAGACTGAAGAATCTGAAGGGATTCTTGATATCTTAAATGCAACAGCATGGCAACACATTAAATGTTATTATTCCTTTTTATGTGTATTCACATATTTTTTAGGTACTTGGGATGCTTGAATTTTCATGATATTTTACACACACATCAGAGTTGTCGGCCATTAGGCCTGGGCAAAAGTTAAAACTTGGGCGTGGCTGGGGAGCACTGTAGCACCACCTTTTGACAAAAGTGGTGGGGTCAGTTTCTTCTATGGTCACCAAACTTGCTACATATATTGTAGTCATCAAGCCGGACAACTTTCAAGATTACAGTCATTAGCTCCACCCCACAGGAAGTCAGCTATTTTGGATTGAATGTGTGATTTTTTTAATCGCAAGCCATGAATTTTGAATACTCCTCCTAGGTGATTCATGTGACAGGCACCAAACTTAGGCAATATTATGCCAAGACATTGAATATTCTGAATTGCGTGCGGCTTTTTGATATTTTAAACGGTGTTGCCATGGCGAGGCAATAAATTAAGGGCAAAAATGTGAAACAGGAAGTTTGTTATAACTTCAGTGTGCATAGTATGATTTTGATGAAAATTCAGCTGTATGTTTCGTAATGGGGGCTTTCGCTCTGGAGCGTTTCTATATATACTAATTGTGAAAGGATAAATGAATAAAAATAATGTCATACTGCAAAAATTGTCTTTGCATTTATTTCGAATGCAGTAAATAATATTGTTAAATTGAAAACAGCTGTTATGTTTTGACATGGAATATGATCACACTGAAGTAAGAATATTATTATTTATTGTATGTGGGTTAATAATTTAAACAGTAAAGACACATATTGCATTTCTAGTGGTAGTTTTTATTTTTATATATCACATTTCTTAGGTTTTAGAAGTGTGTTAAATGTGAGGATGTGGAATCATCAACCTGTTTCATGTCCAACATAATCCTACAGGCTCATTGAACCAAGTTTAAACTTGTTTTGCTGATATTTCAGAAAAGAACCCACATAATTTATTCACTGTAAACCATAAATAAACCGTTTATAATGTTGGGCCTCATGTATTCAGATAGAAGACAAAGGCAGGCCTAACACAGTCGTAAAAACCTAACTCAAGCCCCCACATTCCAAGTCGTAAATTATACTGATAAAAATTGCGCCAAAATCAAACAAAGGGAGTCCAAAACAGACTACAAATCCAATGAAGCCTTGCTCACTAAAGGATCGAACTCTCAACTCCTATTGGATGAGGCACACAACAGAACGTCCCTCAAACATGACATCATCAGGAGTTGAAATACCTCTGAAATGCTTCTGGGATTTGCTTCCAGCAATTTTGTTTGCAGTGTGTAAACGCAGCTCATCGCTGCTCTCAGGTGCAACCTCGTGGCACAAGGAAGTAACGTCCGACTTGAAACTGTGGCCATACGAGTTGAGATTACTCTGTGTTCAACCGAACACTCTAACGGATCCGAAGGAGACCGCAGAGCAATCCGCAACTTCATCTGTTTGCCTGCAGAAGTGAAGAGATTAAAGATTTCTCTTCCATCTTCAATCAAGTCGACATTTCTGAGTTCTCTGCCAGCCCGTCGAGAATCAACAGCTGTGCCCGCCAACAGAGCAAGGAAACGGCCTACCGTCATCACCCGAGCCTCAAGGAACCAGGTCGGAATTAAAGGACGGATGAACACACATTCTGTCCTCATGCGATTCAAGTAAGAGGTTTAATTGGTGCCCCGTGTGAGGCATCCTACGTCCCAGTTCTGTCACAGTGTGTATGCATAAGAATCCAAAGTAATAACTTGAATCATTACTTCAAAGTTTGGTTCTGTTTGACAATTTACTTCTCACAACTTTCCAAACATAAGCCAGTGTGGTGTGAAAGTGCTCTTAAGAGTGAATTAGGGGTTGGTAAATTTACTATAGTCTGCTTAAAACCTGCTGTTGTTGTAATTTAACTCCTAACGCTTTCATCTAAATGTTACAGAGAGGTGCCAAGTCACTTCATTGACGTCCACCAAAGAGAGAACGCAGTGAAATTTGCACATTACATAACAGTAGCCCGTAAGCCACAGGTTGAAGCCTCTCACCTGTGCGTTCGTGTTAGCATTATATCAGCTGTAAAACAACAAGCTATCAGAGCCACTGTGTCGCAAGAATTTTTACGGCCCCAGTAAATTGAGTCACCAATCGCCCTGCGTGACTGGAGCTGAAGCTCCACAGAGGTTAGTCGACCCAGCACTGCAAGATGTAGTTGCTGCTGTCCTCCGTCTCTCCACAGAGGAGAGAGATAACCTTAACGGCTACAGTATTAGTCGTTGTGATGAAGCATTGCAGGAACTAGTTGATTATGTCAACAACCCGGTCGGGAAGCCAATGCGCACAATCCTGGACCTTGTGGGCCAAATGTTCCTTCTTCATCACTGCAGAACCCAACTGCAAACCGCAGAGCACCAGGCCCAGCTCGCCCAGCTGCAGAGCAGCTATCAAGCGGTGCAGAGGGAAAATCTCAGCCTGCACCAAGACGTTAGGTGCACCCAAGCTGAGAAAGTCCAGGCACAGGAAGATAATGCCCGGATGCAGGAGGAAAACGAAACCCTGCGTAGGCAGCTTCAAGCTGCGCAGCTAAAAGTAGAGTCAGATCAGGTAAATGCAGCTGAAACGCACAGCACAACATTTGACATAGAAGAGGGCCACCTTTTTAGCAATACGCATAGGAATGTGCCCCCGAAAAACCCAGGGAAACACATTAGGAGCCGAGCTGCCCCTAGTGGTACATTCTCTGACTTCGTCCTCCAAGACACCTTTCAAAATCCTCCAGCGGCCCACTGGTTGGATGCAGGTGCCCCTCCTTACAGTTGCCCCCCCAGTCAGTTTTCAGTCACGCCACCTTGCGTTTCAAACCGACTGATTCCACACCATGGAGGGGGTACGATTATTTTCAAGCCCAGGGTGGTGTAAGCGGCTCGAATATCCCATTAGCCAGGGAGCTGTACACAACCCGGGGTCCACCCCCACGCGTCGACTGGACTCATTCCCCACCACGAAGGGGAGGAAGTCGTTCTCATTGCTATAGCGATCCGAGTGACCATGGAGTTTCGGATGACTCGGACGACCCGTGGTCATTCCGACACCAATGCTTGCGAATCCGACAACTCGAGTCCCTCGCAGGAGACATAGAACGCTTTGACCCAAGTAATCAAGATTCAAACATCGACAATTATCTCAGAGAAATTGAGCACTGCCTGACTGACTTGCCTTATGCTTCATCGTGTGAAAAACTCAAGCTTATATGGAAGACCACGGTAAGGAGTGTCCATGCATTCATGGAAATGCTACCGACTGGTACACGAAACCGCTACTCAGCTCTGTGTAAAGCCCTACGTGAGGAGTATTCGCTGTATATCGACGAAGCCTCCGCTACCATAGCTGCTTTCGCCATCACCCAGAAGAGGCACGAGCCTCCGCGTGAATATTACAGACGCCTGAGAACCACGTACTTCCAAGGAAGTAATGCACCAAGTCTGGAGGAGGAACGAGCTTTCAAGTCTCTTTTCCTTCACAACCTCCACGAGTGTGTGCGATATGACGTCACACTGCACTGCAGAATGGGCAACCCCACCATGCAGGAAATCAGAAAGTACGCACAACTGGCATGGGAGACACGCATGCACCCTGCCCGAGGGCACGAAGGCGACACCAGAGCCCTGGGGATCCAAGCCTCATATGCAGACCTAGCGCTTGAAGGCAACGAAATGCCTCGCGTTAAGGTGAATGCTAGAACAGGACCCCAGAGGCGCCAATCGCCCCGCCAGCAGGGTAGGCAACAGAACCAGGGGGGTGGTGACCAGACACACCCCCAGGGTCACGGCAGGCCTAAACGACAAAATGTTCGCCGGCCGAAAGGAAATGCGTGTTTCGAACAAAAACCCAAACAAGAAGGTGAGTGGGTAGGCAAGGTTTCAAATCCCCTCAGAGAACAAGATTTGAGAGAGGAAATGGAGGATATAAGGAGATGCTTGACCGAGTTAGTAACTAAGCTTGACGTGCTCCGTTGTTCACCAGGTCCGCCGACCTCTTCAAAGGAACACGGCACTGAAACCCCATCAGTATGACTAGACGAAGTACCCCCTCCCGTTAACGCCAAAGTTTACTTTGTAGGTCGGGAAAAGGGGAACAGGGTCCAAGTTGCTCCCCAAAACAGTCACTCCTAAAATGCCACACCCTCGTTTTCTGACCTTCTTGGGCGATCTGTACCGTAAGGGCAATGCTTGACACATGGGTCATTCAGCTCCCACACACTACTCGACACCGGTTCCGAAATAGTCTAATGGGTTCCAACACCTTCGCAGAGGTGGCTAGAGCAAAGCTCTCCCTTGGCAAACCGTTATAGACAGAGACCTGCAACGTAAGCATCACAAGCTACACACAAGATAGGTCGTCTATCACAAAACGGGCCTGGATTGACACCTTTCAAGGGATGATGCTAATAGACCCTGTTTACATATGTCCCATTAATACGGAACCACTGTTAGTTGGCCAGGACCTACTGAACTGATTGGCTCCACTCATTGATTGCTGTCTTGGACACATGTGGGCTCAGATTGACATACCGAGACCACTTGATCCAGAAAACAGTTCGCCAGCTTCAGATGCACACATCGCCATCGTCCAAAAATCCAGCAGAGATGACGACTCCAATAAGAACAATTACAGGGCCTGAATAAAACCCTTCAGGGTACTATAGTCACTGTAAATTTGCACTCCGTTCTTATCAATAACACTTTGCACGCTTTAGGGACTTTGTCAGAGAAAACAACTTATGCGTGTATCGTTAGAGATCTAAGGCAGGACCTCATGGAAATTAGCTCCTCAGTCAACAGTCTGAGTGGTGGAAGGATTCCAGCTTACCTGGTCTCCCTAGACCTTGTCGAACAAATCCTTAGATCTGCTACTATCTCCGTTGTGCAACCTTCACAGATACACCTGGCATATAGTTTTGGCATTGCAATTCCAATCCATGTAAATCCAGAACCTCAAAATAGGATTTATCCTCAATCTACCATCATAGGCAGAATATATACAGACTAAAGTCCATATTTAATGTTGGTTTTCAGAAAGGTAATGCACACATTCACCTAAAAACACCAACACTCGCCTACCATGATGAGGACCCCTCGCTCTACCTTATCCCTAACCTAAACGTGTACCAAGACAAAGTACATTCATTGGGTTTGTCAAAACGCAACCCCTTTATTAGAGAGGTGACTAACTACCTCCCTGAACAAGTGTCATGGTAGCATGTCCATCAGAGATGAAGGAACAGAGACAAAGGTAGAGCGAGCAGGCAGTCGCTGGCTCGTTAACACACCAGCCACCAAAGTCCCAATGTCATACGACTGCCATGATACAGCCATTAAACTAACACTACCAAACCAAACGGTATTCTCAATGGTTCCCCAAGGAGCCACCGTGCACATTGACGATATTCTCCTCCATCATCTCAACGTCGACAAACATGACGCAGAAATTGAGATCATGGACGCATTTAGAGGTCACAGCCTCACCGTTGATGACACCCTTCAACAGCAGCTTCAGGCTGAAGGGATGAAATTAGTGAAGTTCAGTCTCAAACTGACTGGCTTGACCACTATATTTCCTAGTCACATAAGCAGATCATCATCTTACCGAGAACACCCTATCAGTTTGGTTGCCCTCTGGCTCCTCCTTAGTGGTTGGATCATCATCACAATTATTGCACACGCCATGTACAGGTACATTCAACACCTACAGGCCAGACTGGACTCACTCCTCATACAGTCATGTTTTACACACCAGTCTGAGCCCATCCCACAGGTTAACCCCAATGATTTATGAGGATAAGCCTTTTAACCTTTAACCCTCCTTTCCTCTAACATTTTGTTCCTAGTAACCAATGTCAGGTTCTACTTTGATTTTGTGTTATGACCAAAGAACAACAAAGGATTGTGTTATGGTTAATGCTGTGCCTTCCAATAACTTTAAATGTTTATGTGTGATGAATGTAGTTTTAGAATTAGCTAGAAGTTCTATGCCCAGATGTGCCTCAATCTCTGTCCAGACGATAAAGCCTCTGTGAACTCTAATGAACTGTATGGACTGTGTAACCATTTTCTTTCCTACCAGGAATACATGGATGGTGTAACCCACAGGTTGCTGTGAACCGACAAGAACTGTTCGGCCCTTCAGTTGCTCTAAAGATGCTGGACAACAACCAACTCTTCAGACTAAAGGGGGGAATGTTGGGCCTCATGTATTCAGATAGAAGACAAAGGCAGGCCTAACACAGTCGTAAAAGCCTAACTCAAGCCCCCACATTCCAAGTCGTAAGTTATACTGATAAAAATCGTGCCAAAATCAAACAAAGGGAGTCCAAAACAGACTACAAATCCCAAAAGCCTTGCTCACTAAAGGATCGAACTCTCAACTCCTATTGGATGAGGCACACAACAGAACGTCCCTCAAACGTGACATCATCAGGAGTTGAAATACCTCTGAAATGTTTCCGGGATTTGCTTCCAGCAACTTTGTTTGCAGTGTGTAGACGCAGCTCATCGCTGCTCTCAGGTGCAACCTCGTGGCACAAGGAAGTAACATCCGACTTGAAACTGTGGCCATACAATCTCCATCTCGCTGGACGAGTTGAGATTACTCTGTGTTCAACCGAGCACTCTAACGGATCCGAAGGAGACCGCCGAGCAATCCACAACTTCATCTGTTTGCCTGCAGAAGTGAAGAGATTAAAGATTTCTCTTCCATCTTCAATCAAGTCGACATTTCTGAGTTCTCCGCCAGCCCGCCGAGAATCAACAGCCGTGCCCGCCAACAGAGCGAGGAAACGGCCTACCGTCATCACCCGAGCCTCAAGGAACCGGGTCTGAATTAAAGGACGGATGAACACACATTCTGTCCTCATGCGATTCAAGTAAGAGGTTTACGTCTGGGCAGAGATAGAATATTATAGTGTGTTATTCTTGTGTTTCAAGGTTTTTTGCTTGTACTGTTTACGGACCGCCATGTCCGCTCATTATTAATACTCAGGGTATTAATTATCATGAATTTGTTTTGCTGTATTGTGGTCCAACCAAATTGGACTGTTGTGCATTTTCGCCATCGCAGGCGAAACCGGCAAACTGAGTTATCCATTAAAGAGTCAAAGAACGCGGGACTTTTACGAGCCGTCCACCGCGTCTCTGAGCGATAAACTAACAGCTGCTTTCTCTCCCACGATCCTGAAATCGGCTTTAGGCCCGTCACTTAATTCTCTCTCTCTCTCTCGTACTACACACACACACACACACACACACACACACCTTATGTGTTATAGGATTATTTTTATTTCGATATCTAATCATATCACTGTTTAGTTTGTAGTTGTAAGTCGGAAGTTTACTGACTGCATTGTATTAATTATTAATTGATATTACTGCATAAATAAACTTTGTTTATATTACAAAGAGAAGTGTTTTGGTTTGTTTTGCATACGCCTGTGTCATGCTGACGGGATGTCAGTGCTCGGATTCAAGCCTTCATTCATTGTTTTTTTCCCGAAAATCGATATTCTTCGGATGTCGATTTTCCTAAGAAAACAATCTAATATTGAGACTGTTTTACTATCTGGTTATTAGTCCCTGATTCCAGGGTGGTGCCCCGTCAATGTTAATCCTTATTAATATTCTATTGATTTTTGATAATTGATAATTATCTTTGATGATTGTTGAATTTGAATGATCAATAAGCTAGTTTTAATTTTAATTAATATTTCATCGATGTTAACAATTAACAATTATCTTTGATAATTGTTGATTTAAAGGATTAAAAAAAGCTAACGTTGATTCTAATCAATGTTCTATTGATTTTAATAATTAATAATTATCTTTGATAATTATTAATTATTGCTAATAACCAAACTTGCTCCTAAACGTAGCCCACTACATTTACTGGAGCCCCATATGAGGTTTTAATGAGTTAGATTCAATTAATTAATTTAAATATTAATTAATAACTAAAGAAATAATGATTAATTATTTCTGATAGTAACACTGATCTAAACAACCAGTAAAGCCCTACAATAATAAGTTTTATTAACATTAAAATACATTATTACATTCTATAAAGCTTAAAAGATTATTAAAACTGCAGTGCTGCCTATTTCCACCATTGAAATCTGCTGCTTGAAAGAACCCGGAAGCGCGGTTTTCTACGGTGTGACGTCAGAGTAATTTTATCTATAGACCTGTTCTATGTTTAATAGTACATGTCTCATATTTTCAGGCTCATAAGTTGTAGTTTACTGTAGTTTTAAATGATAAACCATACTTCTGATTAAGATCTATAATTAACATATTTTAAATTGGTTTAAATAGTTAAATCTCCTGGAATTTCTTTTTTTCCTTTCAATTGTTTTTCAGATGTGCTCTAATTCATACAGTATAAAGACACACTAGACTACTAATATGTACTTATTCTGTGCATTGTGTACTTTTTTGTGTCAAATCAAATTTATTTTATCCATCAACATGCATGGTCAATTTAATTGAGCGGAGCGAAGCAGCAATAATAGACTCAGAGCCGAAACCCCCACTGCACTGCAGCTCACACTACACTCTGACACGCTACTGACACTTCCGATGTGAATGCTCTAATCTGTTATTATGTACGACGAAAATAAAACACTCTGCTCACGTGCCGATCACACCTGTGATGTGAAATGGCCGTTATACCATATCACCCTGTCTGATAGTTATGCTGGTTGCACATCCTGATAGGTATTATCTGGCCTACAAGATGTGCTACCTAGGTTTTTATCACCTTTAATGCTGTTGTTGTATATACGGACAGGTTCTCCCGTGCCTCGACATGTGCTACCCAAGTTTAGGATTTACATATCACTGTTTTCACTGCTGGTAGCACATCCTGAGCAGGAAGCACATATTGTCAGAACACTGGCAGTTTTTCTTGTGTACCACCACTTCTCAGATTCTCCCAGTATGATGTAATGTCTTTAATCTTTAAAGTCAGTGATTCGATGAGGCCAGCCAATCTTTTTTATCTGACCTTACAAATGATTTTGATAAAATCGGTGTGGTAAACATCCGAGCCCTCTCTGCACAAAACTCAATGGTGAGTTTAACAACACTCAACACGTGCAACAATAGCATCGGCAGTCGCCAAGCTATCCATGGTCCAGTTCTGGCATGGAGCGTGAATTTTTAAGCTTGTCTGGACATAGTTTCAGAAATGTAAAAATAATAGAAAACTGTCGTAATGTGTATATGTCATGAGTGGCAATTACAAGAAATGTCCAATAGAGGGCATTCAAGCTCCATAAATGATTCCCAAAATAAAAGAAGTTCCCTATCTGTCACTCACTTGACGTTGTGTCGGTGTAGTGACACAAGGGGTCACTCTTGGGAGCCCAAAACACCTCTGGTCTTTGAAAAAGGCCAATGAAATTTGGCGAGTGGTATTTACATACCACTCCCCCGAACATATGGGTATAAAAGGAGCTTGTATGCAACCACTCATTCAGATTTTCTCTTCGGAGCCGAACAGTCAATGCTCACTGAGCTGAATTCTCACGGTTGTTCATTCACCTCTGCTGGATCTGACGGCGCATTTCAGCGGCTTCTCCCCCCTCTGCACTGGTGCACTGCAGAGAACGCCCCTGGGCGCTTAGGCAGATATAAAAGAGTATATTCTAAAAAAGAGTATATTCTCTGAAAGAGCGGCACACACGGAACGTCTTTTTAAAGATGCTTTTCCGTTTGTGTGTTATTCCTGGTTGCGGTTGTTATCTCTCACCTTCTGATGGTCACGATCGCTGTCTTTTGTGCCTGGGTGCTGCCCACACGGAGACAGCGTTCATGGATGGGTCATGTACTCATTGTGAGAACATGTCCATGGCAATGATGCGGTCGCGGCTTGCCTTCGTAAGAAAGCAAGCCACCCCAGTGGCTCCCCGCCCTGGTCCTTCTACCCACAGGTATGAGGAAACCCGCTGCTCTGGAGCTGGTAAGCAGACCACTCCATCCCCCGGTGGAGGGCCGGGAGGAGAATCTTTTGTTACCTTTTCATTTAATTTCACCGCATGCCCAAGTGGCTGCGGTACCCAAGAGTTCAGCAAAAGAGCAGTCTCCTTGTTCCCTGGGTCACATACCTGGTGCACACGGCCGTCATCATGACCACCATCCACCGTTCCATTTTGGCAGGTTTGGCGCTCCAGTGGCGGTCTCCCCACCCCTGCGCGCCCAGCTGTGGCACAAATCCGCCCCCGATGTGATGGTCTCCACGGGTCACGAGGACAGGCCTCTTCCTCCCCCGTCCCAGGCTGTTCCGGGGGTGGTCACAAGGAGCCAGGTAAGTGCTTCGATGTCCCTGAACTCAGCACGGCCACGACATGACATGGCACCTCAGGCTCCGCCGCGAAGCCCCACCCGCCGGTACATCCTACGAGATTGTCCCTTTGGTCCCCCTCGCCCGGAGCTTGGACGCGTGGCTTGCGCTTTCCAACCCGTCGCGATGGCTGGTCCGGACCATCCAACTCGGCTACGTGATTCAGTTCACCAGGTGCCTGCCCAAGTTCAGCGGTATTCACTTCACCTTGGTCAAGGACGAAAACGCTGCTACCTTGCATGCGGAGATCGCTACCCTCCTACGGAAGGGCGCGATAGAACCTGTCCCTCCAGCCGAGATGAAGAAGGGGTTCTACAGCCCCTACTTCATCATACCGAAAAAAGGCGGTGGGTTGCGGCCAATCTGCGAGTACTGAACCGGGCTTTACACAGATTCCTGTTCAAGATGCTGACACAAAAACGCATTCTAGCGAGCGTCCGGTATCAAGATTGGTTCGCGGCGGTAGACCTGCAGGACACGTACTTCCACGTCCCAATTCTACCTCGACATAGACCCTTCCTGCGGTTTGCATTCGAGGGTTGGGCGTATCAGTACAAGGTCCTCTCTTTCGGCCAGTCCTTGTCCCCTCACGTCTTTACGAAGGTCGCAGAGGCAGCCCTTGCCCCGTTAAGGGAAGTGGGCATTTGCATCCTCAACTATCTTGACGACTGGCTAATCCTAGCTCACTCTCGGGATGTGTTGTGTGCACACAGGGACCTGGTGCTCTCACACCTCAGCCGACTAGGGCTTCGGGTCAACTGGGGAAAGAGCAAGCTCCTCCTGGTTCAGAGCATCTCTTTTCTCGGCTTGGAGTTAGACTCAGTCTTGATGACGGCGCGCCTCACAAACGAGCGCATACAGTCGGTGCTGACCTGTTTGAAGGCATTCAGACAGAAGACAGTGGTTCCACTGAAACTGTTTCAGAGGCTCCTGGGGCATATGGCATCCTCAGCGGTGGCCACTCCGCTCGGGTTGATGCATATGAGACCGCTTCAGCACTGGCTCCAGACTCGAGTCCCGAGATGGGCATGGCGCCACGGCACACATCGCGTGGCCATCAGGCCGGTCTGTCGCCGCCTCTTCAGCCCTTGGACTGACCTCACATTTCTATGGGCAAGCGTTCCCCTAGAGCAGGTCTCCAGGCACGTCGTGGTTATGACAGATGCCTCCAAAACGGGCTGGGGTGCTAAATGCAACAGGCACGCAGCTGCCAGCTCCAGGACGGGCCCGCGGCTACATTGGCACATCAACTGCCTCGAGTTGTTGGCAATTCTGCTCACCCTGCGGAGGTTTTGGCCGTTGATCCAGGGCACGCATGTGTTAGTTCGGACAACATGGCAACGGTGGCATTCATCAACCATCAAGGTGGTTTACGCTCCCGTTGTATGTCACAACTTGTCCGCTGTCTCCTCCTCTGGAGTCAGCAGCACCTCAAGTCGCTGTGAGCCACTCACATCCCGATCGACCTCAGTAGACGCACTGTCATGACAGGTTACCCTCAGGGGAGAGTGGAGGCTCCACCCTCAGGTGGTCCAGCTGATTTGGAGTCGATTCGGCCAGGCACAGGTAGACCTGTTCGCTTCCCAAGAATCCTCCCACTGCCCGCTCTGGTATGCCCTGACCGAGGCACCTCTCAGTATAGACGCGCTGCCACACAGCTGGCCCCCAGTGGTGGTAGACATGATCACTCAGGCTAGGGCCCCCTCTACGAGGCGCCTGTATGCCTTGAAGTGGCATCTGTTTGCTAAGTGGTGATCTTCCCGACGCGAAGACCCCCAGAGATGCGCAGTGGGATTGGTGCTTTCCTTCTTGCAGGAGAGGTTGGAAGGGCAGCTGTCTCCCTCCACCTTGAAGGTGTATGTAGCCGCTATAGTGGCACACCACGACACAGTGGATGGTAAGTCCTTAGGGAAGCACGACCTGATCATCAGGTTCCTGAGAGGCGCCAGGAGGTTGAATCCCTTCAGACCACGCCTCATTCCCTCATGGGACCTCTCTGTAGTTCTTCAGGGTCTACGGAGAGCCACCTTTGAGCCTCTGCAGTCAGCTGAGCTTAAGGAACACTCTTTAAAGACTGCCCTCCTGACTGCGCTCACTTCCATCAAGAAGGTAGGAGACCTGCATGCGTTCTCTGTCAGCGAAACATGCCTGGAGTTCGGTCTGGGCTACTCTCACGTGATCCTGAGACCCCGACCGGGCTATGTGCCCAAGGTTCCCACGACCCCTTTCAGGGATCAGGTGGTGAACCTGCAAGCGCTGCCCCAGGAGGAGGCAGACCCAGCCCTGACGTTGCTGTGTCCGATGCGCGCTTAACACATCTATTTGGATCGCACGCATAGCTTTAGAGTCTCTGAGCAGCTTTGTCTGCTTTGGTCGACAGTGGAAAGGAAGCGCTGTCTCCAAGCAGAGGATCGGCCACTGGGTCATTGATGCCATAGTAATGGCGTATCATGCTCAGGACATGCCGCCCCCGGCAGGGCTACTAGCCCATTCTACCAGGAGTGTGGCGGCCTCCTGGGCCTTGACCAGTGGCACCTCTCTAACAGACATTTGCAGAGCAGCGGGCTGGGCAACACCCAACACATTTGCGAGGTTCTACAATCTCCGGGTGGAACCGGTTTTGTCCCGTGTAGTGGCAGGCACAAGCAGGTAAGTCCGGGACAGCTGGCCGGGTGTATCACTTGCACATAGCGCTTTTCACCTCCCCTGAGCTGAAGACATGCGCTGTTGACTCCCATTAGTGTTCACAAACTGTGTTCCCTGGATGATTTCCTCCGAACCCTGTGGCAGACGAGTTTGCGGAGAAACTCGCTGCCGGCTCAGTACATGTGCTAACTAAGCCCTGTACTGGGGTAGGTTCTCCGCATGTGTTGGTTCCCCATAGGTAACCCCATGCGACATATATTTTCCACTAATTCGTTTCCCTGTTGGTAAACTGCATCTTCCTTGGGCAGAGGCCCCTCTGTCCCAGTCACCATGTTTGTAGAAACTCCTCCCCCGTAGGGTAGGACCTACCATGGGACTTCTCCACATGACATACTTCCGACAAAGCTCGGCAAGACCATGTGACGTATTTCCATGTCTCCGTGGTGTTTTCCCCTTGGGAGGTACACACCCCCCCCCCCCGACATAGACCTGGTGGCCCCAGTTGGTTAACAAATTTCACTCTTTTTTTGGAGGGAGAAAAAAAAGAGAGGATAAGAGGCCACGACTGGGCTAGCCTGTCCCTATCTTTTGGGCAGTCAACTTGTCCCCGAAGGTCTGTTCGACACTCATAACAGCATTGAGGGAGGTTACATGTCGGTCTGGTGTGCTGGCTACGAGGCACACAGTGGTCTGCCCGTCACACACCGCCAGTTCACGTAACACAGTTCAGACAGTTGTGGCGTTTCATATAGGGACCCCTAGTGTCACTACATCGACACAACGTCGAGTGAGTGACAGATAGGGAACTTCCTGGTTACTTGCGTAACCTCCGTTCCCTGATGGAGGGAACGAGACGTTGTGTCCCTCCTGCCACAGCACTGGACTACTCGCTGAAATGGCTAGGACTGTTGTGGCTTCTGCCACCTCTGTGAAACATCACTCTTGAAGTCTTAGGGTTTTGATGCCTGAAGATAGACTTTATTATCAGAGATAGCAAAGCCGAGTTGCTCCCAGCACAACTGACTTTCTGTAATCAAACAGGCCTATATATACATATTCACCTAGGGAGTGACCAATACACCCCATCCATTTTGTTCTATGTCTTCAGACTGTTAGAGAACATGAAACTATTTGAGAGGCCCCTTTCCATCTCTCTACGGGGCCTTATCCTATATTTCCTCTAGTGTCAAAACATGAGACTCAAGATTACCTTATATGAGTACCATATGTGATCACATATTCCATTTTGAGGGGTCTCATTTACACAGGCTTCTAAACACACACAGTAAAATCCATGCTTAACCATTAGAAATAATTGTAGACAAAAATGGCTATATTTACATTGATTATACTTGATTAATTTATATTTAACTTGATAAAAAATATTCCACATATCCCCCCTCTGAGACTTACATAAGTCTCACCTTCACTGTCTTTATCCAGAGTGCAGTTTCATAATTCAGTTGCCTCAGTTATGCTATCTAGTGACTAAGTTAAGTCACACAGCTTCATCACCAGTGGCCAGATTATGCAACCACACTCCGGTGGAGATTACAGAACCATACGTCTCCATTCAAGTTTGATTAAGAACGGATTAAAAATATTCTGTCTCCTTATCTCTTCATTCAATAAATGAAACCTATAAGCATGTTATACTGTAATCATGAGCGTTCAATTGGTTCAATTGGCCTTGCCTGTGGTTGTCACAGTTATGTAGAGTACATGAAACAAATATTCATTATCATATTAAGAGTTCTCTTTTGTAGTGTAGATATCTTCAACCCAGATACTTTGCGCATCGTAGAGGTCACCTCCGGGGAGAGGTTAGGCTAGCACTTTCATCCCGGGGCATGGCTCATCATTCATTTCATTATATATATTCATTGGAGGAATCAATTTCCTCCCAATTTGGTCTTTCTGTCCATTCAGGGTAGTTGTAATTGCATTGCATTGGATCATTCACATTGATCAGTGTCATCTGCTTCACTGTTGCTTGGATCAAGAATAATTTTACTAATGGTAACACACAACAGAATATTATTACTCCCACAAGGATTGTTATTCCAATCATTATATTAATTTTAGCCAATCGTGTACCCCATTTCTTAAACAATTCTATTTAAATGGTTATAAACAAACAAGACAAGCAATGTTAATCTTTAGTCACCACCATGTCTTCTTTTTCCATTCTTCATTAATATTAAAATGTACATGAGTTCAATAAAAGCATAAGTAAAAGTAATAAATCATCTTTCAATCTTAATTCTTCATCATACAAATATTCCCAGGTTTGTTTAATACTTCCTTAATAAGTCAGGCACTCATTTGTCTGCAACGGTTCTCAAAACTTTACCCCCAAAGTCTATAATTAATCTTCCACACAGGGTATGATCACCTGATGGCACAGTGACAGAATGCTTGGTATTTAACACTATGATAAGATGTTTTAATAAAGCGGTTAATAAAATGCAGTCGGGTTGAGTGGAACTCACAATTTTCGGGCAGGTTTCTTCTATACCTCCCTTTTGATGCTTCCGACCTAAAAGCATCCATCCACTTCCTTAAACCCATATCACCCCTTCCAGGATGGTGATGCCCTGCCTTAGGTTGCCCCCTTTTCTTGCCATTGGAGAGTCTTACCCGTCATTGGACCATCACCTCTTGCCACTGGTCTTGATACTGCTCAGTCCTATTAGCCAATCCTTAATAATTTGGTATCAGTAAACAGATATTTTCTGTTGTTTCAGGGAGTATCACCTGAGAACCATCACAGCCAACAGAACCATCTACAACTGCTTAAATATGGAAACAGTTCTAAACATGGTTAAATTCACAAAGCATTATTCAAAATTCAACAATCTATTAAAATTGTCCAAATTAAAAGTAAATGTAAGAATGCTACAATTTAACTCATTTACAGATCATTAATTTTCATTCAAGTTGTATTTCTGCTCCTTTAGCAAACATCACAAAAGACCATGTATCATGGTGGGGACTAAAATCAAAATAAAACAAAACAAAATAAAGTGTAGCCTCTGTCAAACTTTAGGAAACTTAATTAAAAAACATCACCTTAATTCAACAATAGTCTCTAGATAGTTTTTGAAGGTACATTTATTCTTTCAGATGAATGCTCAACTGAATCTCTTATCTTTGGTATAAACACAACTTCAAAATGTCCTCTGAATATATAAAATCTTTAATCATGATGAGGAAAGCTGTTTGAACCTCTCCTTCATTTCACTGTATCTAACATCATTGCCAAATCACATCATTTTACATATAAAAAGAAAAGAAAAGAAAAGAAATTCAAAAGAATATAAAACAGTTTAGAGATGTGCTTTTAGCACACTCTTCAACATCTGCTTATGTGTTTCTGTCTCAAGCAGACACTTATCAAACTTAGACTGAGAGTGTGAAAGAGTGCCGGGTGAGGGAGGAACACGGAGGGGGACACTCCACTCCCCCACACTGTCTCCACTGTCATTACAGTCACTCCTTCTTTTTCATTTTACATCAACAATAATATATTTAAGTTATTCTTCAACAGTAAAAATAGTGATTATTATAATAATTCATTATATTAACTGCTTTCAATCTTTCCCATCTTAAATCATCTTCACGAAAACTTCTTCCAGAACTTTCAGTCTACTCATTCCCTACATTCTTTTGTCCATTCAAACAACATACATAAAAAACTGTAGAACCTTTTGGTATTCCGAATCTAGGTATTACCTCTCTTGTTATAAATTTGATTAGTGTTCCTGACCCCTGAGCAGCTGATGGTACTGCTTCCAGCCATCTGCTAAGTCTGCATATTACTACAAGCATATAATGCTTTCCATGCACTTTCTTTATGTCCACATAATACATAACCAAATGCTTGAATGGTCTTTTTGGCACTGGTATGTGACCTATAGGTGTTTTTATTTCTTTTCTGACATTGTTTTGAGTACAGACTTCACATGTGGACAGAAAATCGTCTATCATTGCATATTAAGTATGGAGACCAATATCCCTGCTGTTTAATTTTCCTTATCACTTCCCCCTCACGCAATGGTCAACCCATGCGCATTGTAAATAAAAACATTGAGAAATGTAGTTTATGCAACAATCTGTCCTTCATGAGAATACCATATACCTTGTGAATTTTCTTTGCACCCCTATTTTCCCATGTAGTATGTTCATATGGACCTTTATTTTGAATTTGAATTATATCATCCTATTGTGGTTGTGATTCAATAATACTTCAATTGACAGCCAGAAGCCTTCTTGGCTTCTAACTCTACAGCATTATTTCCCTTAATGACAAAGACATTGCCCTTTTTGTGGGCTTGACATTTAATGATAGCCAATCTTTTAGGTAACATCATTGCAGAAATCAATTGTTCAATCTGTTCTGCATGTTAAATTAAGCTTCCATTACTTTTTCTAAAACCTCTTGGTTCCATATTGCTCCAAATAGATGTCAAACACCATGAGCATAAGCCAAGTCAGTGAAAATGTTAACTTTTGTCTTTTAGCTAACTGACATGCAGTAGTAAGAGATTTTTATTCTGTTAGTTGAGCAGAACAAGATCGAATGCAATATTGTGAAAATAATCTCTGTCTTTTTTCACAACTGCTTATCTTGCATGATTTCCAAAATGATCCCTAAAACAAAAATTATCAAATCTTTAGTAAAACACAACCTTTGCCTTTCTTTCCCCAACATTCTCTTTACATTTAATACAACTTTCTTTTTCCCTTCATTCTGTTGTTTTTAATTTTTTTTATTTACTGTTTCAGCATCATTTAACAATAAGATTTTTCATTTATTATTCTTTTATACTTCTCAGCATTTTTTGACAAATGATTCAGTTAAATGGCAAAACCAAGATTCACAGTGCAGAAACTGTAGGCCTCTAAAGTGATACTTTCATGGATTAATCTCCAAATAGAAATAGTTTACTAGAAAAAGAAACTCAATCAACTCTTTGTAGCACCCACTAACCTTTTTCTTTAAAGTGAGGGTACTCTCTGGAAAATTTGGGGGAGTAACCAATCCAATAGGTAACTCTAACTTTGCCATCAAGTTTGTAATATTTATTCTTTAAATCAATAAATCAGCAGTTAGATGCTGGATTTAAATTTAGACCCTCAGAACAATTTAGACCTGGGTATTCAACCCATTGATGGCAGTCTGATAAATTATACATCTCATTGATGGTATAAGACTGAAATCAACTTATCCAGAGAGATTTGAATCCACATTTGAAATGTTAAATCAGTAATGATTACCAGCAGTCATGTGAGCGGGAGGATCAATCGTATAAAAGCCCACATCATTCTCAGTGTTTTTTCTCCGGACTTCTTCCTGCAGTATTATCAGCTTCAATAAATCATCTGGCCTAGCCATCTGCAATGGTGAGAGACTGGTTCCAGACTGAGTTAATGAAACAACATACACATAATGATGATAACAGAAATAAAAAATAGTTAGTATCAAAGACTAGATGCATGAGTATGAAGTTATTTATGATGTTCAATTTTAATCTTAATGTTTCTTCATGGGTTTCACTTACTACCAATCACCAATTTTTTCCTTAGCATTATCAATAATTTTTACAATCAAATAGGTCCAAGATATTTCTTAAATCTTCAAATCAGAACTTCTAGCACGAGTAAACTTCTATTTTGTTAGATATCAGAGCATCTGAGCAAAACTGTTTACAACGTTTGCTTAGTTCTGCCTCCTTATTGGAGGTTGGGACTTTATTTTCCATTTTATCTGGCATGATTGGTCACAGAGCAAACCTAAGAAAATGCATCACAATGTTGGTAAGGTTGTCACACAAAGATCATGAGAACATATATTAAGAGCACAACTTCAGCAAATTGAAAAAAACAGAGAACATGAAATGATCGAAATTATTCTTAATGTTCTTTCCTTTAATTTTTGTTTCAAAGGCATCTTCTCAGTATACACATGATCAACCAATGCCTACACTGTTATATAAAACAAAAAATAAAAGAAAAAATATCTAATCTTAACTAAAACAATCTGCTATCTATTTTTTTTTCCTTTTCTAAATTCGGGGTGCCCCTGTCTGAGTGGAGACACCAAGAGAGATGAGTTCTCCCATTCAAAGTCTGCAGACACCATCCTTAGAGAGTAAGGGGTATAACCCCTCCCACTCACTCTCTTTACAGAGCATGGGGTCATAGGTCCCTGTTTATTCAGGGCTCTAACAGGTCTCACTCAATCTCTCCATCAGACAGTCCCTAACAAAAATAATAAACTCTACCTATCTTAGTTTTGTTGGTTGATCAAGTTTACACTGATAAAGTTGCAACTCACATGTCAATTTGTTCTCCAGACATATTTAATCAGAAAATCAAAAACAAAACAAATAATCATGGGTTCTTACATTTAGATATCAAGACTTTATAGTGTTTAATTTAATATTAAAAATTGTATTCTCTCATAAACTGGACCAGACAGAACATAAAACAGACACATGAATGTGAAGTTTTCACATTTATGGTTTACTTTTCATACTTTTCTTATTAGTCATTTTCACCCTTATTTTTAGGGTAAATTATTTTATTATTTTTTAATTTTTATTAAAATTATTATTATATTCTCTTCCTCATTTTCTTGACATCTTACATTTCCATTTGCTTAACTGTGGCTTTGATAACTAGTGACCTCAATAAGGGAAGTACACAACAAAACAATAGCCCTCCTATTATTATTGCAATTCCAAAAAACATTCCCAATTTACATAATGCATCTCTCCCAACACATTAACATGAGTCTGATTTGTAGCCCTTTTCTCTTCCCTGTGCCCACTTTTCACTTTTTCTCTTCCTTCTGTCTAATAGTGTACTTTTATTTCTCACCAATTTATCTGTGTCTCGTATAAATTTTTCTGTTTCTCTCATTTTTTCTATCCTTTCCCTTCTTTGGTCCCAGCCTTGTTTTTCTTTATTTTCTAACTCCACATGACCCTCCATCTGCATTTCTCCTAAAACTTCTACAGTTCCCTTGAGTATTGGGAACTGACCTTCTGAGGGCACATATGGAGGTGATTTGACAAGGGCTTCTCCTTTTTTACTTATCTCTTTTTCTGCATCCTTCAGTATTTTTCTTGCCAGTCTTATATCTTTTCTTAGAATTTTCTCCTTTCAGTGCTAGCACATTTCTCTTTTTACTTTTTTACTCTTATCTTTAGTTCTATAATTTTTTATCAAAGTTTCCATTTTCTCACACAACGCTACATCAGATGTCCCTTTTTTTGGCCATTTTGTCATCATATCTAACCCTTTAAAAATTTTATTTTTTATTTTTAGGGCTCATATTTCATTCAAATTCACACTTGTCTACTTATTTATAGGACTCCTATAATATACACTTTGTGTTCCTTTTATTTTAAGGACACATCATACATTCCAGTCCCTCTACTGGGCTCATATTTGTACTCAATCATACACTTCCATACGCAATTGCACTTCAGTCACACTTCACACACTTTCAAACACAGACACAAACACTCTCACAGACACAGAAACTTTCACACTTTTTACAAACACAAGGCCTTTATAAACACAGAGCTCTCAAAAAAACAAACAAACAAAAAAAAAAAAATACTATTCTTAAATGCAACTATTCAAACACCCCTCTTAGGTGACCTGCAGGATTTGCCTCTCTTGCCTTCCTGGCTTTTTTTTTTATTTTTAAATTTTATCTGCTCTTCATTTACTGTTATTCATCAAGGCTCCTTTAACATTAAAAACAGATCATTGCAGGATTTGCCTACCTGGTCAAAAACCTGTCTCTCTTGCCTTCCTGTTTTTTTTATTTTTTATTTTTTAATTTTATCTGCTCTTCATTTACTGTTATTCATCCTTAACAGTAAAAACAGATCATTGCAGGATTTGCCTACCTGGTCAAAAACTGGAACAGTAAACAGGACACCTGTTTTGTACGTTATGTATATAAAGTATGTGCAACTACATTCTTCAGTTAATTATATTTCTGATTTCATGTGTTAAACATCTCCTGTTCTTGAGATGGAGTTTGATCTTTTGATCTGTGTATGTTTTGATTGCCGATCCGGTGCTGGAATGTGTTATTTTGAATTTATGATAAATGTTTGTTAGTGTCAGCAGTTTTTTTCTGCAGCTCACGCTCTTTTCCAGGAAACAGAAAAGCAAAATATGTCCCCCATTGTGATTGCCTTCTCGGCTGTATTGATTGTGTGTGTAGAGTGTTTTGTCTTTATCTCTCTCTCTTTCTCTCTTAATTGCTCTCAGGTGTGGGGTAACCAGATGATCTGATTGTTAATGTGCAGCGCCGGCATGCAGTGTATTTTCTTCCTATATAAATCGAGTATTTCATGGCTCTGTTGTGCCATGGGGGTTCGTGAGCTGTGCCATCTTGGTCACCGGTGCTCTCGCGCAAATTCCCGGAGTGGATTTTCCCGGAATTTTTTTTTAACCTATGCAGTGTTGATATGGCAACAAGTAAACAAATGAAGTTTCGTCTTACCAGTGTGTGTGACAATTAACCCCGCGTTTGAGTTTGAGCTGTTTTCCAGTCGAATCCTATAGAAAAATGGAAACAAATGTGTCCCCACTCATAATATACATCAACTGAGGTGCGGATGCAATCTTTGTTAATTAAAACATATAGTTTTATATGGATGGATTAGAACCTATAACCTCTTATGCAACGTGCCATTCACATGCTTGAATGCGTTTGTTTTTGCACTAAAATTACACGCAGCACCACAAAAGAGCAAAACGTATGTGTCTCGACTCGAGACGTTTCACAGTTTAAGTTCTTTTTAACTTGACGTGTTTGTGTTGACTAAAAACACAAACAAGCCGTAAAAGACGTCTATCTAGCGCATGTTTACATTGAAATCATTTTTAAAACAGCGCAGATGGACACAAATGCGCTCAATGTGAACAGCCCCTCAGTGTAAGACTAGAACTCTATAGAAAAGTTTGATCACACTTGCCTATTCTTTATTATTTGTTACTGCACATCACTTCAGGTAAATTGGTAAGTGCCTTTTGCATTGTTATAGCAACATCAGGAGTTTTCTAATTCAGTGTCGGATCAAGTTTTGAAAAGTAACCGTGTATCCTGACGAAACAAAATGTATTGCAAACAAAATTGAAATCACAAATATTATTAGAGAGCTTTTTCTTTGTATTAGACCTCCTTGGTTCTGGCTTTCATGCGTGGACATGTTTTTAAAATGTCAGTTGGTATTATTAGTTGACTGCCACATAATATATGATGGGCATACGGCATCTTATTCATTGTGAAACTGTGTTTTCTTAATGGCTTGAATCGCACTGAAGGCCTAAGTTTTATTGCATTCTCTGAGGAGAAAATTGTAATACAAAAATAATTAAGGGTATTTCAATACCCACAGCTTTCACTTAAATGTATGTAATTTTTGTGTAATATCTGTATTTGTTGCCACAACGTAACTTTGGAGCGGTGCCAGTCCATCATGACGACGTTGTGGCAAGGTTGTGGTTCAGTAGTGTCACGGAGGGGACAAAGGACACAAAAGCAGAGATGATGGTTCAATGGTTTTATTAACAAAGTTCTTAATGTCAAGATAAGTTGCACCTGGCGCCAGCTGCAGAAGGCTGAAATCCAGCGAGCCGCAATGGGCTAGTGAAGGGTGTGTTCGTATGATAAGTGTGCTTTGTGGAAGTCAGGAACAATCCAAAGAGAATCCGTTGAAGTTGGTGTGTTGCAATGCAAAGCCCAGATGATATAGTCCCCGAGATGCGGGCAGAGACTGAGGAATCCTCCTCCACATGAACTGCGCACAGAACTGGCGAGGGTGACGGCAAGCAGGAAGGTAACCGCACCTCTACAGAGGGGCAACCATCAGACAAACGAGCATGCTCCAACTATACGAGAGAGCACATTTAATATGACAGTTAACCATAAAAAGGCAAATAACGAGGAATAAGTAGGGAGTGCAATCAGAGTGAAGCAGATGGTAACAGGCGAGTGAATCATTGCTGTGATCAGCATCTCCCCGAAATTGATCACCGTTCCCATGGAAACACTGATCACGTGCCATCTCCACCTGTGAGAAACAAGGGAGCGAGAAAAACAAACAACAGTATGAGCCGGCACAAATGCCGGAACCATGACAAATAGTTGTTTGTTGGTAACCAGTTAGTAATTTATGCTTTGAATAATTATTCTATGGGCGAACATGTATCATTCTAAACTAATTTATGTCCTCATTTGCCCTACATTAATTTAGAGGTTATTTAAACAGTTGTGCGTATGAATAACGAATGCAGACTCAAAGTTAATGTACTTCATTTATTTTGACAGTGCACAGAGAAAAAAAAATGCAACAACAGAATTGCAACGAAATTACAAACCTGAATGACTTCTGTGCTCATATTAAAATCTACTTAATACCTAGTGCCATGAATTACATTTGTTAATTTAATTTAAAGCCAGTTTATGGATAAATAAAAAAGGTAAATAAATTCATTACAATATAATCTTTAGATCTACATATTGTTTTCAATAAAGAATTATATTAAATTATAGCAAAAATGTCAAATTAATCAGTTAGCAAAAAATTTTCAATTACAATTAAAAACAGATAGATTCTCTGAATGGTGATTCATGAGACTGTCACCAAATTTAGACAACATTATGCCAAGACATCGAAGATGAAAAATTGCGAACAGATTTTTAAACATCGAACAATGTTGCCATGGCAATTCACTAAATTAATGGCAAAAATAGTCTCATTTCTTCTGCGTGCATTGTGTGATTTAGATTAAAATTGAGTTGTATGTTTTTTCTTGGGGGCTAATCACATGGATGTGGCTACTGCTGGTCACGTTCATAGCGCCACCAACTGGCAGCAGGAAGTGTGACACTTACAACAGACTTTGAAAAAGTTATCTTACATTTACCCAAATTGCTTAAATTGTTTAAAAACTGCTGATGGAAAATTTTGTGAAGTTGTAGTCAAACTGGAATGGTGGCATATATCTATTACTCATTGTATGATTAGGGTCCAAGTTTACATTAATGTTGAGTTGATGCTGTGTCCATCATGCTTTGTTTTCTGAAAGCCACCAAGTGGAAATGGACCCACAGTGCTTGAGCCCGTCATCACTGCTTGCAGCTGTATTTATTATTAGGACCCAAGCACTGAAAGTGCGGAGGCTCTATTGTTCTTCTAAGGATTATTATTTTCATTAGGGCCCAAGCACTTAAAGTGCGAGGCCCTATTGTTCTTCTAAGGATTATTAGGGCCCAAGCACTGAAAGTGCAGAGCCCTATTGTTCTTCTAAGGATTATTATTATTATTATTTATTTTTGTATTCTTCTTTTCAAGGTTTTCGGTACTTTTGTGGTACATAACATGCGTGAAAACTCTTAAACGTTTGCACACACATCAGAGTCGCTGGCCATTAGGGTGTGGCAAAGTTACAGGTGGGGGGTTGCAGGGGGGAGCTCTGCGGCACCACCTAGAACATGGGCATGTTCGGGGGGCTATGTAGCACATCCCTTTTGAGCTACAGTCACCAAACTTGGTACACATATAGATCTCATGAAGCCAGACAATTTTCACGCTGACAGTCATAAGCTCTGCCCAAAAGGAAGTTGTCCATTTTGGATTGTTTGAAAAATGCATGCTTAGGAATTTGATATACTCCTCCCAGGTGTTTTATGTTACAGGTACCAAATAATGCCAAGACACTGATGATGCTAAATTGCAAAAGGATTTTTGATATATCAAACGGTGTTGCCATGGCGAAGCGATAAAATGTCAAAAAAATTGAATAAGGAAATGTCTCATATCTTCTGCGTGTAGAAAATGAAAACATCAAAATTGAGCCAAATGTTTGTCCTTGCAGGCTGATCATATTGATGTGACTATTGTGGGTGACGGTCGTAGCACCACCAACTGGCGGAAGGAATTGCGTCACTTTTAACAGACTTTGAAATATCCCTTTTATGTTAACCCGAATTGCTTCAAAACATTTTAGAATAATGTCAAGACAGTGCAGATTTAAAATTCTGAAGGGATTCTTGATATCTTAAATACTGTTGCCATGGCAATGCATTAAATGTCATCATTCCTTTTTGTGTATATTCAAATGTTTTGAGGTATTTGGCATGCTTGGTTTTTAAAGTTTATTGTTAATAAACATATGTCTTAATTTTTATATAAATAAAATATTATAAAAATATCAACTGAAATGTAAAAATAATAGAAAACTATGTCATAATGTGTATATGTAATGAGTAGCAATTACAAGAAATGTCCAATAGAGGGCACCCAAGCTCCATGAATGATTCCCAAAATAACACAGAAGATTTTTGGTGTCCTGTCTAAAAGGGTTCCCTCTTTCGTACGGTATGTATATGAAATATGTGTAACTATGTTCTTCAGTTAACTATATTTCTCATTTCATGTGTTAAACATCTCCAGTTCTTGAGTTGGAGTTTGTTTCATGTGATCTGTGTATGTTTTGACTGCCGATCTGGCTCTGGAATGTGTTATTTTGAATTTATGATAAATGTTTGTTTTGGCTGTTATCAATGTCGTTTAGTGTCAGCAGTTTTTTCTGCAGCTCGCGCTCTTTTCCAGGAAATAGAAAAGTGAAATATGTCCCTCATTGTGATTGCCTTCTCGGCCGTATTGTTTGTGTAGAGTGTGTGTTTTGCCTTTATCTCTCTCTCTCTCTCTCTCTCTCTCTCTCTTAATTGCTCTCAGATGTGGGGTAACCTGGTGAGCTGATTGTTAATGGAGAGCAGTGGCATGCAGTGTGTTTCCTTCCTATATAAACCGAGTGTTTCATGGCTGGGTTGTGCGATGGGTGTTCGTGAGCTGTGCCATCTTGATCACCAATGTTCTCATGCAAATTCCCACTGCTGAAGTGGAGAGTTTGTGGTCATCACTGTCTGAACTTCGGAGGTCACTGGGTTTATTTATTTATTATAATTTTTTTTTCAAATATAGAACAGTCAATAAATGTGTTTGTGTTTCCGCTACTCTCATCTCCCCGCATCTTTTATTGCATTTTATTTTTAAAGTGTAACACCCTTCCACTGACATACAGTGGTAGACGTATTCATTTCTTTGTATTTAACAAGACAGCTTTTGGGAGCCGTGAAATTATTTCAAGTTTTTTCGCAAGTGAACAGCTACAGTATTCAGCTCTGAATACATTTATAAGTTTTAATACTGCTAGAATCTGGCGCGACTTGTGTTGACGGTATTTGTGTAATCACATAGTCCTATATATTAGCTAATATTCAAATTATTTTTTTAAAATTTCAGCGCAGTGTTTGAAATCATTTTACATGCCGTTCACATCCTTTAATGCATTTGTTTTTGCACTAAAATTACACGCAGCGCCACAAAAGAGCAAATCGTATGTGTCTTGACTCGAGACGATTAACAGTTTAAGTTATTTTTAACTTGACATGGTGTCTAAAAACACGAACAAACCGTCAAAGACGTCTATCTAGCGCACGTTTACATTGAAATCATTTTTAAAACAGCGCAGATGGACACAAACGCGCTCAATGTGAACGGCCCCTCAGTGTAAGACTAAAACTCAAGTCAAGGGAGCTTTATTGTCATTCCGCTACAGAGACATACAAGGAACAAAACGTCGTGCCTCACAGGACCACGGTGCGACATATATAAACATATTACACATAGACCTATCTAACTTACATACTTTACATTGCCTATACTTTATTATTTGCTACTGCACATCTTCACCCTGCATGCTGAGAATGACACAAAATTATGACACACTTAATATTTAGATTACATGAATATTAATGCATCTCATAAGCTTCGAAGTGAAAAAAAGAATTAAATGAGCGAATTGTTGCATGACACTGGAACTATTTGTTCTTCCGCTCATCTTGATGCGCAGAAATGCTAAAATACACCAGCAGTCAGACAGCACTCACCCTTTCAGTCACAGCGCTCGTTCAAAGAGGGAGCAGTGCTTTCCTGAGGTAATGACAGAAAAACAGCATCTGGAGTTATACACACTAAGTAATGACAAACCTAGACATGACATGTATTATAATGGCCTTGTTTGACAATTTTTACAGGTTTATTTAAATTCAGAGTTGTTAAAACATTGATAATGATCTTTAATCCTCGTTAATAGATGATACCCTTATGAAAACTTACCATGGCTTTACTGTAGTAATATTGTATTAGTAACCATGACTGTAGTAACCTTTTTTTTTGTCAGTAAGGAAATGTCTCATATATTCTGCATGCATGGCGTGATTTTACATAAAAATTGAGTCAAATGTTTGTCCTTGCAGGCTGATCACATTGATGTGGCTATTGTTGGTCATGGCCATAGCGCCACCAAGTGGCGGAAGGAAGTGTTACTTTTAACAGACTTTAAAATATCCCTATTATGTTAACCTGAATTGCTTCAAAAAAAATTATAATTAAATAAAAAAAAGAATAATATCAAGACAGTGCAGATTTAAAATTCTGAAGGGATTCTTGATATCTTAAATACTGTTGCCATGGCAATGCATTAAATCTCATCATTCCTTTTTGTGTATATTCAAATGTTTTGAGGTATTTTGCATGTTTGAATTTTAAAGTTTATTGTTAATAAACATATTTGTTAATTTTTATCTAAATAAAATATAATAAAAATACCAACTGAAATGTAAAAATACTAGAAAACCCATGTCTAACCTAGTGTGTTGCAATTGCCACTCTGAGTGGCAATTACAAGAAATGTCCAATAGAGGGCATCCAAGCTCCATTGTTGAATGATTCTCGGCCATATTGTTTGTGTGTATGTAGAGCATGTGTTTTGTCTTTATCTCTCTCTATCTCTCTCTCTCTCTTAATTGCTCTCAGGTGTGGGGTAACCGGTTGATCTGATTGTTAATGTGCAGCGCCAGCATGCAGTGTGTTTCCTTCCTATATAAATCGAGTGTTTCATGGCTGGGTTGTGCGATGGGTGTTTGTGAGCTGTGCCATCTTGGTCACCGGTGCTCTCATGCAAATTCCCTGCTGGAGCGGATTTTCCCGCAATAATAATTTTTTTTTTTTTTTTTTATCTACACAGTGTTGATATGGCAACAAGTAAACAAATGAAGTTTTGTCTTACCGGCGTGTGTGGAAACGTTTAAACCACATGTGTGACAACTAACCCTGTGTTATTTTGTGCCCCGTGCTCCTCTAGGCTACGAATCTGAAAATGGCAATAAGAACACTTGTATGCTGAAAGTAAGTGTTCATAAATGTTTTTACTGATATAAAAATGTCAATTATTTACAGTAGATGTGTCATATTCTGTATATTGCAGTATGATAAAAATGACAATTTTCATATGTATCTTGTTTTTTAAACACTTGTGGAATTTAAATGTGTACATAAATACTCAAATATATGAACTCTATTTGTATTTGTTCGTATATGACCAGTGATGATTTCTCAGTGCCAGCAAAGCCTTCTCTGCTGCATAACATGACTAATAAATATTTGTTTCATTCTTTCATTCTCATTGACCTTTTTGCCTATGTATTTGCAATCGCTTTCCACTCATAATTCATCTACAAACGAATAGCAAAAAATAAATATTTATCTAATTAGAATTTATTCCTTGATGCTTATAAGCAAATGTGACAACTGTTTCACAAATCGCATGCCCGAAGCAGCGTGTGAGTTTGAGCTCCACCCCATCAGGCCTTCAGAATTCCACAGAATCACTCAACACTGCAGTGAATAGACATCTAAAGTCAGACTGTCAGATTCATCAGCCAATCAGATTGATTTATTTGTTCTTGTGGGTGTGGTCTTTAGGACATGTTCCAGTCCACTTGCCTTCTGGCTTGCCTTGAGTGACGTAATCACGCTTTATGTGATGTAGGTAATTCGAAATCGAAGAGCGCGAGATCTTGCTGATGAGTCTGTCACTCACTGCTGGTATTGTCGTTGAGAAAGAGATCCTTATGGATTTACAAACCTGAGATGTTCTGCATGATCGTGCGATTGGTTAATTAAACAGGAAAGGAGGACTGCTTTTCTCTTCAATCAAATTGATAAGTGCTTTTTGCATTGTTATAGAAACATCAGGAGTTTTCTAAGTGTAAATTAGGCCGCTTGAGCATTCAGTGTCGGATCAAGTTTTGAAAAGTAACCGTGTACCCTGAAGAAACAATTTATTGCACGGGCCGCTGCTGTATTTGTTCAGATGTATTGTACGTCTATTTTAAACCTAGATATGTTTATTTCATTCTCCGAGGCAGAAAATTACAATACAAAAATAATTAAGGGTCTTTCAATACCCACAGATTTCACCTAAATGTATGCTATTTTTGTGTGTGTGTTTTTTTTTTTTTTTTGGTTGCTAATTGCATAGTCAGTTATTATGCACTAAAATATTTACATTTAATTGCATTTAAAATGTAATTAGCACAATTACAGAATGATGATTTGTGAGTTTTCACTGCAAAACAACCCCAAAAAATGCTGAAAATTGCATTGCTAAATTTGAGAAAAGCAACACCAAATTCAGCCATTTTGTAATTCCAGCTAGCCAAATTACATGGCCATTTCCTAAATACACCATAATTTGATGACCAAACTTTAGTTGTGGCAACCGGAAACAACATAACTTTGGACTGGTGCCAGTCCATCATGATGACTTTGTGGAAACATCGAAGAACTATAGTTGGTAATCTTTGCTTTTAATGATTATTCTATAGGTGAACACGCAGTAGTCTAACCTAATTTATGTCCTTATTTTCCCAACATAATTTAAAGTTGTAAAACTTAAAGATGGGAAAGGAGGAAGCTGGGACCGGCTTGACAAACAAATATACATTTTAATAACACTTTTCATCGTCCAAAGAAACAAAAACACGCACTGCTTTTCAGCCAGCTGCGTCAAATCATAACGACATTCAGACATGCGGACAAGCTTCTTACATCTCTCTCCCGTCTGGCACTTAGTGATGGGTCGTTCATGAATTATGTGACTCAGAAGAACGAGTAGTCTCAGAGTGATTCGTTCATTTTGTGTTGGCTGCTCCATTCGTTTGTTACGTAAAAACCACATAGGCACTGTACAGGAAACAGAAATGATTAGTTCACCTCTTGAGTCTTTTGGTCCGAGTTGTTCGTTCTTTTATTATTTTTATTATTCTTATTTTCAAAGTTTTCAGTACTTTTGGGGTACATAACATGCGTGAAAACTCTTGAAAGTTTGCACACACATTAGAGTCGCTGGCCATTAGGGCGTGGCAAAGTTACAGGTGGGGGGAGTGTGTGGGGGGGGGCTCTGCGGCACCACCATGTTCGGGGTGCTATGTAGCAAATCCCTTTTGAGCTACAGTCACCAAACTTTGTACACATATAGATCTCATGATGCCGGACAACTTTCACGCTGACAGCCATAAGCTCTGCTCAAAAGGAAGTTGGCCATTTTAGATTGTTTTAAAAATGCATGCTCAGGATTTTGATATACTCCTCCCAGGGATTTTATGTTACAGGTACCAAATGTGGGCGACATCATGCCAAGACATTGACTATGCTAAATTGCAAAGGGATTTTTGATATATCGAACAGTGTTGCCATGGCGAAGTGATAAAATAACATAAAAACAATGGAATAAGGAAATGTCTCATATATTCTGCATGCATGGCGTGATTTTTACATAAAAATTTAGCCAAATGTTTGTCCTTGCAGGCTGATCACATTGATGTGGCTATTGTGGATCACAGCCATAGCCCACCAACTGACAGAAGGAAGTGTGTCACTTTAAACAGACTTTGAAATATCCCTATTATGTTAACCTGAATTGCTTCAAAACATTTTAGAATAATGTCAAGACAGTGCAGATTTAAAATTCTGAAGGGATTCTTGATATCTTAAATACTGTTGCCATGGCAATGCATTAAATGTCATCATTCCTTTTTGTGCATATTCACATGTTTTGAGGTATTTGGCAAGCTTGGTTTTTAAAGTTTATTGTTAATAAACCTATGTCTCAATTTTTATATAATATAAAATATAATAAAAATATCAACTGAAATGTAAAAATAATAGAAAATTATGTCATAATGTGTATATGTAATGAGTGGCAATTACAAGAAATGTCCAATAGAGGGCATCTAAGCTCCATGAATGATTCCTAAAATAACAGAAGATATTTGGTGTCCTGTTTAGAAGGGATTCCTGTTTCATACCGTATGTATATGAAGTATGTGTAACTACGTTCTTCAGTTAATTATATTTCTCATTTCATGTGTTAAACATCTCCAGTTCTTGAGATGGAGTTTGATTCATTTGATCTGTCTATGTTTTGATTGCCGATCCGGCGCTGGAATGTGTTATTTTGAATTTATGATAAATGTTTGTTTTGGCTGTTATCAATGTCGTTTAGTGTCAGCAGTTTTTTCTGCAGCTCGCGCTCTTTTCCAGGAAATAGAAAAGCGAAATATGTCCCCCATTGTGATTGCCTTCTTGGCCGTATTGATTGTGTGTGTAGAGCATGTGTTTTGTCTTTATCTCTCTCTCTCTCTCTATTAATTGCTCTCAGGTGTGGGGTAACCAGATGTTCTGATTGTTAATGTGCAGCGCCGGCATGCAGTGTATTTTCTTCCTATATAAATCGAGTATTTCATGGCTCTGTTGTGCCATGGGGGCTCGTGAGCTGTGCCATCTTGGTCACCGGTGCTCTCGCGCAAATTCCCAGAGCGGATTTTCCCACAATTTTTTTTTATTTTTTAATCTACGCAGTGTTGATATGGCATCAAGTAAATAAATGAAGTTTCGTCTTACCAGCGTGTGTGGAAACGTTTAAACCATGTGTGTGAGAACTAACCCCGCATTTGAGTTTGAGCTATTTTCTAGTAGAATCCCATAGAAAAATGCAAACAAATGTGTCCCCACTCATTATATACATCAACTGAAGTGCGGATGCAATCTTTGTTAATTAAAACATATAGTTTTATATGGATGGATTAGAACCTTTAACCTCTTATGCAACGTGCTGTTCACATGCTTGAATGCGTTTGTTTTTGCACTAAAATGACATGCAGCGCCACAAAAGAGCAAAACGTATGTGTCTTGACTCGAGACGTTTCACTGTTTAAGTTCTTTTTAGAACCGTCAAAGACGTCTATCTAGCGCACATTTACATTGAAGTCATATATAAAACCAACACAAACACAAACGCGCTCAATGTGAACGGCCCCTCAGTGTAAGACTAGAACTCTGTAGAAAAGTTTGATCACACTTGCCTATTCTTTATTATTTGTTACTGCACATTTTCACGTCAAGTAAATTGGTAAGTGCTTTTTGCATTGTTATAGCAACATCAGGAGTGTTCTTAGTGTAAATTAGGCTGCTGGAGCATTCAGTGTCGGATCAAGTTTTGAAAAGTAACCGTGTACCCTGATGAAACAAAATGTAATGCAAACAAAATTGAAATCACAAATACTATTAGAGAGCTTTTTCTTTGTATTAGACCTCCTTGGATCTGGCTTTCGTGCGTGGACGTGTTTTTAAAATGTCAATTGGTATTATAAGTTGACTGCCACGTAATATATGATGGGCATACGGCGTCTTATTCATTGTGAAACTGTGTTTTCTTAATGGCATGAATCGCACTGAAGGCCTAGACAAGTTTTATTGCATTCTCTGAGGAGAAAATTATAACACAAAAATAATTAAGGGTATTTCAATACCCACAGCTTTCAATTAAATGTATGTTGTTTTTGTGTGCATTTTTTTGTTTTTGTTTTTGGTTACTAACTGCATATTCAGTTATTATGCACTAAAATATTTACATGTAATTGCATTTAAAATGTAATTAGCACAATTTCAGAGGTATATAATGATGATTTGTGAGTTTTCACTGCAAAACAACCCCAAAAAATTCAGAAAATTGCATTGCAAAATTTGAGAAAAGCAGCAGCAAATTCAGCCATTTTGTAATCCCAGCTAGCCAAATTACATGGCCACTTCCTAACTACACCGTAATTTGATGACCAAACTTTAGTTGTGGCAATGTAACTGATTACATTGTGACAACTGGAAAAGTAAAATTCCTGTATTTGTTGGCACAACGTAACTTTGGAACGGTGCCAGTCCATCATGACGACGTTGTGGCAAGGTTGTGGATCAGTAGTGTCACGAAGGATCCAAAAGGAGAGATGACAGTTCAATGGTTTTATTAACAAAGTTCTTGATGTCAAGATAAGGGGCACCTGGCGCCAGCTGCAGAAGGCTGAAATCCAGCGAGCCACAATGGGCTAGTGAAGGGTAAGTGTGCTTTGTGAAAGTCAGGAACAATCTGAAGAGAGACAGTTGAAGCTGATGTGGTGCGAAGCAAAGCCCAGATGATATATTCCCCGAGACGCGGGGACAGACTGGCAAGGGCGACGGCAAACAGGAAGGTAAATGCACCTCTACAGAGGGGCAACCAACAGACACACTAGCATGCTCCAACTACACAAGAGAGCACAGTTAACATGACAGTTAACAATAACGAGGTGACACAGAAGGAAAAAGTAGGGAGTGCAATCAGAGTGAAGCAGATGGTAACGGGTGAGTAAATCATTGCTGTGATCAGCATCTTCCATCACCGTTCCCATGGAAATGCTGATCGCGTGCCAGCTCCACCTGTGAGACACGAGGGAGAGAAAAACAAACAACAGTATGAGCCGGCACAAATGCCGGAACCGTGACAAATAGTTTTGTTGGTAACCAGTTGGTATTTTATGCTTTGTATAATTATTCTATTGGCGAACATGCAATATTCTAATCTAATTTATGTCCTCATTTGCCCAACATTAATTTAGAGGCTATTTAAACAGTTGTGCATATGAATAACAAATGCAGACTCAAATTTAATGTACTTCATTTATTTTGACAGTGAACAGAGAAAAATGCAACAGTAAAATATTTTGAAAACTATTTGCTACAGAATTACAATGAAATTTCAAGCCTAAATGACTTCTTTGCTCATATTAAAATCTACTTAGACTACCTTAACACCTAATGCCATGAATTACATTTGTTAATTTAATTTAAAGCTGGTTTTTGGATAAATAAAAATGGTAAATAATTTCATTGCAATATAATCTTTAGATCTACATATTTTTTCAATAAATAATTAAATTATAGCAATAATGTAAAATTAATCAGTTAGCAAAATTTTTTAAATTACAAATAAAAATTTAGATAGATAGATAGATAGATAGATAGATGATAGATAGATTCTCTGAATGGTGATTCATGAGACTGTTCTTCACCACATTTAGACAACATTATGCCAAGATGTCGAAGATGCTAAATTGCGAACAGATTTTTAAATATCGTACGGTGTTGCCATGGCGATTCACTAAATTAATGGCAAAAATAGGCAAAAAGGAAGTGTCATATCTTCTGCGTTCATTGTGTGATTTAGATCAAAATTGAGTTGTATGTTTTTTCTTGGGGACTAATCACATGTACGTGGCTAATGTGGGTCACGGTCATAGTGCCACCAACTGGCAGCAGGAAGTGTGGCACTTACAACAGACTTTGAAAAAGTTATCTTACATTTACCCAAATTGCTTAAATTGTTTAGACACTGCTGATGGAACATTTTGAAGGGATGCTTGATAGCTTTAATAGTGTTGTCATGACAATGGATTAAATTACATGAAGTTGTAGTCCAACTGTTATGGTGGCATATATCTAGTACACATTGTATGTTTAGGGTCCAAGTTTACATTAATGTTGAGTTGTTGCTGTGTCCATCATGCTTTGTTTTCCAAAAGCCACCAAGTGGAAATGGACCCATGGTGCTTGAGCCCGTTATCGCTGCTTGCAGCTATATTTATTACTATTTATTTATTTTTTATTCTTATTTTCAAGGTTTTCGGTACTTTTGGGGTACATAACATGCATGAAAACTCTTGAAAGTTTGCACACACATTAGAGTCGCTGGCCATTAGGGCGTGGCAAATGATTCCCAATAGAAGACTTCTGAGTCCAGAATGGGCGGGGACTGAGTTCATGAGTTTGAGCTCTTTTGCAGTCGAATCCCATAAAAAAATGCAAGCAATGTGTCCCCACTCAATATATACATCAACTGAGGTGTGGATGCAATCTTTGTTAATTAAAACATCTTATGCAATGGAAGGATTAATTACCACAAGACCACTCAGTCAGACTCTTTTTATCAGTGCTGATTTATGTACTTCTCCACTGACGTACAATATCTCATGACCGACATATTACACATAGAGATGAAGTTCTCAAATGTATTATGTTATTATGGGAATCCCATCTCTTTCCTTTATGTTTGACAGCGGCAAAACAAATGCTTAAAGTCTGAAGCAGTCGCAATATTTCCAAATGTAAAGCAGCTGTTTGTATAATCTACATATTAAAGGTGTATCCTTCTAAACACCACAGACAGCACACACACATCACAGCTCGCGTTTAATCTTCACCCTGCGTGCTGAGAATGAGACATAAAAACCCGCATTTATACAAATTATCCCTAACATTCACTTAAAATCCCCATTAGTTGTGTAATAAAATGTGATTGGAGCGGAGAGTTTGTGTTCGTCACTGTCTGAACTTCGGAGTTCACTGGTTTTTTTTTTTTTTTCAAATATAGAATGTTCAATAAATTTGCCTGTGTTTCCGCTACTCTCGTCTCCCCGCATCTTTTATTGCATTTTATTTTTAAAGTGTAACAGACGTATTCATTTCTTTATATTTAACAAGACAGTTTTTGGGAGCCGTGAAATTATTCCAAGTTTTTTCGCAAGTGAACAGCTACAGTATTCAGCTCTGAATATGTTTATTAGTTTTAATTCTGCCAGAAGCTGGCACGACTTGTGTTGACGGTGTTTGTGTCATCACAGAGTCCTATATATTAGCTAATATTCAAAATATTTCTTTGAAATTTCAGCGCAGGGTTTGAAATCATTTTACGTACCGTTAACATGCTTGAATGCATTTGTTTTTGCACTAAAATTATACGCAGCGCCACAAAGAGCAAAACATATGTGTCTCAACTCCAGACGTTTAAAAGTTTAAGTTCTTTTTAACTTGAAAACATGAACAAGCCATCAAAGACGTTTGTCTAGCGCACATTTACATTGAAATCATTTATAAAACAGCGCAGACGGACACAAACATGCTCAATGTAAACGGCCCCTCAGTGTAAGACTAGAACTCAAGTCAAGTGAGCTTTATTGTCATTCTGCTATATGTAGACATACAAGGGAATGAAATGTCATGCCTCACAGGACCACGGTGCTACATATATAAAGACAGAGGTACAAAAACCATATATGCAATGTATGCAACGCATAGGGGCGCCATGTAAAAGGGGAGGGGGGGAGGGGCACCGGCATCCCCCCCCCACCCCGACATTTACATCGGGCACAAAATTAACGCTTATAAAGACAACATCACCAACACATCCCCCCTCTCCCCCCGCTCGACAGATATGTGGGGCGCAAAATTTTGTTTCACATACACACTCTAAAATGAGTAGCTGCGCCCCTGTATAAATATATTACACATAGACTTATCTAACTTACATACTTTACATATACTTTACATTGCCTATACTTTATTATTTGTTACTGCACATCTTCACCCTGCGTGGTGAGAATGACACAAAACCTGCATTTATAAAAATAATCTCTAACATTCACTTAAAATCCCCATTAGTTGTGTAATAAAATGTGATTAGAATTTAAAGTGTTATTAATACAGTAGGAGAAAGCGGCTCACAAACTAACACTTTTTGGTAAATGACTTCTGTGCTCATATTAAAGATTTACATTTGTTAATTTAATTTAAAGCCGGTTTATGGATAAATAAAAATGGTAAATAACTTCATTACAATATAATCTTTAGATCTCTGAATGGTGATATTTAGACAACATTATGCCAAGACTTCGAAGATGCTAAATTGCGAACAGATTTGTAAATATCGAACAGTGTTGCCATGGCGATTCACTAAATTAATGGCAAAAATAGGCAAACAGGAAGTGTCTCGTATCTTCTGCGTGCATTGTGTGATTTAGATTAAAATTGTGTTGTATGTTTTTTCTTGGGGGCTAATCACATGGATGTGGCTATTGTTGGTCACGGTCATAGCACCACCAGCTGGCAGCAGGAAGTGTGGCACTTACAACAGACTTTGAAAAAGTTATCTTACATTTACCCAAATTGCTTAAATTGTTTAGACACTGCTGATGGAAAATTTTGTGAAGTTGTAGTCAAACTGGAATGATGGCATATATCTATTACTCATTGTATAATTAGGGTCCAAGTTTACATTAATGTTGAGTTGTTGCTGTGTTCATCATGCTTTGTTTTCCGAAAGCCACCGAGTGGAAATGGACCCATGGTGCATGGGCCTGTCATCGCTGCTTGCAGCTATATTTATTTTTATTATTTTTATTATTATTCTTTTCAAGGTTTTCAGTCATTTTGGGGCACATAACATGCGTGAAAACTCTTCAGAGTCTCATTTCACATTTTCCCGCGGTGTTTTGAGGGGCTTACGATGGCTGAAAACGTATGAAAGTTTACACATACATTTGTCTTAGGACATCTTTTGATTTGCATGTCCCTCCCGCAACTTTGCCAAGCCCTAATGGTCAACAACTCTGATGTGTGTGAGACTCTGAATGATTCCCAAACACTCAGATGACTAGAAGTAACCACAAGATAACCTCAACAGTGCAAATGAATGAGCAACTAAAGTCAGATTGTCAGATTCATCAGCCAGTCAGATTGATTTATTTGTTCTTGGTGGGTGTGATCTTTAGGATATGTCCCGGTCGAGGCCTTATAACTGGCCTTGAGTGACACAATCACCACTGAGAAAGAGATCGGAGATATCAAGTAGGAATATCCCAAATCCAACTTGAATGGAATGCAGCATGTGTACCCTGACGAAACTAAATTTATTGCAAGCAACATTTAAATCACAAATATTATTAGATAGATTTTTCCAGGTATTATAGACCTCCTTGGTAGATTCATATGAAAAATTATAATTTTTAAATGTCTGTTCAGGAGACGTTCATTTCAGAAAACAGTCATGCTGCAGTTAAAATTAGGCTTGCTTGAGCATTAAGTGTCGTTTCAAGTTCTGGCTTTCGTGCATGGACGTGTTTTTAAAATGTCAGTTGGTATTACTAGTTAGCTGTGACATAATGTATGAATCATGATAATGACATGAATCATCATGCCATGTTAATAAAAATAAAAATAATATATAATAGACCAACTCCCAGTCAGCATGCTGTAGGGCTTTACTGGTTGTTTAGATAATAATTGGTAATTATTTCTTTAGTTATTAATTCATATTTAAATTAATTAATTGAATCTAACTCATTAAAACCTCATATGGGGCTCCAGTAAATGTAGTGTGCTACGTTTAGGAGCGGGTTTGGTTATCAAAGATAATTATTACTTATTAAAATCAATAGAACATTGATGAGAATCAATGTTATCTTTTTCTAATCCTTTAAATCAACAATTATCAAAGATAATTGTTAATTGTTAACATCGATGAAACATTCATTAAAATTAACACTAGCTTATTGATCATTCAAATTCAACAATCATCAAAGATAATTATCAATTAAAAAAAATCAATAGAATATTAATAAGGATTAACATTGACGTGGCACCACCCTGGAATCAGAGACTAATAACCAGATAGTATAACAGTCTCAATATTAGATTGTTTTCTTAGGAAAATCGACATCCGAAGAATATCAATTTCCGGGAAAAAAACAATGAATGAAGGCTTGAATCCGAGCACTGACATCCCGTCAGCATGACACAGGTGTATGCAAAACAAACCAAAACACTTCTCTTTGTAATATAAACAAAGTTTATTTATGCAGTAATATCAATTAATAATTAATACAATGCAGTCAATAAACTTCCGACTTACAACTACAAACTAAACAGTGATATGATTAGATATGGAAATCAAAATAATCCTATAATACATGAGGGTGTGTGTGTGAGAGTGTGTGTGTGTAAGGAGGGACGTGCACAAAATGGCGGACGTGACTCTCGTGGAGAGTATGTCACGCGAGACTTCCGGCCAGGGAATATGACCGCGAATGTGGGCGGAGAGAAACCAGTCAATGTTAGCTTAGGGACAAAGCTGAACTTTATCACGAAGCTATCTACTAGCCAAAAATGTGTGCCAGAATGTTTGTGAAGGGTCACATGTGTGTGTGTGTGGTTAGTACGAGAGAGAGAGAGAAAATTAAAGCTGTTAGTTTATCACTAAGAGATGCGGTGGATGGCTCGTAAACAGTCCCGCGTTCTTTGATTCTTTAATGGATAAACTCAGTTTGCCGGTCTCACCCGCGATGGCAAAAATGCACAACAGTCCAATTTGGTTGGACCACAATACAGCAAATCAAATTCATGATAATTAATACCCTGAGTATTAATAATGAGCGGACATGGCAGTCTGTAAACTGTACAAGCAAAAACCTTGAAACACAAGAATAACACACTATAATATTCTATCTCTGCCCAGATGTAAACCTCTTACTTGAATCGCATGAGGATGCAGGTGGAATGTGTGTTTATCCGTCCTTTAACTCAGACTCGGTTCCTCGAGGCATGGGTGATGACGGGAGGCCGTTTCCTCGTTCTGTCGGCGGGCGGTATGGCTGCTGATTCTCTGCGGGCTGGCGGAGAAATCAGAAATGTCGACTTGACGACTTTTCCAATATTTAATGAAAATTGAAACAAATTTGCAGAGCAATCCCAACTCTAATTCTAGCTGATGGTATTAAGGCAGTAGGTTACAGACGCCAGTGCAAGTGGACCGGTCAGATAAAAGGGTCGTTTCAGTGTCGCTCACATGTGCATATCAAATATTCAAGCCATAAAAAAAAAAACACACAAAAAACAAAACAACGTGGAGCACTGTGAAAGTGGTAACCTTCAATGCAAGTGGATTCACTTGATATGTTTGCAGGCAGCCATGACTCTGTTACAGCTATACAGCTATAATTATAGGATTGGACTGAAGCCATTAAATCTAGCAAATGGCAGTGTAAACCCTGAACATTCATTCACCAGATTTGTTGGTGTTATGTGTTGAAATGTTATAAAGTTCAAACTGTGGCATTGTGTTGATACATTCTTGGATGTTGTTTTTGCAATAAATTGCTTTATCAGCAGAATCTTGAATGATCAACCCACTTAAAGTCTTAAAGCAACATATGCCTGCAAAAATCTTTTTTAGTGAGATGACTGCTTCATTGACAGTTAATCCTTGCACTTTGTGTACAGTACAATTACATGCCAACTTTAATGAGAACTAGGACCTTGGAGGGTAGCGTGAGCGGCCGATTGACCCAGCTCATGCCTGGGCCATCCTATGGACACTACCCCGCCCTTCACGGAGCCCCGTTTCACCAGGAGGATGCCAGATTCCCCCTTTATTATGAACACTATTCCCCCTTGGACACTTTATTACCCCTTTTGGACATTTTACATTTATTATTATTTCCAATAAATGTCTCTCCGAGGCTTGACGCCACACCCACTGTGTCTGTCTCTCTGACATGATTGGATAGTAGCATGGGTGGAGGTGCCGACGGGGTGACGCTTGGGGGGGGATGTGGTGGAATGATCCACTGCTCTGGCTCGTCATCGTTGCCTCTTAGGGCCGCCCTTCAGCCAGGCTCACGATGGGAGTTGGGTGGGAGAGCGAGAAGAGGTGCATAAATAATAAGCCTCGTTTGGTCTTTAAAACGCAGAGCGTTTCTCTGGGAACCGGCTTCAAATCTCCACGTGTGTACACTAACATACTCGCACACCCAGGACCAGAGCTGGGATGGTTCGGAGCTGGACGAGATAGTGTGCTGCCGGAGCCGCTCCTCGGACCCCCGGGCGCGTTAATGAGTCACCGGGGGTGAACAGCTCACGTTGCCGCCGACGGTCTAGATGCCGGGCCGCCTTCCCCTCACGCACGCCGTGGGCCTGGGAAGACAGGCTGCCAGTGATGCCGCCACCCCTCACGCTGTGGACCTTGGAGGGGAGCATGACCGGCCGATTGACCCAGCTCGTGCCTGGGCCATCCTATGGACACTACCCTGACCTTCACAGAGCCCCGTTTCACCGCGAGGATGCCAGATTACCCCTTTATTATGAATACTATTCCTCCTCGGACACTTTATTACCCCTTTTGGACATTTTACGTTTATTATTATTTCCAATAAATGCCTCTCCAAGGCTTGATGCCACACCCACTGTGTCTGTCTCTTGCTCACCCTGCCACAGCAATCTAATCAATATTTCCACAAAACTGAGTCTTTTTGTCTAACGATGATTGTTAATTCTGACAGTGCAAATGTGCTGTTCCACAAATCCAATGGAGCATTTTGCAAATACAATGGTTTTCCTCTCACAGGAGGTAATTGGAAAAAATCTCCCACAGCAATTATACTAACTTTACCAAATGGAGAGTAGTCACCTGTCTGTTTTATTTGTCTAAGCCTACCATGGACATAGGCTAGTAGGCTGTGGTTTACCATAGAAATGTCTTCTATAATCAGTATATGCAAGTCACTAAATACCACATGCATTGTATTTATTTTTCTTCACCTAAAGGTGTGTAAGGCCATTTTACATCTGTCCTGATTGAAAATGTACTATGGATGGTCTTGGCACCCAAATTGAAAGCAGCAATTCCAGTAGGTGCTGTCAGTAGAACAGAAACTTTGTCTGGTGCAGTTGCAATTTGGGATAATAATCTGGTCACTTCATAATGAATAGCTCTGATTAAATGTGACTTTCCTGTTCCTGTAACAAATACATGGAAAGGCTCTGGCTTTTTACCTCTAACTTTCTCTAAGCACCACTGTCTTACTTGATAGAAAATATATTTTTGTTTGGAGTTCAGAGACCTAAGTAGATTGAGAGCATCTGATCTACACAAGACATTCAAACTAGATTAAAATCGATTGCTTCTTTCATTTTGAATGGATAGATCAGGAATTATATCAACATGCTCATCAAGTTCTTTTGATAAATCTCTAATTTCTTGTTGACATTCCAAGCACTCTGACTCGAGTTCGGCGAGTTCGACCTCTTATTCAGAGTCCGCGAAAGTGATGAGCTCTCCAGCGCAGCATCGGAGAGCGGGCTCGTCCAGTCGGATGCGGAAACCTCAGCTGGGCTCCTCCCTTTGGGGATGATTGCCCAGCCACAGGCTGACGCGGAGATGACGACATGCTTTCCCAGGCAGCCACGAGCGTCGGCTAGAGTGGAACCCTCTGCTCTTCCCTGAACCCTCACGGCTCGATGATTGGTTCCTGGGCTCACGGTGCCACTCAAAGCCACGCTTTTTTATCTATTGGGATTGCACGCAGAGCTTTGGGATCTCTGAGCAGCTCTTTGTCTGCTCTGGTGCACAGCGGAAAGGAAGCGCTGTCTCCAAGCAGAGGATCGCCCACTGGCTCATTGACACCATAACTATGGCATATCACGCCCAGGACATGCCACCCCCGGTAGGGCTACCAGCCCATTCTACCAGGGGTGTAGCGGCCTCCTGGTCCCTGGCCAGGGGTGCCTCTCCAACAGACATTTGCAGAGCAGCAGGCTGGGCAACACCCAACACAGCAAGGTTCTACAACCTCCGGGTGGAACCAGTTTCATCCCAGGTAGCGGCGCGCAATACAAGTGGATAAGCCCGGAATAGCCGGCCGGGTGTATCACTTGCACATAGCGCCTTCCACCTCCTTTTGAGCTGAAGACGTGCGCCATTAATTCCCAGTAGTTCACAAACTTTGTTCCCTGGTTGACTTCCTCCGAGCCCTGTGGCAGTCAAGTTTTCAGAGAGACCCAGTACACGTGCTAACTAAGAGTCCTGTTCTGGGGTAGGTGCTCCGCATGTGGCTGTTCCCTGTAAGGCTAACCCCATGCGATATATATCTTCCGCTAGTTTGTTTCCCTGTTGGCAACTGCGTTTTCCTTGGGCAGAGCCCTTCTGCCCCAGTCTCCATGTTTGTAGTAACTCCTCCCCCATTGGGTAGGATCTACCTTGAAGACTCTTCACATGGTTGGAAAGACCATGTGACGTATTTTTCCACTTAAATATCCCCCCCTCTCTTTGGGTGAGGTGTGGTCTCCGCAGTGTCTTCCCCTTGGGAGGGACACCCCCCGACTAGACCTGGCGGCCCAGTTGGATAATCCCCCTTCTTTTTTAGGGAGTGGAAAAAAAGAAGGGGAAAAGAGGCCACGACTGGGTTAAGCCTGTCTCTATCTTTTGGGTAGTCAACTTGTCCCCAAAGGGCCGTTCGACACTCATAACTATGTTGGGGGAGGTTACTCGTCGACCTGGTGTGCTGGCTATGAGGCACACAGTAGTCTGCCCACCACACACCGCCAGTTCACGTAACACAGTTCAGCCAATTGTGGCATTTCTTATAGGGACTCCTAGTGTCACTACATCGACACAACATCGAGTGAGTGACAGATAGGGAACATCCTGGTTACTTGTGTAACCTCCGTTCCCTGATGGAGGGAACGAGACGTTGTGTTCCTCCTGCCACAACGCTGAACTACCCGCTGAACTGGCTGGACCTTATATTGGCTCCTCAGCATAAAACCTGAATGAGTGGTTGCATACCAGCTCCTTTTATACCCGTATGTCCGGAGGAGTGGCATGCAAATACCACTCGCCAATTTTCATTGACCTTTTATCAAAGACCAGAGGTGTCTCAGGCTCCCAAGAGTGACCCCTAGTGTCACTACATCAACACAACATCTCGGCTGTTGATTCTCAGCGGGCTGGTGGAGAAATCAGTGACATCGACTTGGTTGAAGAGGGAAGAGAAATCTTCTTCACTTCTGCGGGCAAACGGGTGAAGATGCAGATTGCTCGGCGGTCTCCTTCGGATCCGTTATTGTGTTTGGTGGAACATGGAGTAATCTCAACTCGTCCAGCGAGATGGAGATTGTATGGTCACAGTTTCAAGTCGTACATTACTTCCTTGTGCAACGAGGCAACACCTGAGAGCAGCAATGAGCTGCGTCTACGCACGGCACGCAATGTTGCTGGAAGTGACACCCAGAAGGATCTCAGAGGTATTTCTACTCCCGATGACGTCATGGTTGAGGGGCGTTCTGTCATGCGCCTCATCTAATAGGAGTTGAGAGTTCGATCCTTCGGAATTTCACACAGGTGTAAAGTGAGCAAGGCTTCATGGGATTCATGGGTCTGTTTTGGACTCCCTTTGTTTGATTTTGACTCGGTTGTTTTCATTAAGGTTTTATGACTATTTGTAGGCCTCAGTCAGGCTTTCCGACTGTGTGCAGGCCTGCCTTTGTCTTATATCTGAATATATGAGGCCCAACAGTGTTATCGAAAGTGTGGGGGACACATCCCCGCATCCCCCACGTATTCTACGCCCATGCTTCAAACCATATGATATCACTCCACAATAAGATTCAATTTATTAATATTAGCCTTGCAAGGGCACAAAGTATGTGTTGTTTCTTGATTATCTTTTATATTATGCATTTTATGCATAATGTCCAGAATGATGTTCAAAGAATACCATCTCGGTTACTGATGTAACTTCTGTTCCATGATGGAGGGAATGAGACGTTGTGTTGATGTAGTGACACTAGGGGTTTGCTTTTGAGAGCCCTAATCACCTCTGATTTATTCAGAAAAGGACAATGAGTGGAATTTGCATGCTGCTATCCGCCCCGGACATATGGGTATAAAAGGAGACAGCGTGCACCACTCATTCAGATTTGTGCTGAGGAGCCAAGAGAGAGTCCCGGCCATGTCAGCAGTCGGTTCATCGTTGTGGCAGGAGGGACACAATGTCTCATTCCCTCCATCAGGGAATTGAGGTTACATCAGTAACCGAGACACTCCCTATCTGTCACTCACTCAACATTGTGTCGATGTAGTGACACTAGGGGTCCCTATACTGTCACGAGGTACGCCGGAGTGGACACGGGAAAGCTGCTGCATGCCTCGCAGCGAGCACTCGACCACATCGTGACCTTCCAGCATGTCAGGTAAGGTGCCTCCCTGGTCCTGTCAAGGGTGGGAGGAAAGCACTTACCAGAGGAGGCTACAGGCAGTGGCCTTTTCTGATTTCTGTATTAAGCAATTTCCTGCTGAGCACCTGATAGAATAGCGCTGGGGAAGTGCTCTTCCCTCTCCTGGAGGGAGAGCACTACAGAGACCACATCCTACCAGAGCAAGGTTAACTTGTGGAGAATACCTTACATGGACTTACCGACCGGGAAGTTTGCATACAACGGGGATCTGTTGTGGACAAGACATCGCACAATATCACCTCAAGAGGGGAAAGGCACTAATGCAAGCGATATTTACCTTTACCTGTTCTTACCCAGTAACACTCGGGCCGAAACCAGTTCTATGCGGAGGTTGTAGAACCTCACAAATGTATTGGGTGTAGCCCAACCCACTGCTCTGCATATGTCTGTTAGAGAGGCGCCATTCGTCAGTGCCCAGGAGGATGCAACACCTCTGGTGGGCGGCGGTTGGGGCGGGTGAGCTGCCCCGAAAACCGCCGAACTAACCTGTTTGCTGGCTTCCCTCTGACGGAAAACAAGGAAGCGCGAGGTTCTCGCATCCTACTCACTGACCGAGAAAATTTTCAGTGCCTGGCTGTCGCAAAAACGAGGGCTGAGAGGGCTGAGCACAAGAGAATGACACAGGGATTGAGGAAACTGCTCTTTTACCGACGAGTTGGGTGCCGGGGCCCAGTGGGCACCCGGCGATGTTACAGGCGGAGGCGTGCTCACCTCGTGCTGGCCCAGGGGTGGGAGTGGAGCCCGTGCGCTCACCTAGGTCAGGCCGGTCGGTGCCAGCAACCTCATCCATGGGTCGTTTGTCTCAGGGCTGCTTCATAGCGGCTGGCTGACGAGCAGGCGTTGCAGTCCTCCTGCGGGAGGATCTTCTTTTCTGAGGCTGGCGTGCAGGCTCTGATGGTGGGGGAGCCGTGGCCGAGGCCGCAGGAGGACAGCCTTGGCGAGGGGCAGAAGGAGCGCAGCACTCCGGAGGCCTGCAGGCGGCCGAGTTGCGCCATGGCAGGATATGTTTACTTTTTCACCATCGAGAACTGATGGGCGAATTCTTCGACAGTGTCACCGAAAAGCCCCCCTTGGGAGATGGGCGCATCGAGAAAACGAACCTTCACGGCGTCACGCATCTCCACAAAGTTGAGTCACAGGTGTTGCTCTTGGACCACCAAGGTGGACATCGTCCGACCCAGGTTGCACGCTGTGACTTTCGTCGCTCGTAGAGTGAAGTCAGTCATGGTGTGCATTTCCTGCATCAGCCCTGGGTCAGTCCTATCCTCGTGTAGATCTTTAAGCGCCTTGGCCTGGTGGACCTGCAGGATGGCCATGGTGTGCAGGGCAGAGGTGGCCTGGCCTGTGGCATTGTAAGTGTAACTAATGAGGAAGTAAACTTACAAGCCTTGGAAGGGAGCCTTGGTCGGTTCCTCCAAGTGGCTGCACTTTGCAGGCAAAGGTGCACTGCCACAGTGCGCTCTACCTGGGGAACGTCGTCAAGGGTAGTCAGGATGGACGAGCCCGCGAAGCATGTACGGGCGGAGAAAGGCGCCTTCCACGACTTCATGAGCTCCTTGTGCACTTCTGGTAAGAAAGGCACCAGGGCGGGGTGCAGCCATGAGTCGCACTCCAAGCCCAGAAACCAATCATCCAGCCGTGAACGCTCAGGGCAGGGTGGAAGGTTCCACTCAAGCCCAATGTTCGCAGCTGCCCAGGCAAGCACAGCTGCTAACTCAGCACTTCTGAAAGCTGCAGCCCACCCTCCGATGCTGCGACTAATAACTCATTGTCATCGCGAGCCCTGAACGAGACATTAAATCTGCCCTGAGGAGGACCACCTGCCTCGCTCGTGAACTCTACCAGGCAGAACGAGCATGCTGGGTGATGGGAGGTCCGCGGGGACTGAGCTGGCGGATAGACACCCATAGTCACCCACGGCACTCGCCGCCCCTGCCGCCTGTGTTTCAACACAGGACAGACCGCGTTGGAGAGCAGCCGCGGTGGCTCTCTGCTTCACAAAGAAAGAAGAGAGCCATGACCGCAACGTTCTCATGGGCATATTCTCGCAGTGAGAACATGTCCCATCCACAAATGCTGTCTCAGCGTGCTGGCGACCCAAGCACTCGATACAGATTTCATGGCCATCCGATGGGAAGAGATAAAGGATGCACCCAGTAGCACAAAGGCGAAAGGGCATCTTTAAAAAGATGGCAACCATCTGTGCGAGCTCTGCGCCTTAGATCCAGCAGCACGTGAAATGAGGTGACGGGACGAACACAATGCATGCATTCGGCTCCGAAGAACAAGTCTGAATGAGTGGTGCATGGCGTCTCCTTTTATACCCATATGTCCAGGGCGGAGAGTGGCATGCAAATTCCACTCGCCAATTCTCATTGGCCTTTTCTGAATAAATTAGAGATGATTGGGGCTCTCAAGAGTGAAACCCTAGTGTCACTACATCAACACAACATCGAGTGAGTGACAGATAGGGAACTACTAGCATACCCTCCTGTCACCCTCATGTCATCCCCAAACAGTTGACATCATTTTAGTTTTAATATGTACAAGTTCGTTTGACAACATGTTTTGTGCATTTTTCCTGCTTTAACTCATCTCTGACATTTTTCAAACAAGATTTATTATGCAAATGCATTTGATAATTTTCATTATAGTCACTGAGAATATATTTCCTTTAGTGTTTTGGTGAAACCTGTTCTTATTCAGCATGGAGAATCACAAGGAGATAAAATTGACCCCTCCATTCTTACAGAAAGTAATATGCAACTTTGGCTCTATTTTGAAGACTTTGGGGTAAATTAAAGCATTGCGGCCAGGTGTTCTTCCCCTATGGTGTGTGTTTATTAAAACAAATTAATCTATAAAAAGCTACAAATTTCTTTGAATTACAGTCTGTTTAAATTGTAATTCCTTAAAAAATTAAATTTGAAATTTTTAACTCTGTATTCTCTTTGATAAAAAGACAAACATGAAGGAATTTATCTGTGCTATACATGATTCAAACAGATTTTAATATTTTGTTTACTAGGTCTGGAGAAGACAATGTAACGATGCTGGAAACAGGCAGACGAAGACACGTGGCCTGTCGAGACAGGGCGTGGTGCATGGGAACAGGACAAAGCCAATGGAAAGTGGGGCCCTGAGAGGCTTGAGGGGCGGAGCCGATGGGGATGAGGACCAAGGTGGAGCTGCAGGGATGGAGGTCCCCAGTGGAGCAGAGGCGGGCCTGGACCGTGGAGTAGAGGCTTGCTTGTGACATGGCAGGGAGCAGTCTGGGGCTTGGCTGTGACATGGCATGGAGCAGACTGAAGCTTGGCTGAGACATGGCATGGAGCAGGCTGAGGTTCGGCTGTGACATGGCATGGAGCCATCTGGGGCTTGGCTGAGACATGGCAGGGAGCAGGCTGAGGTGTTGCTGTGACATGGCATGGAGCAGGCTGAGGTGTGATATGGCATGGAGCAGACTCAAGCATGGCTGTGACATGGCATGGAGCAGGCAGAGGCGTGACATGGCATGGAGCAGACTCAGGCATGGCTGTGACATGGCCTGGAGCTGATACTGGCGTGGCTGTGACATGGCCTGGAGCTGACTCTGGTGTGGCTGTGACATTGCCTGGAGCTGACTCTGGTGTGGCTGTGACATGGCCTGGAGCTGACTCTAGCATGGCGGCCATGACCTGGAACTCGGGCTTGGCGGCCATGACGTGGAGCAAAGTCGTGGAAGTTGGAGCCATGGGAGGCTCAAGGGATGAAGCCATGGCATGCGGAGCCGTGATAGGCTCGAGGAGCGAAGCTGTAGAAGGCAGAGCCATGGTAAGCTCAAGAATAAGAGTCCTGGATGACTGGGAAAAGACCTTAGTGGTCGTGAACATGAGCCGAGTCTTGGTGAGCGACCTCTGTGGTCGTAGGCATGGACTGAGTCTTGGGAGCGACCTCTGTGGTCGTAGGCATGGACTGAGTCTTGGGAACGACCTCTGGGGTAGTGGGCGTAGACAGAGACTCGGGAATGACCTCTGTGGTCATGTGCATGGACTGAGACTCGGGGATGACCTCTGTGGTTGTGGGTGTAGTCAGAGACTTGGGTACGACCTCTGTAGTCTTGGGCATAGACAGAGACTTGGAAACGACCTCCATAGTAGTGTACATGGGCAGAGACTCGGAGACTGTCGTGGCTTCTGCCACCTCTGTGAAACATCACTCTTGAAGTCTTGGGGTTTTGATCCCAGAAGATAGACTTTATTATCAGAGATAAAGAAGCAGATTTGATCCCAGCACAACTCCAGAAAAATGGGTTTTCCCCAGCTTAAATACATATGATCTACCAAGGAGTGGCTATTACATTCCATATGTGTCACTGGACACCTCTGTGGAGAGACTTCACCATATTGTCTTTAGCGTTAACACAGGAGACTCAGTTTACCATATGCGAGGGGCCCCACATTCCACAGACACAACCAGTCACATGTTTGACCACCAGAAACAATTGTAGAATAAAATGGCTATATTAACATTGATTATACTTGATTAATTTATACTTAACTTTATAAAAATATTCTACATTATCCCTCCTCTGGGACTTACATAAGTCCCACCTTTACTGTTTTTACCCAGAGTGCAGTTTCAGAACCCATTCATGTTTGATTAAGATCAGAGTAAAAAGATTCTGTCTCCTTATACCTTCATTCAATAAATGAAACATATAATCATGTTATAAGAATGAGCGTGCAATTGGTTCAGTCTTGCCTGTGGTTGTCACAGTAATGTAGAGTATATCAAACATAAAACAAAATATTCATCATAATATTAAGAGTTATTTTTTGTAATGTAGATATCTTCAACCCAGATACTTTGCGCATCGTAGAGGGTCACCTCCGGGTAGAGGTTAGGCTAGCACTTTCATCCCGGGGTATGGCTCATCATTCACTTCATCAAATATATCCATTGGAGGAATAAATTTCCTCCCAATTTGGTCTTTCTGTCCATCCAGGGTAGTTGTCATTGCATTGGACCATTCATATTGATCAATGTCATCTGCTTCACTGTTGCATGGATCAAGAATGATTTTACCAATGGTAACACACAACAGAATATTATTCCTCCCACAAGGATTGTTGTTCCAATCATTATATAAATTTTAGCCAACCATGCACCCCATTTTTTAAACAATTATATTTAAATTTATAAACAAACAAGACAAGCACTGTTAATCTTTAGTCACCACCATGTTTTCTTTTCCATTCTTCATTTATATTAAAATGTACATGAGTTCAATAAAAGCATAAGTAAAAAAGTAATACATCATTTTCCAATTTTAATTCTTCATCATATCAATATTCCCAGGTTTGTTTAATACTTCTTTAATAAGTCAGGCACTCCTTTGTCTGCAATGGTTCTCAAAACTTTACCCCCAAAATCTATCATTAATCTTCTACACAGGGTATGATCCCCTGTTGGCACAGTGTCAGAATGCTTGTTATTTATAACTGTGATAAAATGTTTTAGTAAAGCGGTTATTAAAATGCAGCTGGGTTGAGTGGAACTCAATTTTCGGGCTGGTTTCTTCTAGACCTCCCTTTTGTTGCTTTTGACCTAAAAGCATCCATCTACTTCCTTAAACCCATCTCATCCTTTCTTGGCAGGCTTTCAGGGCGGTGATGCCCTGCCTTAGGTTGCCCCCCCCCCCCCCACCAACCATTGGAGAGCCTTACCCGTCATTGGATCATCACCTCTTGCCACTGGTCTCAATATTGCTCAGTCCTCAGTCCTATTAGCCAATCCTTAACAATTTGGTATCAGTAAACAGATATTTTATGTTGTTTCAGGGAGTATCACCTGAGAACTGTCACAGCCAACAGAACCATCTACAACTGCTTAAATATGGAGACAGTTCTAAACATGGTTAAATTCACAAAGCGTTATTCAAAATTCAACAATCTATTAAAATTGTCCAAATTAAAAGTAAAATGCTACAATTGAACTCATTTACAGATCATTAATTTCCATTGAGGTTGTATTTATGCTCCTTTAGCAAACATCACAAAAGACCATGTATCACGGAGGGGACTAACATCAGAACAAAACAAAATAAAGGTAGCCTCTGTCAAGCTTCTAGAAAGCTTAATTTAAAAACATCACCTTAATTCAATAATAGTCTCTAGATAGTTTTTGAACCTACATTTATTCTTTCAGATGAACGTTCAACTGAATCTCTTATTTTTAGTATAAGCACTTAACTTCAAATTGCCCTCTGAAATAAAATCTTTAATCATGATGAGGAAAGCTGTTTGAACCTCTCCTTCATATCACTGTATCTAAAATTATTATCAAGTCACATCATTTTCCATATACAATAAAATCAAATCAAAAGAAAATAAAAACAATTTAGAGATGTGCCTTTAGCACACACTTCAACATCTGCTTTTGTGTTTCTGTCTCAAACAGACACTTATCAAACTTAGACTGAGAGTGTGAGAAAGCAGGGCTAGGGAGGAATTCGGAGGGGGACATTCCACTCCTTCACACTCTTTCTAATCTTGTTACAGCTATTCCTTCTTTTTCATTTTAGAATCTCACAATAATATATTTAAGTTACTCTTCAAAGGTGAAAATAGTGATAATTATAATAATTCAGTATATTAACTACTTTCAAACTTTCCCATCTTAAACCATATTCAAGAAAACCTCTTCCAGAACTTTCAACTTACTCATTCCCAACTTTCTTTTGTCCATTCAAACAACATACATCAAAAACTGTAGAACCTTTCGATATTCTGAATCTAGGTATTACCTCTCTTGTTAGACATTTGATTACTGTTCCTGACCCCTGATCAGCTGATGGTACTGCTTGCAGCCATCTGCTAAATCTGCATATCACCACAAGCACATAATGCTTACCATATACTTTATTTACCATGCCCACATAACATTGTTTTGAGCACAGACTTCACATGTGGACAAAAACTCATCAACCTTTGCTTGCAAAAATGGAGACCAATATCCGTGTTGTTTAATTCTCCTTATCACTTCACATCTGTAATAAGAACATTGAGAAATGTAGTTGATACAACAATCTGTCTTTCATGAGAACACCATATACCTTGTGATCCCTAAACCAAGAACCATCAAATCTTTAATAAAACACAAACTTTACCTTTCTTTTTCGACATTCTCTTTTCATTCAATACAACTTACTTTAGCCTTCTGTTCAAGCAGAGCTTTACATTTACAACACCTATCTTGTAGTCCTGTCATTTTATTGCAATCCTGTCATCTTATTGCTAATATAATCCTCTTTTCTTTTTTCTTTTTTTTTATTTATTTAAATGTATTTTTTTTAAGTCAATTAACTCTCTTATGATTTCTTTCTCCCTTTTCTTACTCTTTCTCAGGAAAAGGAACTTTCATTCTATCTAATGAAGCAACATAAATCACCTTTTTAAACAAACAGAAAAGTAATTAAAAATTTTAAACAAAATAAAGTAGTAAAGTGACACAATGGAAATTCAGACAAATCTCTTGTGTTTAGAAATATTTGATCAATATCATACACTACGTAATTTTTCATGTCTCTTATTTTTTTTTAAATATTCTACTGTTACAGCATCATTTAACAATAAGATTTTTCAGTTATTATTCTTTTATACTTCTCAGCATTTCTTGACAAATGATTCAGTTAAATAGCAAAACCAAAATCCTCAGTGCAGAAACTGTATGCCTCTAAAGTGATACTTTCATGGATTAATCTCAAAATAGAAATAGTTTACTAGAAAAAGACACTCAATCAACTCTTTGTAGCACCCATTAACATTTTTTTATTTTATTTTTTTAAAGTGAGGGTACTCTCTGGAAAATTTGGGGGGTAACCAATCCAGTAGGTAACTAACTTTGCCATCAAGTTTGTAATATTTAACCTTCACATCAATGAATCAGTGGTTAGATGCTGGATTTAAATTTAGACACTCAGAACATTTTAGACATGGGTATTGAACCCATGGATGGCAGTCAGCATTCATATAATACTGAAATCAACTTATCCAGAGAAATTTGAATCCACATTTGAAATGTCAAATCAGTAATGATTACCAGCAGTCATGAGAGCAGGATGATCAATCGTATAAAAGCCCACATCATTCTCAGTCTTTTTTCTCCAGACTACCTCCCGCAATATTAGCAGCCTCAATAAGTCATCTGGCCCAGCCATCTGTAATGGTGAGAGACTTGTTCCAGAATTAGTTAATTAAACAACATACACATAATGATGACAAAAGAAAGGGTAAAACATAGTTAGTATCAAGACACACACAGAATAGATGTAATGAATATTAAGTTATTTATGATGTTCAATTTAATCTTAATGTTTCTCCGTGGGTTTCACTTACTACCAATTACCAATTTTTCCTTAGCATTATCAATATTTTTACAGGCGAATACATCAAAGTTATTTCTTAAATCTTCAAATCAGAATTTCTAGCACGAATAACATTTTCCATTTTATGTACTTCCAAAAGAAGAAAACTTCTATTTTGTTAGATATCAGAGCATCTGAGCAAAACTGTTTACAATGTTTGCTTAGTTCTGCCTCCTTATTGGAGGTTGGGACTTTTATTTTCCATTTATCTGGCATGATTAGTTACAGAACAAACCCAAGGAAAACGCATCACAATACTGGCAAGGCTGCCACACATAAAGATCAGAAAACAGATATTAAGAGCACAACTTTTCCAACAAATTGAAAAAAAACAGAGAACATGAAATGATCCAAATCATCCTTAATTTTCTTTCCTTTAATTCTAGTCTCAAAGGCAGCTCTCAGTGTACCCATGATCAACCAATGCCTACACTGTTTATATAAAACAAGAAAATAAAAGAAAAATATCTAATCTTAATTAAAACAATCTACTATCTATCTTTTCTAAATTCGGGGCACCCCTGTCTGAGTGGAGACACCGAGAGAAACGAGTTCTCCCATTAAAAGTCTGCAGGCACCATCCTTAGAGAGTAAGGGGTCATAGGTCTCTGTTTATTCAGGGCACTAACAGCATCTCACTCAATCTCTCCACCAGACAGTCCCTAACAAAAATAATAAACTCTACCTATCTTATTTTTGTTGGTTGATCAAGTTTACACTGATAAAGTTGCAACTCACATGTAAATTTGTTCTCCAGACATATTTAAACACATAGAAAATCAAGAACAAAACAAATAATCATGGGTTCTTACATTTAGATATCAAGACTTTATAGTGTTTAATTTAATATTGTTAACATTTTTATTCTCTCATAAACTGGATCAGACATAACATAAAACAGACACATGAATGTGAAGATACAAAACATAATTATCTTATTTGTCAGTTTCAACCTTCTTTTTAATTTCTCTTCCCCATTTTCTTGACCAGGAAGTACACAACAAAACAATAGCCCTCCTATCATTATTGCAATTCCCAAAAACATTCCCAATTTACATAATTAATCTCTCCCAACACATTAACAGGAGTCTGATTTGATACCAGGATAGGTATGGATGCACTTTTGTTTTTAGTTTGTAGCCTTTTTCTCTTCCCTGTGCCCACCTTCCTCCATCAAATGATGACTCCTTTTCACTTTTTCTTATCCTACTGTCCAATAGTCTACTTCTATTTCTTACCAATTTATCTGTCTCATATTAATTTTTCTGTTTCTCTCATTTTTTCTATCCTTTCCCTTCTTCGGTCCCAGCCTTGTTTGTCTTTCTTTTCTAACTCCACATGACCCTCCATCTGCATTTCTCCTAAAACTTCTACAGTTCCCTTGAGTATTAGGAACTGACCTTCTGAGGGGACATATGGAGGTGATTTAACAAGGACCTCTTTTTTTTTACTTATCTCTTTTTCTGCATCCTTCAGTATGTTTCTTGCCTGTCTTATATTTTTCAGAGAATTTTCTCCTTCCTTTTTGAACAGTGCTAGCATTTCTCTCTCTTTTTCCCTTTTAGTTTCTCTCTTTTTACTTTTTTACTCATATCTTTAGTTTGATAATTTTTTTATCAACATTTCTATTTCCTCGCACAATGCTACATCAGATGTCCCTTCCTTTGGCCATTTTGTCATCATATCTTTGGTTCTCTTTTGCCATTTTCTTGAGAGCTTATCTATAAGTTCTCTACACAATGGATATTTTAATCCTTAGTTTGTCCACAGGAGTGGTTGCCATGATTTTTCCTATAATACTACAAACCCTATCTTTAGGAAAAGTGTATCAATATATTCATTTTTGTAACAATTTTTGGATTTTTGGTCAATTTTTTTATTTGTTCAAATAATATGATCTTCCAAGGGAAATTCAATTATTTTCATTTATTTATAAACCAATTTACATGCACTTATAATAATTATTATGCCACATACATGTACAAATTTCCTATGTTGTCAATTTACTTTTAGGATCACTCTGCATCCAAATAGTGCCGATTCATAATAACAGCTGGTTTTAATTAGGTTAGCTGAATCTTTATTTCTTTCACTGTTATTTTTACTTGTCATACAAAGAATGAAAAATTATTTTATCACCATTCATTTAGATTAATCATTAAATTTAGAGAATAAACTTATATCTTACTATTTGAATTTATTTCCTACTACAATAATCTGCAACGCTAATATCTTGAAACAATTTTTCTAATTTCTTTCACCTTCACTTTTTTAATACACAACGTTCATACAAGTCCCTTTATTATTTATTTATAATAATAGAAATGCATTCTCATTTCTTTGAGATTTTATCAATCAATTATTTACACAGTGGATTTCTAGATGTTAGTATTTCCATTGGAGTGTTTGCCATAATTATACCTTATGTGCTATAACAACACTTATCTTCAATACAACCTTTGTTTAAAATCCAATTACTTAGTTGACTTTAGTATAATGCAATACACTGGACTCAAAGCTTTATTGTTTGTCCAGATAATGTGATTTCCCTAATGGAATTCAATCACTTTATAGTTCTTTATAATTTCAATATTCTTACTTGTCACTGTGATATGAACTTTTACTCTAAGTACAGTTATACGACTTGAATGTATTAATTATCTGTATAGTCAAATACATTTCTATGCTACAGTCTAGTTTAGGAGTTATTATCTGGCACATGTCCAACAACAGCTGCTCTTTCTCAGTTTAGTTAATCTTACATTAGGCTTCCTTCATGGCATGAAAAGAACAGCCCAAGACTCAATTTTGTCCAGCCAGCTAAGAGTTAACTTTTTGCTTTCATGCACATTTTGTTTTACAACTGTGTTGTCTCACCCTTTTTATCCTTTTTCCTATTGTCAGTTTATACTGTATTATATTTACTCTATATATTTTTTATCATTGCTTTTAACTCCACTATACAACTAGAATAATTTTTAAGTGCCCTCTTTGCCTCTAATCATCAAATCTCTTCTGCCTCATATATTGATGGAAGGTTGAAAATAGGCCTAAATAGATTTTCTTTGCTGTAAATTGCATATATACTCCTCACTAGTTATGCAGCAAAGGCTGAGTCTCTCTATCTGGATCACAAATTCTACAATTTGAATGGCCAAACAACCTACAAAGCCAATATCTCAGAACATTTTTAGTTATTTATAGGACATATATAACATACACTCTGTGTTCCTTTTATTTTAAGGATGCATCATACATTCCAGTCCCTCTTCTGGGCTCATATTTGTACTCAGTCATACACTTCCATATGCAATCACACTTCAGTCACACTTCACACACTTTCAAACACAGACACAAACAATCTCACAGACACAGAAACATTCACACTTTTTACAAACACAAGGCCTTTATAAACACAGAGCTCTCAAAAAATACTATAGTATTCTAAAACGTTACTATTCTACCACCTCTCTTAGGTGACCTACCAAACAGCCCTTCTCACCGATTCACTTCCTCGACACGATGAAAAGCATTTTTAATAGGATTTTTTCCTACCCTTTTGGACTCAGTGATTCACTTCCTCAACACAACAGAGCGGTATCCACAGGACTTTTACACATATTCCTATTCTACACTCCCTGTCAGTTCTGCTCTCATGGATAAACTTCCTCAATACAGTGAAAAGCAATGCACTGCAGCATTTTGCCTACCGGCATCTATAAACTTTATCTGCTTTCATTTACTGTTATTCATCTAGGCCCTCTTAACAGTAAAAACAGATCATTGCATGCAATTATTTCTTCTGGAATCAAAACCCTTTTAATCATTTTGCTCTTTAAATTTGGAGGAGCTTTTTGAGTGTCCTTACCACCACAGGCAAACTCTGGCAAGCAACACAAACTAATTACAAGCAAAAATGCTTACCCTTTTGGTGGCCACCTATTTGTGTTGCTTGTCCAGCCTGCTCGCTGTGAATTTTCACCCTTCTGCTCCTTTCCAATCCCATCCTCATCGCCAATTTGTCGTGGCTTTTGCTACCTCTGTGAAACATCACTCTTGAAGTCTTGGGGTTTTGATCCCAGAAGATAGACTTTTATTATCAGAGATAAAAAAGCAGATTTGATCCCAGCACAACTCCAGAAAAATGGGTTTTCCCCTGCTTAAATACATATGATCTACCAAGATGTGGCTAATACATTCCATATGTGTCACTGGACACCTCTGTGGAGAGACTGCACCATATTTTCTTTAGCGTTAACACAGGAGACTCAGCTTACCATATGCGAGGGGCCCCACATTCCACAGACACAGCCAGTCACACAGACCACCAGAAACAATTGTAGAATAAAATGGCTATATTAAAATTTATTATACTTGATTAATTTATACTCAACTTTATGAACATATTCTACAAGACGACCTCTGTGGTCGTGAACATGGGTAGAGACTTGGAAATGACCTCTGTGGTCGTGTACATGGGCAGAGACTCGGAGACGACCTTTGTGGTCGTGAACATGGGCAGAGACTTGGCAACAACCTCTGTGGTTGTGTACATGGGCAGAGATTGGAAATGACCTCCGTGGTCATGTACATGAGCTGAGACTTGGAAACGACCTCTGTGGTCATGAACATGGGCAGAGACTTTGAAACGACCTCCGTGGTCGTGAACATGGGCTGAGACTTGGAAACGGAAGCCCTTCTCCTGCTCCTCCTCCAGGAGGCAGAAGTTGGCGGTGCAGGCTCTGGGACAGACGAGGCTGGCAACGGAGGCTCTGGGATGGACGAGGATGGCAACACAGGCTCTGGGACAGATGAGGCTGGCAACGCTGGCTCTGGGATGGATGAAGCTTCCAGCTTGTTGACCATGGCAGGCGTGGGCGTTGGCTCATTGGCCATGGCAGGCGTGGGCATTGGCTCGTTGGCTGTGGCAGGCATGGACGTTGGCTCGTTGGCCGTGACAGGTGTGGGCGTTGGCTCGTTGGCCGTTTCAGGTGTGGGCTTGTTGGCCGTCTCCCCTACGGTGAATGGTGAACCACCCATCAGTAGGGCAAGGTCGATATACCGAGCAAGGCCATCAACATACCGACCGTCAGGCATCAAAGAGGAACTCGGCTCATTAAGCCCAAAATGGAAACAGTCCTTGAGGGCCACCTCATTAAAATCCACCCTGCAGGCCAGAGCGCAGAAATCCTCCACATACTCCTCCAGGGGATGACTCCCCTGGCATAGATGAAGGAGCTTAACTACTGCGTTTATTATGGGCGGTCAGGTATTCTGTAACAATGCTGGAAACAGGCAGACGAAGAGACGATGGTGAAGTGATGAACCCAAGTGCAGTTTATTTCCAAACGTGAGATCCAAAAACCCTGACTACTAACGTGAACAAAACGAAACATGAACGACTAGACTAGACTAGAGTTGACTTGACATGACTTGACTATAGACTTGACATAAACAAAACATAACTTGACTAAAACTTGACTTGGCTTGACTTCAAGATACAACAAAGTTATATACACAATAGAAAGAAGAAAAATAAATACAATGTGTGTGGTATTTAGTGACTTGCATATACTGATTATAGATGAAATTTCTATGGTAAACCACAGCCTACTAGCCTATGTCCATGGTAGGCTTAGACAAATAAAACAGACAGGTGACTACTCTCCATTTGGTAAAGTTAGTATAATTGCTGTGGGAGATTTTTTCCAATTGCCACCTGTGAGAGGAAAACCATTGTATTTGCAAATGCTCCATTGGATTTGTGGAACAGCACATTTGCACTGTCAGATGCAATCTACATTGATGGCAAGCCTAGGCTATGTTCAGTGTGTCAAAGAACCTGCCACTGAAAATGGAACATTGATTGATCATGTGTACAAGAAAATGTCATCTAAATATACTACTATTGCACAAGTTATAAATTATTTAAATGTAAACATGCACTAGATAGACGTCTTTGACGGCTTGTTCATGTTTTAGACGCCATGTCATGTTAAAAAGAACCTAAACTGTTAATCATCTCAAGTCGAAACTCTTTTGTGGCGCGTAATTTCAGTGCAACAACAAACACATTCAAGCATGTGAATGGCACATAACATTATTTCAATCATTGCGCTGAGATTTCAAACAAATATTTTGAATATTAGCTAATATATAGGACTATGCAATTACACAGAAACTGTCAACACAAGTCGTGTTTCTAGCAGAATTAAAACTAATAAAATTATTCAGAGCTGAATACTTTATTTGTTCTCTTGCGAAAAAACTTGGAATAATTTCACGGCTCCCAAAAGGTCTGTGTACTTTTGCGTCCATTCTTTTTACTTTTTAAACCCAAAAATGAAAAATGAAAAATGCGGTTTCTTCTTTATTGATTTTAACACTGATGAATAGAATAAACAGATACAAACGTCTTGGTTACTGATGTAACCTCTGTTCCCTGATGGAGGGCATGAGATGTTGTGTCGACACTAGGGGTTTGATCTTGAGAGCCCCAATCACCTTTGCTTAGGATGGAAAAGGCCAATGAGAATTGGCGAGTGGAATTTGCATGTGACTCTCCACCCCCAGACATACGGGTATAAAAGGAGATGGCGTGCACCACTCATTCAGATTTATGCTGAGGAGCCAATAGATAGTCCTGGCCATGTCAGCGGCCGGTTCAGCGGCACGGCTGGAGGGAGACAACGTCTCGTTCCCTCCATCAGGGAACAGAGGTTACATCAGTAACCAAGACATTCCCTGTCTGTCACACTAGGGGTTCCTATAGGAAATGCCACAGGGAAACTGGACTTACCATGCCCGGGTAGGGTGGTTCGCAGCAAGGCAGCCCAGGGGGGACGTGCTGCTCTGCAAGCCCGCAACGATGGCCTGTGACTGGGGCAGGTGAGCAACCCCAGAGACCAGCACACTTACCTGTTCGCCGGCTGTCTCTCAACAGAGAATGAGGGAACGGGAAGTACTCGCGTTCGCCTGATTGACCGGAAAGACTTCCAACGCCTGGTCGTCGCGAGTGCGCTGACCCAGGGAATGAGGAAACTGCTGTTTTACTGACCATGTGGGCGCCAAGGCCCAGAGGGCACCCGGTGATATAATATTTACCATGCGCTGGCCCAGGGGCGATGGTGGGGCTGGAGAGTTCACCCGGGCCAGACCGGTCGGAGTCAGCTGCCTCATTCCCGGGTTACCCGTGCCGGGGCCACCTCGAAGCCCATCCGGGGTTCTTGGGGGCCGGCTGTCGGGCAGGTGGTGCCAACTTCCCGCGGGAGGATCTTCATCTCTGAGGCCAGCATTCGGGCTCCAATGGTATGGGAGCCGGGGCCGGCACCACAGGGGAATGGCTCTGGTGAGAAGAAGACAGGGCACGGGACTTCAGAGGCCTGAAGGTGGCCGAGTCACACCGCAACAAGATGTGCCAAATCCTCGACGGTGTCGCCAAAAAGCCCCCCTTGAGAGATGGGCACATCGAGAAAGCGGATTTTCTCAGCGTCACGCATCTCCGCAAGGTTGAGTCACAGGTGCCACTCTTGGACCACAAAAGTGGACATCGTCTGTCCCAGGGTGTGCGCCGTGAATTTCATCACCCGTAAGGTGAGGTCGGTCGCAATACGCAGTTCCTGGCTGCAAACGCTCAGGGCAGGGTGGAGGGTTCCACTTCAGCCTGATGTTCGCAGCCGCCCGGGCAAGCACAGCTGCCATCTTAGCATCCGCCTCATCCTGTGCTCTACCGCCCATGGGCGGGAGCTCAGAAGAAGAGGCCGTCTTACACACCCATTTTAAACATGTTATCTGTCACTGGCCAACAGGTTGGCTATTTGAATGTGGCTATAAAACAAATGCTTTGTTTTATATCAAAAACTTCATCAATGTTCACAAACTTGGTATCAAATTAAAGCTTAAAAACTCAACTTTCATCTTCTGAAGTGTATTTTGCAATTAGAACATTACAGTGAAAATATTTAAAAATGTTAAAAGAGTGCATTTTTAAAACATGCGACATTGTGATGGTCCACTGATGAAAATGCAACAACCACATCAGATTGGTTAAGTAACATTATTACCTTCAAGTTGAAGTTCTGTTAATATTTTTGAATCGGTGATTATTTAGCAGCTTTATTCACCTGAAATGTTCACTAACATTATGCCAATTATTTTTAACGGAAGTGTATTATACAGGATAAGCTTTTATATATGTAAATATGTTTGATGCTATTTGTTAAAATACATTTATACATAATATAATATAAATGTAAATCTATCAATCTATCTATCTATCTATCCCGTGTGTTAGCAGGTACGAACAGGTAAATATGTGGGCAGCTGGCTGGGTGTACCGCTTGCCAGCTACCGAGATAAAACGGACGTCATTGAACCTGGGCAGGCGCCTGGCGAACTGAATTGCATAGCTGAGTCGGATCGTCCTGACGAGCCAGCGCGATGAGTTGGAGAGCTCATACCATGCCTCCAGACTCCGTGCAAGGGGCACCAAGGGGACAGTCGCCTTTGACATACCTGCGGATGGGGCCTCGTGTCAAGGCGGAGCAGGAGCTGCCATGTCTAGAGGCCTCGCGTCTCGAACTCATGGCTGTGCTGAGAGAGATGTTTGAGCACTTACCTCACTCCACGTACCCACCATAGGACCGGTCTGCGACTGGAGAGGAGGCTGGGCATCCTCGTGACACATCACATACGCCTGATAGTGGGTATGTGTGTGTCGCAGCTGGGTGTGCGAAGGCAGTGCCCCTGCTACGAGTGTTCGATGTACAGCTGTCATATACTCCGATTGTGTGACCCAGAGAATGAGGAAACCATTCTTTTTTTGAAAATGAAAGTACCGGAGCCCCTTGGGCATGTGGTGAAACCATAAAAAAAGGGAACGAAAGATTCTCCTCCCGGCCCTCCACTGGGGGATGGAGTGGTCTGTGTACCACCTCCTGGTTGACAGCGGGTCTCCTCACCCCTGGGTCGCCCGTCTCAGGGATGCTTCGAAGCCCTCCTGGGGTTCTTGGCACCAGACTGGGGGGTGTAAACTTCCTGCGGGAGGCTCTATGCTGAGGCTGAGCCGTTGGCTCGGGATGTGGCAGAGCCGGTGTTGCTGCCGTAGGTGGATGCCCTCAGCGATGAGCAGACGGGGTACAGGAACTCAGCGGCCTGTAGGTGGAATCATGCCAGGGCAAGATGTGCTGGAATACCTCCGTCTGCTTCTTGACTGCCGAGAACTGCTGGGCAAAGTCCTCAACAATATCACCAAACAGGCCACCTTGAGAGATGGGGCATCAAGAAAGCGAACCTTGCCGGCATCCCTCATCTCTGCAAGGTTGAGCCACAGGTGGCACTCCTGGACCACCATAGTGGACATTGCCTTCCCGAGAGCCCATGACCTTCGTTGCTCGCAGGGTGAGTTCGGTCGCCTAGCGCAGCTCCTGCATCAATCCTGGGTCAGGACTACCCTCATGCAGCTCTTTCAGAGCTTTGGCCTTGTGGACCTTCAGGAGGGCCATTGCATGCAAGGTGGAGGTGGCCTGTCCAGCAGCACTGTAAGCCTTGGCCGTCAAGGATGACGAGAACTTACAGGCCTTGGACAGGAGCCTAGGACAATTCCGCCAGGTAGCAGCATTTTGCAGACACAGGTGCACCGCAATCACCTGCTCTACACAAGGAACCTCCGTGTACCCCCTGGCCGCCCCGCCATCGAGGGTAGTGAGAGCAGAGGAACTCACGAAGCGGGACTGGGCAGTAAAAGGTGCCCGCCACGACTTCGTGAGCTCCTCATGCACCTCCGGGAAGAAAGGAACTGGGGCAGAGCGCGGCTGCGGAGCTCTGAGCCCAGGAACCAATCGTTCAGCCGCGAATGCTCAGGGCAGGGTGGAGGGTTCCACTCCAGCTCGGGCAAACATGGCTGTCAGCTCCGTGTCAGCCTCTGACTGGGCGATCGTACCAGGTGGTGGGAGCCCTGCCGAGTCCTCAGTGTCAGACTGCAAAAGCCTGCTCTCTGATGCTGTGATCAATACCTCATCCTCATCTCGAGCCCCGAATGAGACATTAAGCCCACCCTGGGGTGAGCTGCCTGACTCATTCATGAACTTGACCGGTGGAAATGAGCGTGCTGGGGAATGGAAGGTCTGTGGGGATTCACCCGGCGGAAATGCTCCCATTGAAGCCAAATTTCCCCCAGCGCTAGCCAGTGGAGCTTTGTGAATGTAAGCAGAAGGACCAGGGCAGGGAGCGGCTGGAGTGGCTTTCCCTCTATGAAAGAAAGCCGCGATCACAACGTCGCCATGGTCGTGTTCTCGCAGTGAGAACATGAACAATCCACGAACGCTGTCTCAGCGTGACTACGACCCAAACACGTGAGACAGCGATCGTGGCCATCAGAGGAAGAGAGATACCGACTGCACCCAGGAACTGCACATAGACGGAAAGGCATCTTTAAAAAGACGCTGTCCGTCAGTGCTTACTCTTTTAGAGAATAAATACTCTTTTAGTGTGGCTGTTGAAGCGCCCAGGGGCATTCTCTGCACTTATCTGTGCGAGGAGGGAGAACCCGATGTAAATGCACCGTATATCCAACAGCTTCAAACACTCTTAGTGGTGAATGGAATGCCGGTGGATTTAGTCTACACTGATCAGCTCCGAAGAACAAATCTGAATGAGTGGATATAAGCCGTCTCCTTTTATACCCGTATGTCCGGGGGAGTAGCATGCAAATTCCACTCTCCAATTCTCATTGGCCTTTTCTCAAATATCAGAGGTGATTGGGGCTTTATTTATGCTGACATCACCTGGGAATATATAGCGTGTGGTGCGCACAGAGCTGCAGGTGAGCCTGAAACTGCACACAGACACAATCCCTTCCATCTTTAAACAGGCACTCGCTGCTAGTTCAGACAGACATGAAACAAGAACTAAAGTGCTTGGGGTGTTCATTGCCAAAATTATGTTGCCCTTACTCCGTTGATGAAGATGTAGAATTTACGCATATGATTCAAACACTCATGTTGTGTTACGACATCCCTTCTAGCATACTTTTTAACAGCAAGCTTATTCTTTCTATAGTGATGTACAACTTCTGAATATTGAATATGTTGAGCTGAGTATGAAATGCACTTTGTGTTGATGCATATGGCATAAATGCAGGTATTAAGTTAAATGTTGAGTTACTAATTAGATAATTTTTGTTAGTTAAGGACACTAACGGAAATGAACCATGGTTTTATTCAGTAATACTGTAGTAGCCATGTATTAACCATGGTTTTACTATAGTAATATTGTAGTAGCCATGACTGAAGTAACAATGACTGCTGTCACCATTGTTTTCTTGGCAGAAATCCTAGTTTTGATACAATTAACCATAGTTTTACAAAAGTATTGTAACCATGACAGTAACCATGTTAATTTTGTGGTTACTATGATTTTACTAAAAATACCATGGTTAAACTATGGTTACTGTTGTAAAACCATAGTGATTTGTAGTGAGAGCAAATCTCTTGAAGTGTCTGTTACCAAATATAATATATAAATTTTGGATTTGGCAGTAATATTTCTTTTTCTGAACATAACAAATAACGAACCGTAACAAAACCGTGACCCTAAAACCGTGACACAAACAGAACCATGAGAAATCTGAACTGTTACACCTCTACTATCTATCTATCTATATTGTGGCAAGCAAGGCATGGCCGAGCGACATCAAAGTAGAGCGAGGCCAGAGAGATAAGTGGTAAACGAGTTCCACCTGTTTGCACACCGGTCTCGCGTTCCAGGGAGCAGCGGCGGGAGTATTTAAGGAGAGAAGGCAGCAGCAGACGGGGAGAGACAGACGCATGGAGCTGTGTGTGACTGTGCCATAGTGACTGCTGAAAAGCAAGGCTGTTGAGTGTTGTTGAATGTGTTTGTTTATTGTGCAGAAAAGCACGTTTATGTTTCGATTTACACTGAAAAGTATATATATATATATATATATATATATATACAGTACTGTGCAAAAGTCTAAGATGTTTCACAAAAGCATTTGTCTTAAGATGGTTATTTATATCTTCAGCTTTAGTGTGTCAATAGTAAATATAAATGTTAGACTCCCAAACATTAATTTTGCAAATAGAAAAGATTAAAAGAACAGAGAGCCCTGCAACAGATGTCATGTCCACCACAGAGCCCCCCACTGAACATTGAGTCAGTCTGGGATTACATGAAGAGACAGAAGCAACTGAGACAGCCTAAATAGGTAGAAGAACTGTGGCGAATTCTCCAAGAAACTTGGAATATCCTATCTGGCAACAACCAAGAAAAACTGTGTCCAGGTGTACCTAGGAGAATTGGTGCTGTTTTAAAGGCAAAGGTGGTCACACCGAATATTGATTTGGCTTTTTTATGTTTAATGGACTTTGTATGATGTTAAGTGACAAATGAAAACTATTTATGTCATTAATTTTGAAGACATCCTCACTATGCAACATTTTTCACAAGTGCCTAAAACTTTTGCACAGTACTGTATATATATATATATATATATATATATATATATATATATATATATATATATATATATATATGTATATATTTGTATATATATACGTATATATATATATATACGTGCGCACACACACACAGTATATATATTCATTTTTAATTGTTAATTTTTTATTTTATTGCTAACTGATTAATTTTAAATTTGTGCTATAATTTAATTGAATTATTTATTGAAAAAATATGTAGATCTGAAGATTATATTGTAATGAGGTCATTTACCATTTTTATATATCCCAAAAATTTTGCTTAAAAAAAGCAGGAGTATTTAAGGAGAACAGACAGCGGCAGATGGGAGAGAGATGTACGAAGCTTGTCTGCGTGTCTGGATGTCTTTATGATTTGATGCAGCTGACTGAAAAGCAGTGTCTGTTTTTGTTTCTTTGGACTCTGAAAAGTGTTATTAAATGTCTATGTGTTTGTCAAGCCGGTCCCAGCTTTCTCCTTTCCCATCTTTAAGTATTACATCTTTAAATTATTTTGGGAAAATAAGGACATAAATTAGGTTATTGCATGTCCGCCCCTAGAATAATCATTAAAAGCAAAGATTACCAACTGGTAACCAACAAACAACTATTGTTCCTCGATGTTCCCTGTTTCCAAAGAACAATTTTATTTCAGAATGATAGTACACCACCTCAGAGTGTCACTCAAACAATATCAGGATGGTCTGATGTTGAATTTCAAAATTCAAGCCCTATAAAATGTTATATATACACTGTGTTCCTTCTACATTCAGATAGATATTAAAAGGAAACTCGCTGTTTCCAAAGAACAATTTCACTTCAGTGTGATAGTACACCACCTCAGAGTGCCATTCACACAATGTCAGGACTGTCTGATGTTGAATTTCAAAATTAAAGCCCTCTAAAATGTTATATATATGCTGTGTTCCTTCTACATTCAGATAGATATTAAAAGGAAACTCCTTGTTTTCAAAGAACAATTTCACTTCAGAATGATAGTACAAAAATGTCATATATAAAATGTGTTCCATCTATATTAAGATACATATTTAAAGGAAATTATTTCCTTATAATTTTCAGTACATAAATGCAGTCAACCACACAGTATTTCTGGTGGATTCTGCAAAAAATGTCCACAGCAAAAAGATTCAGGTATTCATTTAATCAATCAGTATTACATCCTTTAGAACTTTGGCTGTTTGGTGTACCACGTGTACAGTTGCGCAGCACTGAAGATTTTTTTTCCTGCCCTCCCAATTAGGAGGGCCCCTCCTATATCTATTTTACCACATGAATTTGCTGGAGTTTTTTATGGTGTATCTAGTGCATGTGCAATTAATACGCTATATGTGGCATCAGGCTGGGATCCATTTGGTGGTGCAAGGGACCATTCCACCAGGGGCTTGTCATCTTCCAAGGGCCTCCAGAGAGGGTTGTCAGTGGAGGATATATGCCCAGCATCATCTTGGTCTTCCTCGTTCTCATTCGTCTGCTTTTATATCTGTGAGATGCTTCTCAGCCCACAATGACCCATTTGCTCTAGGGTGCACTTGGAGAGGACTAGAGAGGGCCTACTGACAGTTACGAGTTTTAACCTTTTAAAAATTATACAGTGCTGTAATAGTTTTTAAGTGATGGCTGTTGCCCATTGTGTTGTAAGTTAACACTGCTAATGGAGCCACTGAGCCAGTGGGACATTTGCCTACATCCAGCTTCAGCTTTTATCCCAGTAGTGACAGCCCTAAAGAGTGGAGCCCAATATGAAATATAATGTGACATACAATTTGTGTCTCCATGATTCAATGAGTGTAGACAGAGCATGTTAGGGTGGGGTCCCCACCTGCTATTTGGGGTGTTAAATTTAAGGCTTTGCTTCAGGGAGCAGAACTATCTCAGCACAGCACTTATGTTCAAGGTGTGGACATTGGTGGGGCCCTCCTCAGGAGGGTGGTAAACAAAAGATTTCAGTGATGAGCATGCACACACGAGGTACACCCAATATCAAACTAATAGCTACACCTACGCTCAAGAAATGTAGAGATATAGTTGGTATCTCATGTTTTTATTTTTCACATTTCACAACAAATCAACTACCAGTGTGCTTGGTTTTTTCCTTTATAAATTCACACTTTATGCAGTCAATAAAAATCTCATAAAGAGTTTGTATCGTAGTGAAATGCTGCATTTGTTTACATTCAGGGTTGTTCAGTAGGTGAATCATTGTGATTGTTGTGAAAGTTGTGCAAACAACTTTCTTCGGCATGGATTCATGAATGAAATTAAGAGTTTGAGAAGGTTATTTGGGTGTATTTAAATTATCAAGCATAATGTAATTTTACTAAGTATATGTATTGGATCCAGTTATAATTTGGATCAAATGTAGCAAACTTTCTCTGCTTTGTTCCAAGTGTAAAAAACTTCCATCATAAATCACATACAGTGAGTACCTAAAAATGAGTAGTTGGACATGCAGTGGAAAGGAGGAGTTCTGACCCATCAAATCCAGTGGGATGGCAGTAGCTGTGGGGTAATTGTCATCATGGTAAGTGAAGTAATGTAATACCTAAAGATGTAATGTTATTTTCAAGTAGGTTAGCTCACAGTTCTCTTCTGTAAATTAAGTCCATGTCTTTGTTAAACTCAGTTTTACCTATGCAATTATATTTTGCTATATAATAATCAGATAAGGGTACAGTAGTAAATAAGTATTATTTTGGATAATGTAGTTATGCATTTAGGGCAGTTGCACTATGTCAGGCACATATGATGTTTTGAATATTTGTGTTTGTTTAGATGGCAAGGGAAGTGATGAAGGCCTTTGCAGCTGTTCCACTCATCAGGTGTCACATATTCCCTGTTTTTTGTCTTGACTTTTATGTTGAAATGCTGGTTTAGTTTCCCATTCCTGTTTCCTGTTAGTTTTGTAGTCCTTTGTAGTTTCTTTTCATGACTGGTTTTCCCCTGATTGTTTCCCCAGCTGTTCCTCGTTCCCTTGTTTTCCCATGTGTATTTAAGCCCTTGTTTCCCCCTGGTTTCTTTGTCAGTCTTCATCTGTATTATGCTGTGCTTTGTTCCCTGTGTTTTTTTTTCATTATGTTCTGAGTTACCTAGTTTACCTTTATTTTATTAAAAAGGCTGCATTTAGATCCTCATTCCTCTCCCGTCTTGTCACAGAAAGACTGACCAAGAAATGGATCTAGCGGCCATCAGGATTCTGCTCCTTCAGCAAGGGTACCGTCCAGTTGAGGATCATGCCCGTGAGTTTTTAGAGCTGGCAAATGTAGTGCACTATCCAGACCGCTCTCTGGTGGTTTTCTTCCAGGCCGGTCTGAACAGTGCACTGAGGGAACTCATGCCTCCGGCTGATACTCACTGGACGCTCGGCAATTATGTGGAGAAGGCTCTGGAACTTAGCGGTTCCCCTTATACAGTGGATTATGGCGGGAACCCTGGGCCAAAACCTGTGTCCACGGCCCCTGTCGCAAAGCCTTCCACGGCCCCTGTCGCGAAGCCTTCCACGGCCCCTGTCTCGAAGCTTTCCACGGCCCCTGTCTCCACGTTGTATGATCTGCCACTGATGTCGGAGCGTAGGTCCATAAAGACCCTACCTCAAAAATTGTCTGTGCCCACGCCTGCCACGGTCAACGAGCCAGCGCCCACGCCTGCCACGGCCAATGAGTTGCCAGCCTCGTCCGTCCCAGAGCCAGCGTTGCCAGCCTCGTCCGTCCCAGAGCCAGCGTTGCCAGCCTCGTCCGTCCCAGAGCCAGCGTTGCCAGCCTCGTCCGTCCCAGAGCCAGCGTTGCCAGCCTCATCCGTCCCAGAGCCAGCGTTGCCAACTTTGGCCATCCAGAGGAGGAGGAAGAGAAAAAAGTTTCCGTTCCCAAGTCTCTTCCCATGTACACGACCACGGAGGTCGTTTCCGAGTCTCCTCCCATGCTCACGACCACAGAGGTCATACCCAAGTCTCTTCCCATGTACACGACCACGGAGGTCGTTTCTGAGTCTCCTCCCTTGCCCATGACCACAGAGGTCATTCCCAAGTCTCATCCCATGTACACGACTATGGAGGTCGTTTCCGAGTCTCTGCCCATGTTCACGACTACAGAGATCTTTTCCGAGTCTCTTCCCATGTTCGCGACCATGAAGGTCATTTCCCATTCATCCAGGACTCTTTGTCTCGAGCCTCCCACGGCTCCGCCTCCCACGGCTTGGCCCCTCGAGCCTCCCATGGTCCGTCTTCCACATCTCTGCCCCCAGAGTCTTCCACGACTCTGCCCACAGAGACTATTTCCCCAGTGGCTCCGCCCCAGAGACTATTCCTCCAGCGGCTCCGCCTGCTCCCCCAGAGACTATTCCTCCAGCGGCTCCGCCTGCTCCCCCAGAGACTATTCCTCCTGCGTTTCCGCCCCCTCCCCCAGAGACTATTCCTCCTGCGGCTCCGCCCGCTCCCCCAGAGACTATTCCTCCTGCTCCGCCCGCTCCCCCAGAGACTATTCCTCCTGCTCCGCCCGCTCCCCCAGAAACTATTCCTCCTGTGGCTCTGCCCACTCCCCCAGAGACTCCACCGCCTGACTCTGTCCCTGTCCTGCGGCTGCCTCCCAGGATTCCTGACCCTGTCTCGGCCCTGCGGCCACCTCTCAGTACTCCTGACCCAGTCCCCACCTTGAGGTCGTCTCCTTGGTCTCCTGGCCGTTTGCCTGATCTGCACTGGTCTTCCTGGTCTCCTGGCCATCCGCCTGATCTGCTCTGGTCTTCCTGGTCTCCTGGCCATCCGCCTGATCTGCTCTGGTCTCCTGGCCATCCGCCTGATCTGCTCTGGTCTCCTGGCCATCCGCCTGATCTGCTCTGGTCTCCTGGCCATCCGCCTGATCTGCTCTGGTCTCCTGGCCATCCGCCTGATCTGCTCTGGTCTCCTGGCCATCCACCTGATCTGCTCTGGTCTCCTGGCCATCCACCTGATCTGCTCTGATCTCTCTGCCATCCGCCTGATCTGCTCTGGTCTCCTGGCCACCTGCCTGATCTGCTCTGGTCTACTTGGTCCTCCGAGACTGCAGCGTCGCCCTGGCTCTCCAACCTTCTGGCTCTGCCTTGGTTTCAAGCCTCCATGACTGTGCCTTTTTCCTCTGCTCCCCTTGCCACGTGTGCCCCCTTGAACTACCTGTTTTCCCCCACACCCCATGGACAATTTGTTTTTGTTTTGTTTTTTGGAACATCTGGAATCTGCTCCTTAAAAGTCAAGACAAAAAACAGGGAATATGTGACAGAGCCCCCCTTTTATGTTGAAATTCTGGTTTAGTTTCCTGTTCCTGTTTCCTGTTAGTTTTGTAGTCCTTTGTAGTTTCTTTTCATGATTGGTTTTCCCCTGATTGTTTCCCCAGGTGTTCCTCGTTCCCTTGTTTTCCCTTGTGTATTTAAGCCCTTGTTTCCCCCTGGTTTCTTTGTCAGTCTTCATCTGTATTATGCTGTGCTTTGTTCCCTGTGTTTTGTTTCATTATGTTCTGAGTTACCTGGTTTACCTTTTATTTTATTAAAAAGGCTGCATTTAGATCCTCATTCCTCTCCTGTCTCGTCACATCAGGTTTGAGACGTCCAAAAATGAAATGGCACATGCAAGAACAACAGTGGCTCTCCAGATACTGAAAGCATCAGGTTTGTAAATGTTTGTCTGTATTGTGGAGGAATATTATCCAAAATGCAGCTTTGTTAGGACTCAAACACAAAAGGCAGCAGATATGTATAAGGTAAAACAGTTGTAGAAGAAATATTTTGTTTAAGAAAACTTCACTCAGCTTCCTAATTGAAGAAAATAATTTTTAAGCATCAGAGGAAAACAGATGGTTATGATGAGCATTGCACTGCGCAGCGGAGAGAGAGTTCACAGCAGTTATGAAATGTCTTCTGAAGGGTTAGCATTTAGAGCAAGGTTGTATACTAATAAAGGCTAGCCCAAAGCAATGGGTTGTGTGCTGGGCTAATCAAGATGTCTGAGTGATAGCAAAGGTGAACAGAACTCTGGAAATCCTGGAAAGTAATTGACAATACAGTCTAGCTCAATCTGCCAGTGGCCCATTTGGCTAATCCCTTTGACACGCTGGTCAATGTAATATATCTGCCTGCGTTGGGGGGTGTCTGGTAAATTTAATTTGCATGTAAGTTAAAGACAGCTTCTCAAAGGCTATCTTCTTGGATGAGATCTGTTAATCAGAGTAAAATAATGTGTCTCAGCACGGAGTGTAATGTCTTACAGAATTCAGGAAATTAATCAGGAAACAGAAAAGACAATGTTAGGATAAAAAATAATTAATACTATTAATTATTCTATACCGAGTGCAAATGCGAGATAACGGGGTGTAACTTAACCTCTCCGGTTAGTTTGATAGAAAGGCTTTGAAATGGTGAAATAGGGGTAAGAACTTCCTGTTCAATACAAAACCAGGGAAGGGCTATCTCCGGTGGAAGCGACCAATGCATAATAATAAAATAAAATCTTGGGTAGGCCTAGCCCAATCGGCCCATGCAATTTACAGAAACGTAATCTGGGACGATTACCATTCCAAATGAAGGACTTCGCTATGCTATCAAATTGCTTGAAATAAGAGAGGGGGACATCTACAGGGAGAGATTATAGCAGGTAGTTACATTTTGGAATACAATTCATTTTAATAACATTAACGTTCCCAATCATAGATAAATGTAATGAAGCCCACCTGTCCACATCACTCAAACCTTTTTATTAAGGGGTTAAAATGAACTCTAACTAAATCAGACAAATTTTCTGGGAATAAAATACTTAATGCCCTGTTTGGGCCACTGAAAGGTGCCTGGCTGGAAAGCAGTTACTGGGCAGTACACTGTCAGAGACAAAGCTTCAGATTTAGACCAATTGACTTTGTATCCTGAGAACTTAGAAAAGGAATTAATAATTCTGTGGAGGCAAGGCATAGATCTAGTAGGGTCGGAGACAAATAATAAAATATCATCTGCGTAAAGCAAAAGCTTATGCACCATATCTCCCGACACCACCCCTGGAAAATCATCCTCCTTTCTTATCGTGGCTGCTAATGGTTCCAGGGCCAGACAGAACAATAAGGGGGAAAGAGGGCTGGGTGCCCCTATCCAGAGTAAAATAATCTGAAATTAATCCCTTTGTTTGTAGTGCTGCTATTGGGTGTCTATAAAGTAACTTAATCCATCCAATAAAAGTTTTCCCGAACCCATATATTTCCAAAATCTGAAAAAGGTAATCCCATTCTACCATATCAAATGCCTTTTCGGCGTCAAGTGAGATGGCAGCAACCAGAGTCTGATCATTCACCACTGACCACATGATATTGATGAAACGCCTAATGTTATCATAAGAGCTGCGGCCCTGAATAAACCCCACCTGTTCTATATGTATAAGAGATGTCATAACTTTACTTAATCAGTTAGCCAGAATTTTAGAATATATTTTTACATCTAGCTAGATCAGGGAAATTGGACGGTAACTTTTACACTCGCTTGGATCTTTGTATTTTTTAAGAATCAGACTGATCCGGGCTTGCGTCATGGTTGGTGGAAGCTTTCCATTCTTTAATGATTCCATATAAACTTCTAACAAAAGTGGATCCAGTTCTGTAGCATAAGATCTAAAAAATTCAGCGGCAAAGCCATCTGGCCCCGGAGCCTTGCCTGTAGGCAAGGTCTTAATTACCTCGCCAAGCTCCTCCAAGGTTATCGCAGAATAAAGAGAATATTTTTTGCTCGTTTGTCAGTTTAGGGAGTTCTAATGGTTTCACAAAGTTCTTAATATCTTCATCAGTTGACAAAGACGTGGAACTATAAAGATCAAGATAAAATCCTTTAAAAGCATTATTAATATCAATGGCCAAGGTAAATATTTCACACTAACAGATTTCACTGAGGGAATGGTAGAAAAAGACTCTCTCTGCTTTATGTATCTAGCCAAAAGCTTCCCTGCTTTGTCCCTCGACTCAAATTATGACTGTCTTGCCTTGAATAGCCAGAACTCCACCTTCCACAACAAAATAGTATTATATCTGTATTTCAATCGGGTCAATTCTCTGAGGCCATCAGACGACATTCGGCATTTCAGCTCTGCCTCGGCACTTTTAATATTCCCTTCCAACTCCACGAGTTCTTGTGCTTTGGATTTTTTGATGAATGAGGCATACTGTATGATCTGGCCCCTAAGAACCACCTTAAGTGCCTCCCAAGCCATGCCCACAGGCATCATGGTCTCCATATAAACATTAATTTCAGCCTTTAACATTTGTTGAATTCAGGATTTTTCAAAAGGGATACATTAAAGAGGCAACTATATGATTTCTTTTTCTCCATATGTGGCAACATCTCTAACTAAGATGTTTCCAATTGAGCAACCAACAACAGATAAAATGAGGGACTTAGATATAAAAAAAAAAATCTATTCTAGAATAAATCTTATGGACTGATGATAAAAATGTATAGTCCCTACCAGATGGGTTCAAAAGTCTCCAAATATCTGTAAGACCAATATTTTACACATCCTGTGAAGTGTCAGTGTTGCTCTAGGGGGCTGGCACACTTTTGCTTCACTATGATCAGGACTGAGTCTATCAAAAGTTTAATGTCTCCTCCCAATATTATATCATGAGGGGTGCCAGCGGCTTGTGACATCCCTTCAAGATCTATAAAAAAGCCCTGATCATCAGCGTTTGGTGCGTAAATATTAGCCATAATCAACCTTTGCCTCTGAATTTCTGCTAAAACAATAATGACTCTTCCTAATTTATCTTTAATCTGTTTGAGACATTTGAATTGTAGATGTTTACTTATCAGTGTAATGACTCCCCTGCTCTTACTTGAGCCAGCTCTAAAGAAAACATGCCCACCCTATATCTTCCCAAATTTTTCAGCTTCCTGCAGGGAAAGATGCGTTTCTTGAAGAAACACTATATCATATTTCTTACGTTTAAGAAAATAAATAACCTTCCTTCTTTATATGGGGTGCCCCAGCCCATTCACATTCCACGTGGAGAGAGATAATCCACTCATATTAGCATTTTACATATTAGAAAAAATTGATTGTGTGTCAAAAACAAGATTATAAAGACCACATTCCAATATTCGTGTAACAATCAAACCCCAAACTTCCCCCTGAACCAAACAAACAGAAAAAAGAAAAATGTGCGCATTAACCCCGCATGACAGCGTCAACTGGTGTCCATCCCTCTAAACTCAAACAGTCCATGTACGGCTACGAGAGTCCCTGCAACAACTTTGCCATCCGATTGCTCAAGTCTGGTGCTTCTATACAAATTTTGTGAGACAGAATCACACAGCAAAAAATAGTCTATAAAACAAACTCCAGCCAATAACCGGAATAAACACAAAAAACGTGTAGATTCATCGACATAACTATCCCGAAGGTGTGTTCTTCCACAGAACAAGCTCCAGCCTCTAGCGGAACAGCACAAAAAAAAAAAAAAAAAAAAAAAAATTGGGGCTGTTCAGTTCTTCGGGTAGTCAAACGAATGTTCAGTAAGCCGGCCCATTCGGCCAGTACATGAGTACAACAAAAGACCCAATCACTCCAATGTCCTGCAAGAGATATTCCACAAAACAAACTTCAGGCCATAGGAGGCATAAGCACCAAAAATGTGCAGATTCATCCACAAGCTGTCCCAAAGAAATTATATTACACAAAACAAACTCCAGCCGCTAGGCGGAACCAGCACAAAAAGAAACGAAAAAGGCACCCAGCTTCCTCGGAGAGTCAAATATATGTTCTGTGAGTCAGGCCCACTAGGCAGCAATATGAAAATCACCAGATGGCTTACTCACTCCATTGTCTTTATGAAGGACAATGCTTGTGTGGGCATGTAAATTCTCTTTGGCAATCCTTAGTATCTATTTTCAGTTTGGCCATAAACATCAGAGCAAAAGTGACCTTCCATTGATGTAAGAGATTCTTGCATTCCTTGAATCATTCACGTTTCTCTCTTGTCAAAGTCTGGGCACAAGTAAATGCTGTGGTTCATCCAAGAAAGCTTTCCTTTGCTCCCCGCCTCGCATAACACGAGATCTTTATTGGATGATCTCAGAAATTTGGCCAGAATTGATCGGGCCTGTCTCCCTCAGTGGATCTCCGAGCCGGGACTCTGTGAGCTCGCTCAATTTCCAGCTTATGGCCTGTTTTGTCGAACTGACTCGGAAAGAGCCCGTCTAGGAAATTTACCATATCTTTCTCCTTCCTCATGCTCAGGAATTCCAACAATTCGGACATTGTTTCGTTTATTACGATTCTCCAAATCCCCCAGTTTTTCCCAAATGCGTTGCAAATCCACCTTGGATAGTGGGTTGGCAGCTAATTCCCTCTCCGATGACTCCAGATAATCGACGTCCCCCATTCTTGTAACCAACTCAGTGAATTTCATCTCCATGGCAGTAATCGATCGACGTATTACAGCAAGATATTCCAAGTCTCCAACGGCCTTCGCCAGCATTGCCGACATGCTCGAACTGAATCCTTGGTCTGTGGCCCTGTCAGGGGTATCAGCTTGAGCCTGTTATTTTATATTTATTATTTTATTTATCATGTTTTTATTGTGTTGTGAGACTCTTTGTAGCATGTCAAAGTGTTTGAAAAGTGCTATGTAAATAGAAATTGGTTATTTATTATAAATATAATTTCATAAAAATGCACTAAGCACATAGTTCAATGTGATTCAATAGTGTCTGCTGAAAACACAAAAATCTAAATTTCAAGAGTGCAAGACAGCAGTACAAAATAGTCATTCTTTATTACCACTTGGACATTGCAGGTTTCCTCATTGTTCCTTTTGGGCAAACAGTTGTCCATACAGTTCACTCTATAGTAATTTCTATCACTCCAACATGTGATACATGTAACGCATCATATTGACAATCTCCATCTCCTATCTGTGTCCCTGTAATAATAAAGAATATTGTTAGAGTATAACAAACAACATTGGGATAGGTATGAAAATAATCAAACTGTAAATGACTATGCCATTACAAACTTTATAGGGCTTTAATTTTTAAATTCAACATCAGACTGCCCTGACATTGTGTGAGTGATATTCTGACGTGGTGTACTATCATTCTGAAGTGAAATTGTTCTTTGGAAACAGGGAGTTTCCTTTAAATATCTATCTGAATTGATAGAAAACACAGCATGTATGTGACATTTTAGAGGGCTTTAATTTTGAACTTCAACATCAGACTGCCCTGACATTGTGTGAGTGACACTCTGAGGTGGTGTTCTATCACTCTGAATTGAAACTGTTCTTTGGAAACAGGGAGTTTCTTTTAAATATCTGAATTTATAGAAAACACAGCATGTATGTGACATTTTAGAGGGCTTTAATTTTGAACTTCAACATCAGACTGCCCTGATATTGTGTGAGTGACACTCTGAGGTGGTGTACTATCACTCTGAATTGAAACTGTTCTTTGGAAACAGGGAACTGAGAAACTGATAATTATCAGAGAAACTGATAATTTTGCAGTGGTCTCTTAATTTTTTCCAGAGCTGTATATATACCTCATATACATTGACCGCTGTTTTAAAAAAAAAAAAAAAAATGAAACAGCATCAGATTAAACCCCTAAAATATATTTTTGTATCCTGTGTTCTTTATTCATAACCCACCGGCTACATTAATAATGATCTCTCTCTCTCTCTCTCTCTCTTGACAGCAATGGTCAGTATGAAGAGTTTTTGTATGGAAAAGAGCAGGGTTAGGGTTCTAGAAGAAAATATTGTTTTAAGATTCAACTGGGGGGGAAACACAATGAGGGACAACTTAGGGCAATAAATAATTTTTTGTATTTTCTTTTTTGCTAACCAGACACATACAGATACAACAGTGATAAAAAGAAATTCAAATTATATTTGTCTTTTCTTTGAGACAGCACAAAAAAGAAAGAAATGATGATCGAAACAGGCAAATTGCTAGCAATGCAGACAAGGTGTTTGTCTTGTCTTATTGATCTTAAAAAAATAAAATTAAAAAAAAAACATGTATCTTTTAAAACCAAAACTAATAAAAAATGTGGGCTTTTTGGGGCAGAGAGATGCATTCTGGCCATGTCCACACAACAGCAGTTAACTTCAAGGAGACGGAGATACTGTATTAGCTGCTTGTCATCCGAAGAAGCTGCTGTTTTCCACTGGCTGCTCATGGGCATGAGCGACGCAAAACAAAAGCTGCACTCTGCACGCAGTTAACAAGCATTCAAAGCCGCTGCCAATTAATTAAGATCTGATTGATGAACTCATGGTTACGTTCAAACACAGTACGGTTATTTACAAGAGTGACAACCACATTTTATAACCGAACTGACACCCCCAAATTTTCTGGACTCACCGTATTCTCTGCAAACCTGTGCTGTGTGAACAGAACCAAAATGGCTACGTTTACACAGTCAGTGTTTGGGATTGACAACCGTATTCACTTACAGGTATGAGTCTTGAAATGTCCTGTTCATACAACAGCTTACAGTAGCGGCTCAAATTCTGTCTGTATGAACGAACAACTGATGTCACAACCATATTCTAACAGCTGTAACCATAGTGACAGTGACTAAAGATGGCAACATCCATAACACAGCACAGGTTTGACGAGAATGCGGTTGTGAGTCCTGAAAATTTGCATGTGTATTTTTCGGTTACAGAATGTGGCTGTCACTCTCGTAAATAACCAAACTGTGTGTGAATGTAACCGTATTAAGCACTCAAAACAGAACTGACAGCCGTATTCTACTGCTGTGTGAATGTGACCTATGGTTGTCAAATCCAAACACTGACTGTGTGAACATTAGCCTCTAAGTCTCATCAGCCTCTCTTCACAAAATTACAGTTTTAAAAAAAAAATTAGAATGTTTTATGTTTTTAAGAATATGTGATATCATTTGAAAGAAAGAATATCAACTGATCTTTTAAGAAACATCAGCATTTTTTATGATTGAGCGTGTAAATGTTTTTTTTTTTTTTTTTCTTAGCCGGGCGATAAAATGCCCTGAACAATAAAATATGAGCTTTGGATCATGTGTCAACAGCCGCTGCAGTTACCAAAACCAGTGCAACAGGTGGTGCTAAAGCACAGAAATCTGTTTTGACCACCGATATTAAACACTGAAGGAACTCGAGGAAGAAATCCTGAACTAGCAGTGAGGACATGTATTTCATTTGCATCAAATGTCTTAAAACTGAAACATTGTTTTCTCATATGGGTTCACTTAACATATAAATGATACTGCTGCATTACTGACTAGCATCCCCTTTAAAAAGTTCTCTGATCTTACATGTATTGTCTTCAAATATTGCTGTTTTTTCCCCCTTTGCATTTAATCTTAAATGAATTCTTTTATATCTCTAATATAACATATATCGTGGCATATTTGCCTTTGTACAGGGGTGTAAAAAGTACTCAGAATTTATACTTACGTATAGATAATGAGTGAAAATTTTACTCAATTAAAAGTCCAAGTATCTAGCCAAAAACATACCCGAAAAAAGTATTTGCATTAAACTGTACTGATGTATTAAAAAAGTAAAAAGAAACTTTTTTTTTTTTTTTTTACTAGCTAGAATGAAATCAAGTGAGGAGATTGTGTGAGAGAGGATGCTGTTAAATTCGATTGGTTTAAGTTGCCTTTTTACTGTCTCTGACGACTGTCATATTTCTTCCCCAGTGGCATTCACAACCAGGTCAAAGGATCATCTTTCAATAACTACATTTTTGCAAAATGATTTTTATGTGGCCTGTTGTACGTAACCGGCAATTTTCTGGTGAAATGATCAGTAGAGGTGCTAAAACAACTATGACTTTTATCTCCTTTCACACAAATCACGAGTAAAACGGCAGATTATCAGTTCATAAATACTTACTTTTCGCTCTGTCACACAATGTTATCTTATGACATATAAACACTTTTACTATAGCGCATGACTCATTTTAAAATGTGCATTACATAACCAACTACATTTACAAGCTTGTTTAAGTGTGATCAAATTGCACGGAAGCTCAACTGACAGAGTGTTGCACTTGTGATGTAAAGGACTGGGGTACGAGTCCTGAAGAGTATGCGAGTCGACACGTGAGCCAAAAGTGTCATAGAAGCAACACAAAATGATGTGCTTGCATCAGAAATTTTGTTTTTCATGTCACATTTGCTTTTCTGACACTATCGGTTAGGTTTAGGTTTAAGGTTTAGGGTAGTGAGGTTGGTTTTGTTGATTTACTCTCGATAGAACATTAACCTTCAAAACGTCATCTGTTCGGAAGAACATTTCATTTGCTTTTAGCGCCACACAGTGGACATTTCACTTCGGAACTGCACTGAGATGTGTAATGAACCACATAATTTTATTTAGCAAAAATGTCACAGTCACGCGATGTTCGTGAGAGAGAGAGAGAAAAAAAAAAAAAAACACATTCAAATGAGGCTTTGAAGAACATTAGTAATGTTGTTGGTTTTGTGAATTGTTTTCTGAGGTTTGCTACCAAAACTTGCTGTTGAGCAGATGGATGAATTTAATAAAATTCATAATTAATATTTACTCAGATTAAAAAAAAAAAAAATATTATCATTATTATCATCATTATCATTGCTGGTTTTATAGTTATTATTATAATTAATAGTTGCCTAACAACAACAACAACAACAACAATAATTCAGCAAATAGGGATTAGAAATTCATAGATATGATTTAAATATGAAGGCAAGTGTAGAAATAAATGACGTACACATTTAATTACAAAAGCCTTTTGTTTTTGGCTGGTAAATCAGTTACGTCTCCTGGAGTGAATGAGTTTGTCAATGCGAATAGCGAGGTCAGTGTGTCTTCCACCCACACAGTTTGCGCAGTGAGAGTGCAAAAAGACAGAGCGAATTCAGCTGCGGTATTTCTTCCCTGACGAAGCGTAAGCAGTTGTTCCCCAGCACTCCTTCCTGCCTCAGAATGTTCGAATACCTCTCTTAGTCATTGAATAAAATCGTTGAAAGTGGTGCGGTTTAGTCCTTGATTGGCCCTGACAGCTGTTGCCCACTCCAACGCCTTTCCCGTGAGCAGTGAACACACAAGAGAGATCTTACTATCATCAGTCAGGTATAAAGAGGGCTGTTGAGCCAGGAATATAGAGCATTGCACAAGAAAGCCCTTACATTTGGTTGGGGTGCCGTCAAATTTCTCTGGAAAGGCTAAATGTGGATTAGCAGTCACTGTACTGTGAGGCATTATGACTGGTACCTGACTCGCTTGAGGCGCTGGGGAAACGGGCCGATGGAAACTCTGTACGGATAACTCTGTACTAACTCCTCCGTTAGCGTGGTGAGTCGGCCTAGTTGTTGTTGGTGAGACGCCAGTAGGTTCGCTTGGGCAGAGAGTTCGCTGGACAGATGCATGAGTACCGCTGGATCGGTAGTTGGCGAAGACTTCTGTAACATGGCTGAGTGGGATCCCTGTGCGGTTTATTAAAACACAGCAAGTTCAGAGTATAGACAAGCATGGGTCAAATAACCAGGGCAACCAACAATATCAGAGGCAGGGCAGTAAACGTGGTATAACAGGCAGAGGATCGGGGCAGCCAGCAACAGCAATAGAAATAGTCCAGGCAAACATAGTGGTAGGCAGGCAGCAAAGATTCGTACAGAGGTAATCCAAGGCAGAGTCAAACACGGGCAGAACAACACAGGAAATAATAATGCTCAGAAATATAGCCAGGGCAAACAAGACTTCGCAAAGAGTGAACGCACCGGGGCTAAATAGTCTGAGTGATATGGAACAGATGTGCAGTAATCAGTCCGGGTATGTGGGCACTTGGGAAATATAGTCCAATGTTATACTCAGGCGAGTGAGACCTCCGGTGGCCGATTGAGGAATCTTCACCGGCGTTCGTGACAATATTGAATTACACTCTGAATTTGTGGTACTATACCATAGGGATTCTTGGGAGAGCTTACTGAGCAGAGTCATGCATCTGACGTAATTATTCAATTAACGGGATAAATAGTGCCATGAATTTGCGGCTACCAGCATTTTTTTCTGCAGCCCCGAGCTCTTTCTTCCTCACTGCATTACCATCATCTTTCCCTGCATTAATGTGAGTATGGAGTTGCCAAGTGCCAGTACAGTGACACTGTCAGAGACATAGTATATTTAACTAGGATCTAATGCCTAATATATACAGTATATATAGGCTATATATGAAAATATAATGTATTTTTGAAAAGCCTATAGTAATATTGCAATGACAGAACATAACTATATGGCTCAACCGCATTGATCCTATATTGGACTCTTTTTATGAACCATTTCTAAAATTACTCTTATAACAAACTGTTATAAGTTAAATGTCTTTGTTGTTTAAAATTTTTTACATGAAATGAAATTCACAAAATAGTAGTGTTTATTCAGAAAGGCTGCATTTTACTTTATGAGGCTACATATTGGATAAATTGATTATACCATTAATCTAGTGAATAATAGTCACCTCTTTAATCACAGATTGTCACTATATCACACTATTATCACCTTTCTCTTTCTCCTGGGTTTCCTAACAAAACGACAGGGCACCACATGCTTACCTGATCATCCCTAACATAGTTTACCTGATTCAGCTGTGGTGGACCCCCCAAGATCTCTGTCACAAGTTGAACACCGAGGAAAAGAAAGAGCACATGTTTGCGGATTGTATAAACCGATGTTAATGCAGTTTGCACTGAAGCTATTTAATAAAGATATTTGAATTATACCTCATCTTGTACACCATGTTTTTAAAATGATACATACACTATATTGCCAAAAGTATTCGCTCACCCATCCAAATAATTGAATTCAGGTGTTCCAATCACTTCCATGGCCACAGGTGTATAAAATGAAGCACCTAGGCATGCAGACTGCTTCTACAAACATTTGTGAAAGAATGGGCCGCTCTCAGGAGCTCAGTGAATTCCAGCGTGGTACTGTGATAGGATGCCACCTGTGCAATAAGTCCAGTCGTGAAATGTCCTCGCTACTAAATATTCCACAGTCAACTGTCAGTGGTATTATGACAAAGTGGAAGCGATTGGGAATGACAGCAACTCAGCCACAAAGTGGTAGGCCACGTAAAATGACAGAGCGGGGTCAGCGGATGCTGAGGCGCATAGTGCGCAGAGGTCGCCAACTTTCTGCAGAGTCAATCACTACAGACCTGCAAAGTTCATGTGGCCTTCAGATTAGCTCAAGAACAGTGCATAGAGAGCTTCATGGAATGGGTTTCCATGGCCAAGCAGCTGCATCCAAGCCATACATCACCAAGTACAATGCAAACGTCGGATGCAGTGGTGTAAAGCATGCCGCCACTGGACTCTAGAGCAGTGGAGACGTGTTCTCTGGAGTGACGAATCATGCTTCTCCATCTGGCAATCTGATGGATGAGTCTGGGTTTGGCGGTTGCCAGGAGAACGGTACTTGTCTGACTGCATTGTGCCAACTGTGAAGTTTGGTGGAGGAGGGATTATGGTGTGGGGTTGTTTTTCAGGAGCTGGGCTTGGCCCCTTAGTTCCAGTGAAAGGAACTCTGAATGCTTCAGCATACCAAGAGATTTTGGACAATTCCATGCTCCCAACTTTGTGGGAACAGTTTGGGGATGGCCCCTTCCTGTTCCAACATGACTGCGCACCAGTGCACAAAGCAAGGTCCATAAAGACATGGATGAGCGAGTTTGGTGTGGAAGAACTTGACTGGCCTGCACAAGTCCTGACCTCAACCCGATAGAGCACCTTTGGGATGAATTAGAGCAAAGACTGCAAGCCAGGCCTTCTCGTCCAACATCAGTGTCTGACCTCACAAATGCGCTTCTGGAAGAATTGTCAAAAATTCCCATAAACACACTCCTAAACCTTGTGGAAAGCCTTCCCAGAAGAGTTGAAGCTGTTATAGCTGCAAAGGGTGGGCCAACGTCATATTAAACCCTATGGATTAAGAATGGGATGTCACTTAAGTTCATATGCGTCTAAAGGCAGATGAGTGAATACTTTTGGCAATATAGTGTATGTCTGTTTTGAACAAAAACAAAGACTGTTTCACCCAGGAGACGCCAGCGATGAACTCACCACATGGCTACTGTTGGTTTCCCTTCGACATATCCTGTATGAAACGCCATTTACACAAGCTTTTCATATTTTCTATACCTCTTAGATTGCATCGTTCTTAAGTACTGAATAAAGTTGGTTGTGTTTCACCTGCCATGACATGATAGCGATGCTAAAGACTTAAAGGAGCCTTAGGCTTTTTGCAGCATATGTGATCTGCCAAATTACAAGACCACTGACCGAGTCCAATTAAGTGAATTTCAGCCAATACTGACCAGTAGCTGATCATTCAGAGCATCTCAGTAGATCAATATAATTAATGATTATTTATACTTACATTCTCTGTAATTTAACTGAGCCTATATCCAATTAGTCCAGACAGCCACCACCTTTTCCATGTGTAAACAAAAAGTGTGCCATAAAGCTATACCTGACAGTCAGGAAGGAGTTAGTGCCCAACATAATGTAATAACTTGACCCAACCCATTCAAAAACTTAAATATATACTTTACTCACCTGCACATATCACTTTTGAAGAGACGGATTTAACCACTGGAGTCGTATGGATTACCTTTATGCTGCCTTTATGTGCTTGTTTGAGCTTCAAAGTTTTGGAGCCTGTTGACTTGCATTGTAATGACCTACAGAGCTGAGATATTCTTTTAAAAAGTCTTTGTTTGTGTTCAGTAGAAGAAAGATAGTCTTATACATCTGGGATGGCATGAGGGTGAGTAAATTATGATAGAATTTTCATTTTTGGGAGAACTATTCCATTAAGCTTTGTTCTTAAAGAAACTACTGGGTTAGCCTGGGTAGCTCAGCGAGTATTGACGCTGACTACCACCCCTGGAGTCACGAGCTCGAATCCAGGGTGTGCTGAGTGACTCCAGCCAGGTCTCCTAAGCAACCAAATTAGCCCAGTTGCTAGGGAGGGTAGAGTCACATGGGGTAACCTGCTTGTGGTCACAATTAGTGGTTCTCACTCTCAATGGGGCGCGTGGTAAGTTGTGCGTGGATCGTGGAGAGTAGCATGAGCCTCCACATTCGGAGTGTCCGCAGTGTCATGCACAACGAGCCACCTGATAAGATGCGTGGATTGACGGTCTCAGAAGTGGAGGCAACTGAGACTTGTCCTCCGCCACCTGGATTGAGGTGAGTAACTGCGCTACCACAAGGACCTACTAAGTAGTGGGAACTGGGCATATATATATAAAATAAGAAACTACTGGAATATCCAAGCGTCTCGGTTACGTACGTAACCTCGGTACCCTGAGATGAAGGGAACGAGACATGCGTTGATTAACGCATATGGGGAGTGCCTTCTTACACGACCTAGCTGAAACCTCTCTACAATAACGGCAATATTCTAATATTGGCTATGGTGTTGGAGCCCCGCCTGTTTTGGCGCTAAGCTGTCCGCTATGAAAGCAGGTGCACAAACACCATTTCCTCAGAATTTCTGACTGAGAACAAGGAGCGCATCGCTTGTACCTCAAGAACTCTGAGTCTTTAAATGTGTTTCTGAACCATTCACATCAGAACAGTGGTCAAAGCAACCTGCGTGAAGTTGGCCCCCCACCCAACACAAAACGTCGGCAAAATAGTCTCAATCGTTTGTGCTCCATTTGTGCTGGTTTGTGCTGTAAAAATTTTTGTTTGTGCTGCTTCGGTTTTTTAGATATTAAAATAATATTTATAGGTCATTCTGAGGTCACTCAGCCCCCCCAGATGCTCCAAATTCACCCCAAATAGTCTCGTTTGTTTGTGCTTCGTTTGTGCTGGTTTGTGCCGGTAAAAGTTTCGTTTGTGCTGCTTCGGATTTTTAAATATTAGACATTGAATTATAGGCGATGACGTCACCAGCCCCCCACATGCTCTAAATTCACCCAAAATAGGCTCAATCATTTGTGCTTCGTTTGTGCTGGTTTGTGCCGGTAAAATTTCCATTTGTGCTGCTTCGGATTTTTAAATATTAGACATTGAATTATAGGCGATGACGTCACCAGCCCCCCCACATAAATTCACCCAAAATAGGCTCAATCATTTGTGCTTCGTTTGTGCTGGTTTGTGCTGGTAAATGTTTCGTTTGTGCTGGTTTGTGCCGGTAAAAGTTTCGTTTGTGCTGCTTCGGTTTTTTAAATATTAGACACTGAAATACAGGCGAAATATAAATGCTGATATTTATTGAATACAATACTGACAGAATAAAATAGATCTCTTAATGGTCACAAAAATCAAATATAGGTTAGTAGCAGTCTCGGTCATTCTGATTACTATATATTAGTATATTAGGCTACTATATTATATATTTCTAAAATAGGTCTATCTTGTTTTGTGTGTAGTCAGTACGATTTATGAGCAGTGAGCATTTTATTTCGGGTTTGTCATTTCAATTTCTTACCAAAATGTTGGATGAAGATGTTTTAATACAACAACAACTCCTTCTTATCAATGTTTTTGTAGTCGCTATGGTGTTTATTAAAAACTTTATTGGTGTTCAGACAGCAGCAGCTCAATATTCATCTGGTGTCTGTCGGACTCTTTTTCTGTCGCTCACTTTCGCTCAGCTCTGGGCACGAGAACAAAAGCGCAAATCTCCTCGATGTGAACACACTTTTAGAGTCGAATTGCCGAAGACTTTCTGTCAAGACTAATCATCACATCATTTGTTCAATAAACAATTATCTTTACTTCATTCACTGGTCTTTCCTGATTGAACTTTTTATTTATTTACATGGAGTATCATCTGCTACACTTCACTGCCACCACTAGGTGCAAGTGACACTTCTGTTCAAGATGCTCTTGTGCAAATTAGTTTAGAGTTAGTAGAGAAAAAGTTGATATAAATCAAACTACAAAAGTCGTTACTAAATCAAATTTCTGGCCAATGTAAGTACAATGTTTTAACACTGTCAGTTACAATAATATTTGTTAACTTCAAGAATAATGGTACAACATTCAAGAGAGCTAAGACTGTCAATGTTTATTGAACAGAAAACTCATTGCTAATACTAATATATGCTAATTACAGTTGCACATGTGACCCATGTTAGTTTTTTGAATACATTGTGCATCTAGGGGTCAACATTACCATATTGGTCCTAATATAAGATATATTATCCTTATATATTATTACTATATTATATTATCCTTATATTCAGACCAATACAGTAATACATGAAAACAAGTTTATACTGAACATGACATTTTTTTGAGTCAGGATTATTTAAGTGGGTAATTATGTTTTGCTTATGCCAGATGCCCAAGAAACCAGCAGTCGACAGAGATTCCATTTTTACTGTCCTGTGTTCATCAAAAGAGGCCATAGTCCAAAATGGCAACATAGCTATTCCTAATCAGAGCATCTGGACAGAGCTTAGTAAGCAGCTAGAAAACAAGATCACTGCAAAGGCTCTATACACTTTTGTTAAATTAATTAGACACAACATCTGGACTGCTTTAGGGTTTACTCATGAATGTGATCATGAAACAAATGGCAGTAGGGATGACACTAATTTTGAGCCAGTGTCCCTTTCACCCAGACCAAAAGATTGCTGGACTTTTGATCTTGAAGTTCCATTTCAGAAATGGATTGAATTCATGCCTGAAACGGTTAAATACAGCAATAAGTTCTCTAAAATACAAAAAAAGGAATACACAATTTTAAGCCTGGCATCTGGACACATGTGATAAATCATCACATGTTTTTAAGTTTAAGTTTTTAAAGGTCCATTATTTGTGTTAATGGATGTTCGATAGTACACAGTAATTAAATTTCAAAAGTAAAATCATTTTGGCTTCATTCTTAATTCATTGAGTCACGAGTTTCCACACACACACACACACATGCAGTATATAGTACTAGTCAAAAGTTTGAAAACATTAAGATTTTTTAATGTTTCTGAAAGAAGTCTCTTCTGCTCACCAAGTCTACATTTATTTGATCAAAAATACAGTAAAACAGTAATATTGTGAAATATTATTCCAATGTAAAACAGTTGTTTTCTATCTGAATATATAGTAAACTGTAATTTATTCCTGTGATCAAAGCTGAATTTCCAGCATCATTACTTCAGTCTTCAGTGTCACACGATCCTTCAGAAATCATTCTAATATGCTGATTTGCTGCTCAAGAAACATTCATTATTATTATCAGTTGAAAACAGTTGTGCTGCTTTTTTTTCTTTTCTTTTTTTTCGTGGAAACCATGATACACAACCATTCAAAGGTTTGGGGTAAGTAATTTATATATATATATATATATATATATAAAATAATACATAGTATATTATGTATTATTTTATTTTATTATAATACATAGACAATTCAGTGTCTAATATTTAAAAATCCGAAGCAGCACAAACGAAACTTTTACCAGCACAAACCAGCACAAACGAAGCACAAAAAAACGAGACTATTTGGGGTGAATTTGGAGCATGTGGGGGGGCTGAGTGACCTCAGAATGACCTATAAATATTATTTTAATATTTAAAAAACAAAGCAGCACAAACGAAAATTTTTACAGCACAAACCAGCACAAACGGAGCACAAACGATTGAGAATATTTTGCCGACGTTTTGCGTTGGGTGGGGGGCCAACTTCACGCAGGTGTCAAAGCGGGGAATAAGGACTCTTGCTGATATATGGGATGATAATGGTATGCTCTGTTTCCAAAATATTGTTGCAACTTATTATGTGCCTGCATCATCCTTCTTTTTGTTCCTGCAATTGTGCTCAGCCCTCAAAGCATATGAAGTCCCATGGGGAACAGCTCTCGAAGCGCACCCAGTCTACAGCTGGCTCTTTAATCCCTCACAATGAATAGTGTCAGCTGTCTGTCCTTACCTACTTGAAGTTAAACAGAAGCAACCACGACTCTGCACAATCTGGGAAAAGGAGCTATCTGTAGATCAAATTGATTGGGAGACGTTATGGAGTAATATTTTCTGTGCATTAAAAAAATCCGAACCACCAATTAATTCATTTTAAATTTTGCCACAGGTTATACTGGACACCAAAGAAGCTTTTCCGCATTAAACTATCTCCAACTCCCCACTGTAGTTTTTGTCCTTACCAACAAGTGGGAACATGAATGTGAGAAGGTTTATGAGTTCTGGGAGAAGATTTAATCTACATTGTCTGATATGATAGGAAAAAAAATCCCAATGCAACCAGCTGCTCTACTTATTAATGAAAATGTAGGTTTAACAGAGAGACAAAGGAAGATTTGGCTAGCAGGTCTAACATCTGCCAAAAAGATAATTGTGCAAAGATGGCTTCCTCCTCATATTCTATCTGTGCGACACTGGTTACTTCAGTTTCGTGACATAATTATGCTGGAACTTTCAACAGCCAGAATAAATAAGGCCAGAGCTTCAACTCATGAGGCATGGAAAGCTACTGCAGATGAACTGACAGAAAGGCTTCAAGATGGTAGAAATTGGATATAATTTGGACTTTTAGACCTCTATTCTGTGTATTTACTTTGTATTTACTTTACTTATCCTAAGGTTTACATACTGCAATCTGTGTTTTTTTTTTTTTTTCTATTACAAGTATTCTTTATGGCATACTTTCATGTAACCTTTCCAGCTTCTTATTTTATTCATTTATATATGTATTTATTTTTATTTTAAAGATTTACCCAATATGAAAAAATAAGGAATTTGTTTTGATTGTAATTTTTGTAAGGATCAGTGGCTTGGAGGGTCACATGATGCCATGCAAGGAGCAGTCGTGTGAGCGATGAGCTCTGCGCACTTTGCTGAATTTTCGATTATTCTCATGTTATAATCTGGTGAAATTTGATACACACAGTTACACATTTGCCCTTTGTTGCAAAACATGGCAAAGAAGTCAAAATTCTCGGGCTCTGGAGACATTAAAAGACACTTACGTGTTCAGGATGAAAGCCCCGACAGGCCTACAGACCAGGGACTCGATTTGGATGGTGCGGCGGGAGAAGGAATCCAGCGTCAGTTGTCCAACATGTCGGTGATGTTGACGAAGATTCTTGCTGACTTGGAGGATCTCGCTGTAATACATCGATCGATTACGGTAATGGAAATAAAATGCTCTGAGTTAGGTACAAGAGTGACTGATGTTGAAAAATGAATAGATTTTCTGGAATCTTCAGAGAGGGAATTAACTCTAATCCACCCGCGACCAAAGTTGATTTGGAACATCTCCTTGAAAAGCTTGAAGATCTTGAAAATAGAAGCCGCAGGAATAACGTTTGAATTGTTCGAATTCCTGAGCATGAGGAGGGCAGAGATATGGTGAAATTCCTAGACAAGCTTTTCCCGAGTCTGCTCGACATAACAGGCCACAAGCTGGAAATCGAGTGAGCTCACAGAGTCCCAGCTCACAGATCTGCTGAGGGAGACAGGCCCCGATCGATTCTGGCCAGATTTCTGTGATCATCTGATAAAGATCTTGTGTTGCGCCAGGCGAGGAGCAAAGGGAACTTTCTTGGAAGAACCATAATATATTCTTGTTCCCGGACTTTGCAAGTTCGACAAGAGAGAAACACGATCGGTTCAAGGAATGCAAGAAAAACTTACATCAGAAAAAGATCTTGTTCGCTCTGATGTTTCCGGCCAAATTGAGAATAGAAACGAAGGTCAGTCGCAAAGTATTTACATGTCCAAATCTGGCAATGACTTTTATTGAATCAATGTCTGAGTAAACCATTGGATGTTTCTCATATGAGTGGGTCTGACTTGCTGTACTTACTCTTGAGGAAGCTGGGCGACATTTTAGGTTTTTTGTGTTGGCTCCGCCGAGCAGCCGGAGCTTGTTTTGTGAATTACACTTTTCCTTAAAGAAACTTTTGCATTGATGAAAGATTACTTTTGCATTGAAGTCCCAGACAGATTGAGAGTGGACATTATGGATGACCACAAAATATCTACATGCTCACACAAAGGATGTCTTTTATAAAGTTGACGGATTGTGTAAGTCATGGTATATACGTTTATGCGGCCTCCGAATGAATTGACTCGATCATCCGGGGAACCGGATGATTGTTTCTTTTTGTATTGGTTCCGCCTAGCGGCTGGAGCTTGTTCTATTGAATAACACTCCTTTGGAACAGCTTTGGATTAATCTGTTCGTTCTTCGTGCTTATTCCTCCTGCTGGCTGTTGTTTGTTTTGTTGAGTTTTTTTTACGGGACATTGGAATGATTCCGTCATCCGCTGAACTCATAACAGCTGGCTCACTGATCATTCGTTTGTCTGTCCAAGGAATCTGAATGGTTTTATATCAGCTGGAATTTATTTTGTGGAAGATCACACCTTTGAGACAGTTCTGTGAATGAATCTACACATTCTTTGTGTTCATTCTTCCTATTGACTGGGTTTATTTTACAAAGTATTTTCTGTTATGTAATTTTGCCTCACAAATTTGTGAGGCAAAATTGTGCAATCTGATGGCAAAGTTGTCACGGGGGCTCGTGGGCGTTCATAGACCTTTTGAGTTTAGAGGGATTGTCGCCGGTTGGCGCTGTCGTGCTCGGGGTTAATGCGCACGTTTTTCTTTTTTCTGTTTGTTTTGTTCGGGGGTTGATTGTTTCACTGGTGGGGAATGTGGTCTGTATAATTTTGTTTTTGACACACAGTTTTTTTTTTAATTATATCAATATGTCAGTTGTTAATATGAGTGTACTATCTCTCTCCACATGGAATGTAAATGGGTTGGGGCACCCCATAAAAAGAAGGAAGGTTATTACTTTTCTTAAACGTAAGAAATATGATATAGTGTTTCTTCAAGAAACACATCTCTCCCCGCAGGAAGCTGAAAAATTTGGGAAGATATGGGGTGGCCATGTTTTTTTAGTGCTGGCTCAATTAAGAGCAAGGGAGTCATTATATTGGTAAATAAACATCTACAATTCAAATGTCTCAACAGATTAAAGATAAATTAGGAAGAGTAATTATTGTGTTAGTTGAAATTCAAGGGCAAAGGTTGATTTTGGCTAATATTTACGCATCTAATGTTGATGATCAAGGCTTTTTTATAGATCTTGAAGGGATGTTGCAAGCCGCTGGCACTCCTCATGATATAATATTGGGAGGAGACTTTAATCTCTTGATGGACTCAGTCCTTGATCATAGTGAAACAAAAGTGTGTAAGCCCCCTAGAGCAACATTGACGCTTCACAGGATGTGTAAAAATTTGGTCTTACAGATATTTGGAGACTTTTGAACCCATCTAGTAGGGACTATAAATGTTTTTCATCAGTCCATAAGATTTATTCTAGAATAGATTTTTTTTTTTATATATCCAAATCCCTCATTTCATCTGTTGTTGATTGCTCAATTGGAAATATCTTAGTCTCAGATCATGCTCTGGTGAGTTTAAAGGTGTTGCCATATACAGAGAAAAAGAAATCATATAGTTGGTGCCTTAATGTGTCCCTTTTGCAAAATCCTGATTTCCAACAAATGTTAAAGACTGAAATCAGTGTTTATATGGAGACCAACTGGTCCTCAGTATCCTCTGTGGGCGTGGTTTGGGAGGCACTTAAGGCGGTTCTTAGGGGTCGGATCATACAGTATGCCTCATTCATTAAAAAATCCAAAGCACAAGAACTTGTGGAGTTGGAAGGAAATATTAAAAGTGCCGAGTCAGAGCTGAAGCGCCATATGTCATCTGATGGCCTCAGAGAATTGACCCGATTGAAATATAGATATAATACTATTTTGTCACGGAAAGTGGAGTTTTGGTTATTCAGGGCAAGACAGTCATACTTTGAGTCGGGTGACAAAGCAGGGAAGCTTTTGGCTAGATATATAAAGCAGAGAGAGTCTTTTTCTATCATTCCCTCAGTGAAATCTGCTTGTGATGAAATATTTACCTCGGCTATTGATATTAATAATGCCTTTAAAGAGTTCTATCTTGATCTCTATGGTTCCACATCTTCATCCACTGATGAAGATATTAGAAACTTTGTGGAACCATTAGATCTCCCTAAACTGATGACTGTGCAAAAAGATTCTCTTGATTCTGAGATAACCTTGGAGGAGCTTGATGAGGTAATTAAAGCCATGCCTACAGGCAAGGCTCTGGGGCCTGATGGCTTTTCCTCTGAGTTTTTCAAATCTTATGCTACAGAACTGGCTCCACTTTTGTTAGAAGTTTATACGGAATCATTAAAGAACGGAAAGCTTCCGCCAACCATGACACAAGCCCGGATCAGTCTGATTCTAAAAAATGACAAAGATCCAAGTGAGTGTAAAAGTTACCACCCAATTTCCCTGATACAGTTAGGTGTAAATATTTTGTCCAAAATTCTGGCTAATCGATTAAGTAAAGATATGACATCACTTATACATATAGATCAGGTGGGGTTTATTCGAGGCCGTAGCTCTTCTGATAATATTAGGCATCTCATCAATATCATGTGGTCAGTAGCGAATGATCAATCTCCGCTGCTGCCATCTCACTTGATGCCGAAAAGGCATTTGATCTGGTAGAATGGGATTATCTTTTTAAGATTTTGGAAAGGTATGGGTTCGGGAGTACATTTATTGTTTGGATTAAGTTACTTTATAGACACCCTGTAGCAGCAGTGCAAACAAATGGATTAATTTCAGATTATTTTACTTTGGATAGGGGCACCCGGCAGGGTTGCCCTCTTTCCCCATTATTGTTCTGTCTTGCCCTGGAACCATTAGCAGCCACGATAAGAAAGGAAGATTTCCAGGGGTGACGGCGGGAGGTATGGCGCATAAGCTTCTGCTTTACGCAGATGATATTTTATTATTCGTCTCCGACCCTACTAGATCTATGCCTTGCTCCACAGAATTATTAACTCCTTTTCCAAATTCTCAAGATACAAAGTCAATTGGTCTAAATCCAAAGCTTTGGCTTTGACAGCGTACTGTCCAGTAACGGCCTTCCAGTCGGGTGCCTTCCTGTGGCCCAAACAGGGAATTAAGTATTTGGGAATTTTATTCCCAGCAAATTTGTCTGATTTAGTCAGAGTTCATTTTGATTCCTTAATAAAAAGGTTTTCGAATGATGTGGACAGGTGGGCTTCATTACACTTATCGATGATTGGGAAGGTTAATGTTATTAAAATGAATTGTATTCCAAAATTTAACTACCTGCTACAATCTCTCCCTGTAGATGTCCCCCTCTCTTATTTCAAGCAATTTAATAGCATAGCGAAGTCCTTCATTTGGAATGGTAAATGTCCCAGGTTAAATTTCAGTAAGTTACATAGGCCGATTGACTAAGGTGGGTTAGGCCTACCCAAGATTTTATTTTATTATTATGCATTCAGTCTTAGAAATTTGGCTCATTGGTCGCTTCCACCTGAGAGAGCTCCTCCCTGGTTTTGTATTGAAAAGGAAGTTCTTGCCCCTATCTTGGCACTGCAAAGCCTTTCGATTAAACTAGCTGGAGAGGTTAAGTCTCACCCCGTTATTTTGCATTTGCACTCGATATGGACAAAAGTGTCCAGAGTGTTTAATTCTGATATTTATTTAAACGTAGCCTCGAGCATATGGCTGAACCCTAACTATGTATTAATAAGTCCCCTTTCTGTTGGTCAGATTGGATTGTGAGGGGGGTTAATACACTTGGTGACCTGTATGAGGGTGGAGTATTGAGATCTTTTGAAAATTTGATTCATCATTTTGGGATTCCCAGATCTCAATTTTATAAGTATTTACAGCTGCGCCACCTGCTCTGCTCTGTTTTTGGGAGTAGCATACACTCCCCTAGAGTGGCAGATACTCTGGAAGTGGTGATTGCTGCTTTTGGGAAGGGTCATGAGACATCAGTGTATTACTCCCTGATAATTCAGAGTCTGGGGGACGGAGCTTTAAATTCTCTCAAAAGATTATGGGAGAAAGATTTAAACTTGGTATTGGAGGAGGGAGTGTGAGCAAGGATTCTAAAAAACATAAAGTCTGCATCTAGAGATGCAAGGGTTCGCCTTATGCAATTTAAGATTTTACATAGATTTTATTGGACCCCCTCTAGATTGTATAGGCTTGGTCTTAAGGACACACCCATCTGCTGGCGATGCCATACTGAAGATGGAGACACCATCCATGTTTTTTGGGGGTGCCTTAAGATCCAAGAATTTTGGCTGTAGGTGCAAAGTTTTGTGTGTGATGTGTTGGGCACTCAGGTCTCGTTCTGCCCCAGACTCTGTATTTTGGGAGATAGGGAGGTCATGGATTTGGTAGATAAGTACATGAAGGACTGGGTTTTGACCAGTGTGATGATTGGATGGGGAATGGAGGGTCAGTTCTTTGTTATGTTTCATATGAAGAATCTGGGCAATCTGTAATTGACCTTTTTTATATAAAACCAATAAAAATCAGTTGATCACAAAAAAAAAGAACTCTTGAGTCTTGTAGTGCGACCAGCGTTCACAATTTCCCGTTCCCTTCATCTCAGGGAACCGAGGTTATGTATGTGAAGAGATAGACGTTATGTCTAGGTTGTAAAACCTTGCAAATGTGTTTTGAGAAGACCATTCCGCTGCAAACCATATTTCTTGTAAGGACACACCATTCATCCATGCCCATGAGGAGGCCATGCCTCTAGTTGAATGTGCTTTAACACTAACTCGGCAAGTCTTACCCTGCGACTCATAAGCCAGGGCAATTGCATTGACAATCCAGTGAAAAAGTCTTTGCTTGGAGATGCACATTCCTTTTGTGCATCCTCTATAGCATACAAAGAGCTGATCAGACAGTCTGAACTGGCAGATTGTTCCTCATCTGAATTAAATGGAGGAGGGAACAAGGCCTGAAGGTGAACCACCTGCGCTCTGAAGGGCGTGGTTAGGACCTTCGGCACAAAGCCTTTTCTGGGTTTGACAGAGGCTATTGAAAGTCCAGGGCCAAACTCCAGACATGAACTGTCGATTGATAATGCATGCAGGTCACCGACCCCTTTTACTGAGGCCAGAGCCAGTAGTAATGTGGTCCTTTTGTGATTACAATTTTTTATTGATTCATACAGTAAACAAAGAAAAGCAAAATATATATACACAGAATCAACATTTTACCCCCACTATTACCCCTCCACCTCCCAATCCTCAACCCCACCCTGACCCCCAACAAACATTCCTGTGGTCACACATGATATATATATATATATATATATATATATATATATATATATATATATATAATAACACACATTTATAACTATACCTCTCTCTCCACTGCCTCTCCCCGAGAGCCCTCCAAGAATGCCAAATAGTTGCCCCATTTCCCAACAAACGAGTCCAAGTTCCCCAGTCTTCTAGATGATACTTCCTCAAAAGCCGCCACCCTCCCCATCTCTGTGCACCACTCCTGAAATGGGGGCGCTCCAGCTGACTTCCATCCCCTTAAAACAATTTGTCTGGCAATCATAACACTGGTTAGGACCCAATTTTTATGTTTATTCCCTATAATGATGACCGCCCCATCTCCTAAAATACAGAGTCTGGGGCAAAATTATATCTGAGTGCCCAGTACATCACACACAAAACTTTGAACCTTCAACCAAAATTCTTGGATATTTTTATTTTTTTTTTATTTCTCCCCTTTTTCTCCCCAATTTGGAATGCCCAATTCCCAATGCGCTCTAAGTCCTCGCGATGGCGTAGTGACTTGCCTCAATCCGGGTGGCAGAGGACGAATCTCAGTTGCCTCCACCTCTGAGACCGTCAATCCGTGACCACGAGGAGGTTACCCCATGTGACGCTAACCTCCCTAGCAACCAGGCCAATTTGGTTGCTTAGGAGACCTGGCTGGAGTCACTCAGCATGCCCTGTATTCGAACTCGTGACTCCAGGGGTGGTAGTCAGCGTCTTTACTTGCAGAGCTACCCAGGCCCCCTAAACTTCTTGGATCTTAATACACCACCAAAAAATATGGGTTGAGTCTCCATATTCTGATTGGCATCGCCAGCAGGTGGGTGTGTGTTTAAGACCAAGCCTATACAATCTAAAGGGGGTCCAATAGAATCGATGTAATATCTTGAATTGCATAAGGCGCACCCTTGCATCTCTAGATACAGACTTGATATTTTTTAGAATCCTAGCCCACACTCCCTCATCCAATACCAAGTTTAAATCTTTCTCCCATAATCTCTTGAGAGAAGTTGAAGCTCCGTCCCACAGACTCTGAATTAACAGGGAGTAATAAACTGATGCCTCATGACCTTTTCCAAAAGCAGCAATCACCACTCCCAGAGTACAGAGAAGTACAGAGCAGGTGGTGCAGCTGTAAATATCTAAAGAACTGAGATCTGGAAATCCCAAAATGTTGAATCAAATTTTCAAAGGATCTCAACACTCCACTCTCATATAGGTCACCGAGTGTATTAACCTCCCTCACAATCCACTCTGACCAGCAGAAAGGGGACTTATTAATACATAATTTTGGGTTCAGCCATATGCTCAAGGCAACATTTAAATAAATGTCTGAATTAAACACTTTTTTCCATACCGAGTGCAAATGCGAGATAACTGGGGTAACTTAACTTCTCCGATTAGTTTGATAGACAGTCTTTGCAATAGCGAAATAGGGGCAAGAACTTCCTGTTCAATACAAAACCAGGGAGGGGCTCTCTCAGGTGGAAGTGACCAATGAACCAAATGTCTGAGACTGAATGCCTAATAATAAAACAAAATCTTGGGTAGGCTGAGCCCACCTTTGTCAATTGGCCTATGCAACTTACTGAAATGTAATCTGGGAAGTTTACCATTCCAAAGGCTATGCTATCAAATTGCTTGAAATAAGAGAGCGTGATAGTATCTATACGGAGAGACTGTAGCAGGTACTTGAATTTTGGAATACAATTCATTTTAATAACATTAATCTTCTCAATCATAGATAAATGTAATGAAGCCCACCTGCCCACATTGCTTGAAAACCTTTTTATTAAAGGGTCAAAATTAACTCTAACTAAATCACACAAATTTGCTGGGAATAAAATACCCAAATACTTAATGCCCTGTTTGGGCCACTGGAAGGCACCCGGCTGAAAAGCTGTTACCGGGCAGTATGCTGTCAGAGCCAAAGCTTCGGATTTAGACCAATTAACTCTGTATCCCGAGAACTTAGAAAAGGAAAGAATAATTATGTGGAGACAAGGCATAGATCTAGTAGGGTCAGAGACAAATAATAAAATATTATCTGCGTAAAGCAAAAGCTTATGCGCCACACCTCCCGCCACCACCCCCGGAAAATCCTCCTCCTTTCTTATCGTGGCTGCTAATGGTTTCAGGGCAAGACAGAACAATAATGGGGAAAGAGGGCAACCCTGCCAGTTGCCCCTATCCAGAGCAAAATAATCTGAAATTAATCCATTCGTTTGTACCTCCGCTACCAGGTGTCTATAAAGTAACTTAATCCAAGCAAAAAAAGTATTCCCGAACCCGTACATTTCCAAAATCTTAAAAAGATAATCCCATTCTACCATATCAAATGCCTTTTCGGGGTCAAGTGAGATGGCAGCGACCAGAGTCTGATCATTCACCACTGACCACATGATATTGATGAAATGCCTAATGTTATCAGAAGAGCTACGGCCCCGAATAAATACCACCTGATCTATATGTGTAAGAGATGTCATAACTTTAATTAATCGGTTGGCCAAAATTGTTGACAATATTTTAACGTCTAGCTTGATCAGGGAAACTGGACGGTAACTCTTACACTTGCTTGGGTCTTTGACCTTTTTAAGTATCAGACTGATCCGGGCTTGCATCATGGTTGGCGGAAGCTTTCCATTCTTTAATGATTCCATATAAACTTCTAGCAAAAGTGGAGCCAATTCTGTAACATAAGATCTAAAAAACTCAGCAGCAAAGCCATCTGGCCCCAGAGCCTTGCCTGTAGGCAAGGCCTTAATTAACTCGCCAAGCTCCTCCTTTTCTTTTCGCCAGTTGACATTAGACCAGATTTTCCATATGCAAAGCAGTAAGTCTCTGTGTTCACTCAGTAGTGCCTCTGATTGGCTGGTAATAACCAATCACTGAGGTCATTCAAAACACACACACTGTTCATTTTCAATGGGGCGAGCACCGCATCGATACATTTCATGAACGTGCGGGGAGCCAGAGACAGACTGAAATGAAGGACTTTAAACTGATATGCAGTTTCCTCGAACACGAATCTAAAAAGCCACCTCTAACGCAGTGTAATTGGTACATGAAGTATGCGTCCTTCAGATCTATTGACACAAATCGGTCCTGAGGATGGATGTGCGATAAGATCTGTTTCTGAGTTAACATTATAACATTATAATCATGTTCGATCGTTTTTTAGCACCCAGTCGGAATGCCAGTAAGAGCTCACCAGTTACCACGTGTCCACGTAACAGGACAGAGGGCAATTTGGTATGTTCATAACATGATATAATGCGGCGCTCACCATTGGGAAGCGGTTGCGCATAATATGAGGCTTTGAAGTGGGAAAGCCCTTTATTGAGAATGTGTGAGCATCTGCAACGAGTGCTGTATTCTTTTTTGCATTTATTGCATTTTTTATTTGAGTGCAAGACACAGAAACAACATTTTGAATAATATTGTGAACAACAATATTCCTTTCCCGACAAACAGCAGTGGGGAGATGGGGAACAGTGTTTTGTGTCTCCAATCAAGCCTTCTTCGGAGCGGACCCGGAGGGAACCACGGGTTCTGCTTTCCACTTCAAAGGCTTTTAGTCAGGCGCTGGCTCGAAACAGAGTGATGGCGAACTGGCTGTGATGTATTCCATTTTGGCATAAAGTGATTCATAGCCTGTGATTGCTGCTGAGTCGCAACGTAACACTCAGCAAACTTATTCATAGAGCCCGGGGCTGGATGTAGGCATGGGCTGGGGTGGGCGGAAAAAATCCCAATTTGTGCATTGGTTAAAAGCAATATGGGCGCAGGCTGTGTGTTGCAAACATTGAGGGTGGGCTGTAGACTGCCCAACCAATCACAAAACAGCACCAGAAATGTGTAGTGTTTTTCTACTTTTGTCATTGGCTAAGCAACAACACTCTCAAGAAAAAGCTGCTGCAATCCAGAGAGTCCGAGACATTACACGAGCGAGAACGGTAACAAGAGATAATTTTGTGCAATGTATAGGTTTTTAGTGCCCATATAGAAGCCTGGTTCTGTCTCAGTGTGCAGTGACCATGTGGCTGTTAATGTATCACAGGGTCCCTCTTATCAAATATCTCCCTCTCCCTCCACATCAGCTATCCAAAATCGCACTGCAGGTGTTCGTGAAGTTCTGGACCTGAATTATAAAGTAGAGGTCTGTGCGGGATGGATTTTTCAGACCCGCTCCAGAGAGATTCTGTCCCGCTCCCGCAAAAAAATATGTAATATTTTGTCCTGCTCCCACCTGCAACTTTCACATTTTCTCCCGCTCCTGACCGCAAAAGCCCACAGGTGGTGGTCTGCGTGAATTTTTCAGTCCCACTCCCGTAAGATTCTGTTCCTTCTATCATCGGCTATTTTTATTACAATTCCCATCCGAAAAAAAAAAAAAAAAAAAAACGGGTAGAGAGAGAGAGTGTTTGTTAACACTAACATTGCCAAATATCGATTGACCTTTGGTTGCTTTCAAAGTTTTGTTTGTACCTTTCTTTAATAAATAGATTTATATTTATATTTTGCAGGAGTCACGCGGGTAATTTCTTTCTCCCGTTCCCGCACACACATCATCCCGCCCACACCTGCACTCAGCAATCAAAATTTGTCCCGCACCGCACTGTTGTGGGATGTGTGCTTCTGTTTTCCCTGTTGTTAATTCGGTGTCGATGAGAGATTCTGTCTGTCTCCACGTGTCTTACATCTCTTATACATCTTTTTACAGTGCTGTGATAGTTTTTGTTTATTGTTTGTCATTGCTTTTTAAACTACTCTATTTTTGCCATGACCTTTGGTGCTTACATGGCATTTACTTTCCATCCATTCATCCATCCATCCAAATTCCTGTGTTCCCTAAATTACTTTACACATATAGTTTCACTGGTAAAAATATCAATACCCTTTGCTACCCTACAAAGGCCATACTCATTAACTAACACTGAAACTGAGAAAAATGTCATGAATTATTTTGATGTGGATTTTGTTGTTACTGCATTTTCACACAATGGTTTCTCTGAATTTCAGAATATGAGACAAACTCGTCTGTCACCGGACAAATCATAAGAGACCTGTTTCAGTCAGAACTCAATTTTGTGTTTTGCCTTTGTAGGGTAGTATCATTGCTTATTACATTTCTGTCAAACAGAAAGAATTGTCATCATTTAATATTATATAATTACTTCTTTAAGTAGTTCCCATCTGTGTCAAATTTTAGGATCTTAAACTGATATGTTATTGATCTCTCCATCTAATATATTTCCATTCACTCCATCCTTATTTTCCTCCTTGATATTATTTCTCTCCACTCCATCCTTGCATTCGTGGGTCTCTAATTTGTCTTTGTAATTTGCTTTAAGGCTGTAATTCTAATTAATCTAAAAGTGTATTGCGTTATTTTGTTTCTTAATAATAGAGGTAGTATACTACCTCCATTACTTCAATCTTATGGGGCAATGTCAAGTAAAATTTATTTGTATAGCACTTTTCACAACAGCCGTTGTTTCAATGCAGCTGTACATGAAATTATGCTATAAGAGAAAATTAAGTAATATAATGCTAATACAGTTTTTTACGATCACTATGACAATTTTTTCAATACTTTTAACAATTTTCCTAAATTCTTAACACAGTTAGCACAACATCCGTCTGTGCAGGCTATACAATTAACACATTTCTTGTTGCAGTTTCAGTGTTAGAGTTAACACAGATTTAAAATGCTTGAACTTCTTTTACACACAAGCTCAACCAAGACCAAAACAATGTATTTTTACTGCCAAATTTACAAATGCTTTCACACTGTATGTCAGAACAGATAACATCATGTTCTAAACCTAACTTATAGGCTAAAGTCAAAGTGAACAGCTGTTCATATTGTGAATTGAAACACAAATATATCCCCTGTATTTTATTCCATTGCTACTAAGAAACAGCTGATTGAAGTTATGCAAATAAATCACAGCTGATTCCCATCTTGGAAACACACTCAGGTGTTGAGGTTCTTTCAATCGCATGACCATATTGTATACAGTAAAAGAGGACCTCTTCGGGCTGATCTTGTGTGTAAAAGGAACAATATAGAGCAACACAAAGAAAGTAAGAAAAATGCCTGCACGAAGGAGAGGAAGACGAGTACCAGGACAAGGGAGAGTAAGACAAGTACCAGGACAAGGGAGAGGAAGACAAGTACCAGGACAAGGGGAGGAGTGGGACAAGGGCAAGGGAGAGGAATGCCTGGATGAGGACAAGGTAGAGGGAGAGGAATTAGAATGCATGGTGGCGCTCAAAGAAGGGCCAGAGCTAGGGTAACTGATGAAATAAGAGCTATTATAATAGACCATGTCATAAACACGGGCTATCATACAGAGAGGCTGGTGAACGAGTACAGCCAAATCTCAGCCGGGACACAGTGGCATCCATTTTCTGGATTTTTCGAGAAACCAACAGGTAGGATATTGTATAAGGGCTTCTCCTACTGTAAAGTGTAAATAATTTTACCATGTATTACAGTGACTGTATGCCTCCAGTCTCTAATATGTGACTGTGATGGCCACTCCAGAACCTTCACCTTTTTTCTGCTGTAACCACTGGAGGGTCAACTTGGCCTTGTGCTTAGGGCCATTGTCATGCTGGAAAGTCCAAGAGTGTCCCATGCGCAGCTTTCGTGCAGAAGAATGCAAATTGTCTGCCAGTATTTTCTGATAACATGCTGCATTCATCTTGCCATCAATTTTCACTAGATTCCCCGTGCCTTTAGAGCTCACACACTCCCAAAACATCAGTAAGCCACCACCATGCTTCACAGTGGGGATGGTATTCTTTTCACTATAGGCCTTGTTGACCCCTCTCCAAACATAGCGCTTATGATTGTGACCATAAAGCTCTATTTTGGTCTCGTCACTCCAAATTACAGTGTGCCAGAAGCTGTGAGGTGTGTCAAGGTGTTATTGGGCATATTGTAACATGGCTTTTTGTGGCATTGGCGCAGTAAAGGCTTCTTTCTGGCAACTCGACCATGCAGCTCATTTTTATTCAAGTATCGTCGTATTGTGCTCCTTGAAACAACCACACCGTCTTTTTCCCAGAGCAGCCTGTATTTCTCCTGAGGTTACCTGTGGGTTTTTCTTTGTATGACAAACAATTCTTCTGGCTGTTGTGGCTGAAATCTTTCTTGGTCTACCTGACCCTGGCTTGGTATCAAGAGATCCCCGAATTTTCCACTTCTTACTAAGTGATTGAACAGTACTGACTGGCATTTTCAAGGCTTTGGATATCTTTTTATATCCTTTTCCATCTTTATAAAGTTCCATTACCTTGTTATGCAGGTCTTTTGACAGTTCTTTTCTGCTCTCTATGGCTCAGTATCTAGCCTGCTCAATGCATCCACATGAGAGTTAACAAACTCATTGACTATTTATACACAGACACTAATTGCAATTTAAAAAGCCACAGGTGTGGGAAATTAACCTTTAATTACATTTAAACCTGTGTGTGTCATCTTGTATGTCTGTAACAAGGCCAAACATTCAAGGGTATGTAAACTTTTGATCAGGGCCATTTGGGTGATTTCTGTTATCATTATGATTTAAAAAGGAGCCAAACAACTATGTGATAATAAATGGCTTCATATGATCACTATCCTTAAATAAAAGACAGTTTTCTTGCATGATCAGTCATATTTTCAAAATCAATGCCAAAATTTCACAATTTCTGCCAGGGTATGCAAACTTTTGAGCACAATTGTATATATATTTATATATACATGGTTGGAAGGGTTACTTTTGAAATGTATTCCACTACAGATTACAGAATACATGCTGTAAAACATAATTTGTAACGTATTCCGTTAAATTTCTCAAGGTCAGTAATGTATTCGAAATACTTTGGATTACTTCTTCAGCACTGGTAGATTTTTTTCACTTGTTTTGACTATAAAAACTCTGACAGTACAGTAAGACAAAATAGACATGTTAAAAATACATTCACTGAAAAACATAAATATCTTATGCAGTGTTGTTTCTAAAACAAGATCCATCTAATTTATCTTATTTTAAGGATTTTTAGATATGTTTACAGGAAAACAATACAAAAATTATCTTCAAGAATATGATTCTTGCCCTAATATCAAAGGTCTTACTAGAAAAAAGAAATTATGATCCAACGTGAATTTTCTTGATAAAAAAATATGATCATGCCTGGTAACGTGCATGTAAAATGGCTAGAAATAGCATTTTAGCTTAGCATAATGCTGACAATTTACACAAGGTTTATTTCTATTTCTTCTGCTCCAAACTTACTTCAAACGTACTTCTCTGTCTGCTCGTATGAATGTAAAACATCATAAGAAAGTGTTTCACTGCTGTTCAAATGCACTTTGGATCACATCATTTATATGTATACATTTTTCCATCTGAAAGGACTAAATTTTAAATGAAACAAATGACAATAAAATGCAAAGTAATCTCTTCAGTAATCAAAATACTTTTTGAATGTAACTGTATTCTAAATACCAATGATTTAAATTATAACTGTAGTGGAATACAGTTACTCATATTTTGTATTTTAAATACATATTCCCGTTACATGTATTTCGTAATTCCCCAACCCTGTATATATATATATATATATATATATATATATATATATATATATATATATATATATATATTTCACACAATATACAATATACAATATGCAATTGCTTTGTAAGGATACACAGCACCTGCCGAAGCGCTGCGGGGAATCAGGATGCTGAAGCAGCCCATTCACCAGCGAAGTGACAAACGGTGAGGCGGAGTGATATTCGCCGGAGCGGAGAGTGGAGAGTCGAGGTGAAGATTCCACCCATATAGTCAACAGCAAAGGGTAGAGGGCTTCTAGACATCGCTGTCTTGAAGGAAGAAATTCTGAGGAAATGGTGTTTGTGCACCTGCTTTTATAGAGGACAGCTTCGTGCCAAAACAGGCGGGGCTCAAACACCATAGCCAATATTAGAATATTGACGTTATTGTAGAGAGGTTTCAATTAGGTCATGTAAGAAGGCACTCCCTTAATCAATGCAATGTCAAGTGTACTGAGTCCTAAGGGAACCTGTTAATTAGAAGGGGGTGTCCTCATACTTTTGGCCATATTGTGTATCCTAAAAGTAGTCCAGGCAGTTTGTGTCATATTCCACCTCTTCTGAAGTAATACAAAAGGTTTTGGTGAGAAACAACCAGAAATTTAGCTAATTTTATAGTGCAATTCATGATCTCTTTTGTGCGTATAAGCGGTCTGAGAGAAGCTTTGAAGATATGTCTGAAAATATGATCAATGTCCTTACATAAAGTTTTGTTATTTTACTTAATTTACAGTACTTACAGAAATAAACATGTTTAATTTTTTACATGTTATTTTCACCCTTTTTGTCCTAAATTTGTACATTCAAATGAAAAGTTAGCTTGCACTTTGAGGTTCCAAACATGAGTCCCAGGATTTTGTAGGTAAGTGGATATTTGCACGGATATTACTCTCGTTCTCATTGGTAAAATATGCATTTCCTTGAAATTTTTGGGAAATGATCTTCACATTTTCTTTAAAAAAATAAAAATAAAAATGCAAACATACAGTAGTTAAACACACTGTAAGGGGGAAGTCACCCACTGGCCCAAGGACGGTATCCAATGGCGTGGCTGAAGGTCTCTTGCGTGTTCTGTCTTCTCGTGCGCGACATTAAATAATACTTTGATTATTTGATTTGAGTTCCATGTTTTTATTAATCTTATCATTAATTCTTTTCTTTATTTCATCTGACTCCAATTATGAAAAACCTCGTTGATGTATCTATGCTCTGAATTTTAGTAATTCTCTCTTCTAGACTGCATTTGTTACTTCAATGTTATTTGGGTCCTGTGCTGGTCAGACACAGGTCCTTTAACTACAAATTCATCAGTTTCAGATATTAGTAAGTTTTAGACTAAGTCCATATAGGTTCTTGGCTTTATCCGTTTAGTCTTATTTGGCTAAGTTCTATAATAGATTCTCGGTTTACCGCTTAACCCCAGTCAATTAAGTCCTGTTTTACAGGTTCTCGGTCCTACATTTAGTATTCCCATTTGATTCTACTTGGCTAAGTTCTATAATAGATTCTCGGTTTACCGCTTAACCCCAGTCAATTAAGTCCTGTTTTACAGGTTCTCGGTCCTACATTGAGTATTCCCATTTAATTCTACTTGGCTAAGTTCTATAATAGATTCTCGGTTCACCGCTTAACCCCAGTCAATCAAGTCCTGTTTTACAGGTTCTCGGTCCTACATTTAGTATTCCCATTTGATTCTACTTGGCTAAGTTCTATAATAGATTCTCAGTTCACCGCTTAACCCCAGTCAATCAAGTCCTGTTTTACAGGTTCTCGGTCCTACATTTAGTATTCCCATTTGATTCTACTTGGCTAAGTTCTATAATAGATTCTCAGTTCACCGCTTAACCCCCGTCAATTAAGTCCTGTTTTACAGGTTCTCGTCCTACATTTAGTATTCCCATTTAATTCTACTTGGCTAAGTTCTATTATAGATTCTCGGTTTACCGCTTAACCCCAGTCAATTAAGTCCTGTTTTACAGATTCTCGGTCCTACATTGAGTATTCCCATTTAATTCTACTTGGTTAAGTTCTATAATAGATTCTCGGTTTACCGTTTAACCCCAGTCAATTAAGTCCTGTTTTACAGGTTCTCGGTCCTACATTGAGTATTCCCATTTAATTCTACTTGGCTAAGATCTATTATAGATTCTCGGTTTGCCGTTTAGCCTCTTACATACTTAACTAATGGGTTACTTCTGAAGTAGCTTAATTAAGCCAACTCTGACCATAGATTTGTAGTTAACAAGAAATATACTAGAAAACAGTCCTTCAGAATGAATCATAATAACAATTTATTTACCAGGTAATAGTAATACATTCAAACAATCCAATTAAAATAATAAATCAAACTCAAAGCTATCAGTGAACCAAACATAATAATATATTTAAAGTTGTATTCCATTCAAACATTTACCAAACATAAGAAATATAAATTGCAATTACCTGGTAGTGAAAAAACTACATGCAAACGACGAAGCATGGGAGATCTGATTTGCAGATTCCCCGAGCTTCTCTGCCATCCCTCCTTAAGTACCAAACGATTCCATTGTTATTTCAGATGTGTGTGTTTGATGTTATTTAGGATTTGGTTTATAATTTAGGGAGTTGTAAGTCAACCTTTGATTGAGTAGGTTGTTTGATGTTTACAAAGAATACACCTAATCTGCATACAGCATCTGGTCTCTGTGTGAGACTTGGGAGGGGCATGCCCCGGATAGGATACTGTATTTTATTAAGTTCTTAAATCTTACTTGTGATTTGACTTTGCTGAAAAGGAATGAGACCGTTTTACCAGTCGCACTGAGACCTCTTGAATGATACCAAACATGTATGATCAGAAAACCTTTTCCATTACAGAACAGGATAAGTCATAACTTAGTTTTTAGTGTCCTTAAGGTGACCTGAGGTGAGAAAGAGAGAGAGCAGATGTGAGTGTGAATTGCGTTTTATGGTCCCCAATCAGTAGGGTTTGTTTTCTCAGGTGGAGATGCTCCTCTGTGTGAGAGTTTTGTGATGTTGGTTCTCGCAGAATTCTTTGACTTTCCCGGAAGTAATGCAAACAATTCTGTGTCAGTCTTACAACACTTACCTGCACAAATGCCTTTACAAAGGAGACTTTTAGGACAATAGTGACAGGAAACAATAACCTGGTCTAGGAGGAGTGTGTCTTGTCCTTTGCTCTTGCTTTGCCTTTTCCACTCATTTAATAGCTTCTATCTCACCCGTATATCAGATTTGAAATAAGACCAATGCTGGTCTTCTTAATGCCTGCATGAGAGAGAGAAGGTTAAATATGCTGAGGCACACAATCCAGCTACAACACAAGAATTAAATATAACAATTATTTAAACCATTTGTGGAAAAAAAGAAAAAAAAAAGAAAAAAGAACATGTTATAAGAGTGGCTGGGGGATTCGGCATCATATTATGAGTAATGTCACTTATGATGAGCTGAGTGTTGAAAGTGTAGTTTAGGAATGAAATACTCTTGAACTCCTACAGTTTGTGCCTCCTGGTTGTTTGCATGATTTTGAGTTGAGTGTGTTGTTGCTTTTGTGAGTGCTATTGTCTTGTTACCCAAGTGGATATTACTTCTAATCTATGCACATGGTCAGTGTTGACCACTACATTTGTAACATTGTCTGCCATTTTTGTGGTTGCCCTGGTTTGGATAGGGAAGCAGCGGAGGAAGAATTAGTTTTTTCTTTCATTTTATTTCATAGGCTGTTTAGTTAATTTTTCCTGGGTCATTTGTTGGAGTTTGTTTATTGTCTTGGTCTTGCCTTTTCCTGAAGTTATATTTGCTTCCACTGTGCTGAAAGTAAAAATGGGAAAGAAAACGTCCTGGTTACTTGTGTAACCTCCGTTCCCTGATGGAGGGAACAAGACGTTGTGTCGATGTAGTGACACTAGGGGTCACTTTTTGGAGCCCGAAACACCTCTGGTCTTTGATAAAAGGCCAATGAAAATTGGCGAGTGGTATTTGCATACCACTCCCCCGAACATAAGGGTATAAAAGGAGCTGGTATGCAACCACTCATTCAGGTTTTGTGCTGAGGAGCCGAGACAAGGTCCCGGCCATTTCAGCGGGTAGTCCAGCATTGTGGCAGGAGGGACACAACGTCTCGTTCCCTCCATCAGGGAACGGAGGTTGTGCAAGTAACCAGGATGTTCCCTATCTGTCACTCACTCGACGTTGTATCGATGTAGTGACACTAGGAGTCTCTATACGAAACGCCACAACTGGCTGAACTGTGTTACGTGAACTGGTGGTGTGTGACGGGCAGACCACTGTGTGCCTCGTAGCCAGCACACCAGGCCGACACGTAACCTCCCCCAACGCTGTTATGAGTGTCGAACGGCCCTTCGGGGACAAGTCGACTGCCCAAAAGATAGAGACAGGCTAGCCCAGTCGTGGCCTCTTATCCTCTCTTTTTTTTCCTCTCCCCAAAAAAAAGAGTTAACCGGTGCTGGCACGATCACTCAGGCTAGGGCCCCCTCTACGAGGCGCCTGTATGCCTTGAAGTGGCGTCTGTTCGCTAAGTGGTGTTCTTCCCGACGCGAAGACCCCCAGAGACGCACAGTCAGATTGGTGCTTTCCTTCCTGCAGGAGAGGTTGGAAGGGCAGCTGTCCCCCTCCACCTTGAAGGTGTATGTAGCCACTATAGCGGCACACCACGACACAGTGGACGGTAAGTCCTTAGGGAAGCACGACCTGATCATCAGGTTCCTGAGAGGCACCAGGAGGTTGAATCCCTTCAGACCACGCCTCATTCCCTCATGGGACCTCTCTGTAGTTCTTCAGGGTCTACGGAGAGCCCCCTTTGAGCCCCTGCAGTCAGCTGAGCTTAAGGCACTCTCTTTAAAGACTCCCCTCCTGACTGCGCTCACTTCCATCAAGAGGGTAGGAGACCTGCAAGCATTCTCTGTCAGCGAAACATGCCTGGAGTTTGGTCTGGGCTACTCTCATGTGATCCTGAGACCCTGACCAGGCTATGTGCCCAAGGTTCCCTTTTAGGGATCAGGTGGTGAACCTGCAAGCGCTGCCCCAGGAGGAGGCAGACCCAGCCATGATGTGGTCTGTGTCCGGTGCGCGCTTTATGCATCTATTTGGATCGCACGCAGAGCTTTAGAGTCTCTGAGCAGCTCTTTGTCTGCTTTGGTGGACAGCGGAAAGGAAGTGCTGTCTCCAAGCAGAGGATCACCCACTGGGTCATTGACGCCATAACAATGGCATATCACGCCCAGGGCTACAAGCCCATTCTACCAGGAGTGTGGCGGCTTCCTGGGCCTTGACCAGTGGCGCCTCTCTAACAGACATTTGCAGAGCAGCGGCAGGGCGGAGCCTGAGGTGCCACACCGTGTCGTGGCCGTGCTGAGTTCAGGGAAATCGAAGCACTTACCTGGCTCCTTGTGACCACCCCTGGAACAGCCTGGGATGGGGGAGGAAGAGGCCTGTCCTCGTGACCTGTGGAGACCGTCACATCGGGGGCAGATTTGTGCCACAGCTGGGCGCGCAGGGGCGGGAGACCGCCACTGGAGCGCCAAACCTGCCGAAATGGAATGGTGGATGGTGGTCAGGATGACGGCCGTGCGCACTGGGTATGTGACCCAGGGAACAAGCAAACCGCTCTTTTGTTGAACTCTTGGGCACCGCAGTTACTTGGGCATACGGTGAAATTAAATGAAAAGGTAACAAAAGATTCTCCTCCTGGCCCTCCACCGGGGGATTGAGTGGTCTGCTTACCAGCTCCAGAGCAGCGGGTTTCATCGTCCCTGGGTCGCCCGTCTCAGAGGCGCTTTGAAGCCTTTCGTGGGTTTTTGGCAACCGGCCGTGAGACGGGTGGCGTCTGCTTCCTGTGGTGGGCTCCATGCCGGGGCCGGGCCACAGGGGCAGGCTGTAGCGGAGCCGGTGCAATCACCGCAGGGGGACACCCTTGGCGACGAGCAGACGGGGTACGGGATCTTGAGTCGCGCCGGGGCAAGATGTGCTGGATAGCCTCCGTCTGCTGCTTCACCGCCGAGAACTGCTGGGCAAAGTCCTCGATGGTGTCGCCGAACAGGCCAACCTGGGAAATGGGGCACCAAGGAACCGTGCCTTGTCGGCCTCTACCATCTCGACCAGGTTGAGCCAAAGGTGGCACTCCTGGACCACCAAGGTGGACATCGCCCGCCCGAGAGACCGTGCCATGACCTTCATTGCCCAGAGAGCGAGGTCGGTCGCCGAACGCAGCTCCTGCATCAATCCTGGGGCGGAACTACCCTCATGCAGTTCCTTTAGCGCCTTGGCTTGGTGGACTTGCAGGAGAGCCATGGCGTGCAGGGCGGAGGTGGCTTGTCCAGCGTCACTGTAGGCTTTGGCCGTCAGGGACGACAAAAACCTACAGGACTTGGACGGAAGCTTTTGGCGCCCGCGCCAGGTGGCGGCGCTCTGCGGGCATAGGTGCACCACGAGCGCCTTATCCACCGGGGGGATCGCCGAATAGCCCTTGGGTACCATCGAGGGTAGTGAGGGCAGGGGAGCTGAAAGATCGGGACCGGGCAGTAAAAGGTGCCTCCCACGACCTTGTCAGCTCCTCGTGCACTTCCGGGAAGAAAAGAACTGGGGCGGGGCATGGCTGTGAGTGGCGCCGCGAGCCCAGAAACCAATCATCGAGCCGCAAGGGTTCAGGGGAGAGCGGAGGGTTCCACTCTAGCCAGACACTCGCGACCACCCAGGAAAGCATGTCCGTCATCTCCGCGTCAGCCTGTGACTGGGCAACCGTACCCGATGGGGGGAGCCCAGCTGAGGCTTCCGTGTCCAACTGGATGAGCCCGCTCTCCGATGCTGCGCTCGAGAGCTCATCACCTTCGCGGGCTCCGAACAAGAGGTCGAACTCGCTATGAGACGAGCCGGTGGACTCATCCGGAAGCCCGATCGGGGGAGACGAGCATGCTGGGGAATGGGAGGTCTGTGGGGGGATACCCGGCGGAGGTGGTCCCATTGGGGTCCCCAAATCGCCCCCAGTGCTAGCCGCGCTGGCCTCATACCCGTGGGTAGAAGGACAGTGCGGCGTCAGATCCAGCAGAGGTGAATGAACAGCCGTGGGAATTCAGCTCAGTGAGCATCGAACGTTTGGCTCCGAAGAGAAAATCTGAATGAGTGGTTGCATACCAGCTCCTTTTATACCCGTATGTTCGGGGGAGTGGTATGCAAATACCACTCGATAATTTTCATTGGCCTTTTATCAAAGACCAGAGGTGTTTCGGGCTCCCAAGAGTGACCCCTAGTGTCACTACATCAACACAACGTCTAGTGAGTGACAGATAGGGAACTAATAATTGCCAGCAAGGGTTGAGTTTGGAATGGCATATTACTGGTTCAGCCAAAAATAGATATGTTTTGTTAATATCTGTTATTCTGTTATTAACTTTATTATTTTGCTCTTTAGGACAATGTCACATTAAGCACTATCACTTAGAGCAGAGGTGATGCGATTATTGCGCCCGACCACAACGGGTTTAATGGCAAAATAGAGAAGAGCGTGAAAATATAGAAAATTAAGCCTATTTTTAGGACCATAGAGACAATATGCACATTCCATATACCAACAGTTTGCTTGTAATTTTTATTATTTTCAGTGATGATTTGCTTTATTCTCATTAATACACATGATACTTATTCACATACAGTATTACACAATGTCCTACACAATGATTTTTTTATTAAAATTAGAAGATTTTAGTACAACAGATTCTACCATGATTTATAAATAAGCATACTTTACTACTTAATCATTTTATTGTCATAACGGTTATGAGACTTTTCTTTCTTTCTTTCTTTCTTTTTTTTTTTTTTTGAGTATGAATTAAACATCTTGATCCTAAAAATAGAGCTTCTTTATCATTTATTTATTTATTTTCTTTATGGAGAATATAATTTCTTTCTCTTTTTGTGAAATATGATGTTCTTGAATGGTTAGGGAATTTCACCCTCTAATGCATTGTTACACATCTCTTATCTCTGACGATGTATAGGTTCAGTGTCAAGCAAATAACATTCAGTTTGCTTCTTGAAAATGGGTCAACCATTAGTCGATAGGCTATTGAAATTCTGTTTTCTTGGTTTCTTTTGCGGTTTTGCCCTCAGAGTTATGCAACAACATATTGTCGGTAAAAATGAACATGGACATTTAAATTTTAACAAAGCTTTTATTAAATTGCTTTTTATGACACGATAAAATGGAATTCTCTCATTAAATCTCTGCAAAACATTAATCTTTGACCATATGTTCAGTGCTTACTAAAAGTTGTTACTGTTTCATTCCAGGAATTATGTGAACAGTTAACCTTACACAAGTTTAAAAGATGAGCCACACTCCTTTTTTAACAACACTAACTACACCCATTATAGTACCTCAGTTAGTCATGACCAGTTAGCCAAAACAATTGTTCAAGATTAAGTTTTCATCCAAAGAAGTGTGGAGGAGCATGGCCAATGCAGAGGTGTGTAATTTTATTAAATGCTGATTTGAACACCAAGTCTCCCCAACTTATATCAACCTGGTTTCTTTACATAGGTGAACTTTAAACCATGGGGCTATTAAATCTATACAGTACATTTGTAAAAGGAGTTTCTGCAAAAGATCATAAAACGGTGACAAAGAAAGCTACATATACAGTACCTAGTATATGTGTCAACTGGTTTAAATTTCAAAAGTCCTTGGTAGGACTTCTTGCATCGATGTACAAAGTCCTAATATAGCCTACTCACAATACAAAGTAAATGCAACTTTACCAGATGAGAATTCAGAATTCCTACAATTAAGAAATATTAAAATATTTACATGTCCTTACTATTTAGAATAATTGTTATTTGTTTTACTACCCATCCCATTTATTGTTTCCTTCTAGTAATGTCTAATCAATCTCATTAGACATTATTATTGTGGTAAATGATTGACCAGAACCAACTGCAGATACCAATATCAAGATGATCCCAGGGTAAACAGATCTATATTTGATGTCGTATTGTATACAGAAATATGTTTGTTCCCAAAGCCTTCCAACAGGTGTGATCGTCCACGTGCATGGGAGGAGAGAAGGTGTAACTTTTGGTATAAATTAAGAGAGCCATGATGATAACGCAAAGGGAAAAAACGGAGAAGCTGCTCGAAAAGGCGATAAACACTCTTAAGAATCATTTATTATTGTTTTCATTTTTTTAATTCAATAATTAAGCTTTAAAAGACAAGGAGACCAGCTACCTACCATTCCAAGTGCAAAAATACAGTAAGACTATATGGTTACTTTTTTTCTTGTTTTCTAAAGGATTTTTTCCCCCTTAATGCACAGATATTAAACCAAAATTTTTACATAAATAAAAAATTACAGACAGCTATAAAATATATTTGTTATAAAAAAAAATTGTATTAAAAAAACTACCCAAGGGGGAAAAAAATATCAGTTAAGCATGACAGCTTGCACCAGCACGCATGTTAATTTATTAATTGGCCAGTTATTCAATTATAACTGATTATAAGAAAGATTATTAATTATGGGTAAAACAAAAATACAATGAGACCCAAGTGAATTTACAAAAACCTGAGAAAATCTAAAGTTTCTTGTTTGTGTGTTAGTTTTGTGGCCTGCTCTCCTCTACACGAATACGTGCTTTTCCACTATGTTCTGACACTCTGCGTCTTATGCACGTGATCTCTCCATCCTTCCACAAAAATGTGTGCTTTCTCAATTGAAAAATTATGGTGAAAATCCAGTGGACCGACTCGCTGTGTTTAACTATTTCTTTAATGAATGCATCCTTCTAGATATGGGATTAAATATACAATACTGTATGTTAGTGATTTTATAAAGATACTCGTCTAATCGAACAGAACGTGATGTTAGTAGTCTAAGTGTAACTGAGAAGTTTGTGCTAATTGACAAAAAATGGAGAAAAGCAGAAAGCTGTCCCCGCTAAACTTCAGTAATGCTAACCTAGTTAAGGTAATTGCATTTTTATTAAATATTTTAATGTCTGTCGATACATTTCTGATTTTGAAAACCCTGGATTGTGCTGAAGCCATTCTTTATGTGGACTGATTTACTTACAATATCCGGTGATGAGGTGCATTTTATGGAAATGTATCTGGCTCACTTTTTATATTGTGGTACAGTGACATTTGTGATTGTCCCTCCTTGGTCATTTTCACCTTCCAGGGATGGGGTGGGTACCCTCTCTGCCATTTTTCATAACCTGTCAGGACCTCTGTCACCCTAGGTCCTAGGGCGGCTGCCCATCCTGTCTTCCCTGTTGTTACACCACTAATGCCAATATTATTTAGCTGTTAAAGCAAAAACACGATCAACACAGCAGAGCATCACAGTGATTTTATTACGGTTAAAGGATCTGTGCATTATCTTTGTTTGCAGGGAAAGCATTTATTCAGATCTTTACAGCATACAAATGGGTCACCGCTTCTCAAAACGCAGACCGGCGGGCACAGACAGCTTGCCCCCAGGCCGCTTTTCAGTCAGCGAAGAGGCACCGCCCCATTATTCTTCTTACAACTCCAGCAGTGAGACGAGTATTACCATGGAGACACCAAGACAAAGGACATCAGAGGTTCGGGACTCAAGCTCAAGGCAGGATGGTAGACGACCTTCCATATACAGCACCATGGATGCCATGCCACACCTGGAGTTTTATGCCAATGCTACTGCCACAGGTCGCATCAGGCGCAGTAGACCATCACTGGAGACTCTTCGCAAGACTATTGATGTAAGTTGTATTCTGTGTACTATACATATTCATGCTATACATATTATGCATATTCACTCTCGCAGTTGTGCTATTTTACTATGTAACAGCATGGTTCAGGAGTAGGCAGTTGCCGTGCATGATAATATTCAGTACAACAGCACAATTGTGAGTGTGATATTGCCTTTATACAACAGTTTTAAAAACAATAATTCATTTAGAGTAACATACATTTTAGACACAATATGGCCAGATTATTTGTTTATTTGTTCTCTGTGATGTACTGCAACACAGACAAGTGGAGTTATACAAACAGTGAAGTGTACCAGTGCTGTTATACCTGTTATATCAGCACTCTTAGAAGGTCACTTATCTAATCATATTAGAGGACCAAATCTAACTACAACATTCATTAAAGCACTTTTCAGATGGGATTAGTTTTCCGGTTTAGTTTATAGTATGCCTATAAAGTTGTTTTATATTGTTACTGCAGATGTCTACCTTCAATTTGCACGGGATAAGTGATGTCTGTAGTAGTGATGGTTCATTTTCAACGAATCTTTTATGTGACTCAGAAGAACGAGTAGTCTCAGAGAGTTATTTGTTCATTTTGTGTTAGCCGTGCATGTGCATTGCACAACCTCCGTTCGTTTGTTACGTGAAAACCGCATAGGCGCTGTACAGGAAACAGAAATTCTTAGTTCACTTCTTGAGTCTTTTGGTCTGAGTCGTTTGTTCTTTTGTCACGTGACAGCCGTATACGCTATGCATTGCTCACATAGGAAACAGAAATTATTAGTTCACCTCTCGAGTCTTCTGGTCTGAGTCGTTCGTTCTTTTTTCACGTGACAGCCGTATACGCTATGCAGTGACAAAAGAATGAATGACTCCGACAAGAAGATTCCAGAGGTGAACTAATCTTTCTGTTTCTCATAATTTGTCCTTGGCTGCATTATCAATTTTTCCTTATTGTGACTTTAATCAAAGTTTGTGTAAGTAGACGTGTTGGGGGGGATTTGGCTATTGAAAATGAAACATTTTAATTTAATTCTGCTCAAATTAATGAAATGAACTAAATGACTTGAATAAAGATTTGTTCATTTTGCTGAACGAGACTCAAAGATTCAAGTCAGTAAAATGATCCGATCTTCCCATCACTAGTCTGTAGAAATTGCCAAGATGGGTTTGTTTACTACATTTTCACACTGTGTTACACTTAACTGGCCTATCAGAAAATGTATTATTTGTGATAATTAATTATGTGGTAAACAGTAGACATGAGCATATTTCTGGGATTATAAGGAGAAATTGATTCAAATACAACAGAACTGGTGACAATAGAACTGTTGTGAGCATCTAATAATATTTTGCATTCTTCAATTTAAAAGACAGACAGTCCATTCACATTTCACAAATTTAATTGTACTTTTTATTTGTTCCAAAACTCTGGGCAGATTCACTGGCTTTTTTGAGAGCATGTCAATTTGCACAGGACTGCTATTTTGTAGAAGGTAAATAATGTTTTAAATAGGGATGTGCACAGTAACCATTTGCAATATACAGATAACCGCAAGGGTTCACAAATGGTTATTCTGTAATTCGTAAGAAGTCAGGACCAGAGGTTGAAAGTAACAAATTACAACTACTGTCGTTACAGTACTTGAGTGTATTTTTCAAATTTTTCTACTTTTGAGTGTAAATAAATCGTAGTACTCTAACTGATTAAATGTCATCACAATTGCAAAGTACAAAAAATAAATAAATAAATGACAACATCTCTGAATGTTTGGCAAGTTATAAACAGGACAGAAGCCCGCAGGGCATAGCAGCATGCTCAAGAGATAGGATTGCGCGTTTCTTTTGCTGGAGTCCTCCAGGATTCACTCACACGGCACAGAACACAAAACTTATATAATCCATTTGAATTCTAAAGAGAATGCTGTATTTTAAAGCACTATGGAGGAAGTTAAACATCTGAAATAGATTAAAAAAAAAATAATAAAAAAAAAATAGAGTCCCTTTCCCAGGGGGGTTAGCAAAAACAAAGCATTATGTGGCGGTACACTGGCTAAGAGACCAGAAGCTGTTCTTTTTGAATGGATGTCAAAAGAGGAGATGCTTCAATGCACTGAATAAACTGCATTTTTGAGGAAACAGCTCAATTAATGAATTATCCATTTGTCTGCTAATCTTCAACATGCTTTACATTAAACAATCCTTTTGGAGTGAATTATGTGTGAAATTTACATCAATAAAATAGCTGTTTTATAAGAGGGGTCAAGGATGATTTTGCAGCAGGAAGGTGAGTTTACGGTTCTACCTATTTATTTGTATGGCATCAGCAAACAGTGATTTACTGTTGTAACACTCTGAACGCAGTTCACTGACATCAGGGCCATTATATGATTGACTTAGAAGTAGGGGTGAAAAATGCATCAATGCATCGCGGTGCATCAATCTATCAAAATTTTATTGATGCAATGATTACGGAATTTAAGAATCGATTATCATTATATATTAATACCCAATGTGTCAGTCTCGTATTACTCAAACCTTCTCACAGCAGACACAGAGCGCAGCATGTGAGATTAAAGGGAAAGAAAGTGCACTTTGAAATGTTTATGCAGCCGAGTTCACCCCTCAAACATACATAGGATAAAATGAATGGATGGATGGATAGATAGATGGATGGATACTGCCGAGTTCAGCTTTCTGTGTCATTATTTAAAACTGTTTACATCCATTTGACCAACATAAATTGTTGTTGCCTTCTTCCCCAATTACGATATATTATGTTAATATTGCTTTTGTATCTTCATAAAATTTGTCATTTCTCCATAAAACAGTTTAACCATGAATAGAACTTGGCTTAAATAAATGTGACTGGTGGACAGACATTGGCTGTAAAAGAAAACACTCATTCATTCATTCTCTTTATAGTGATTGCTACAAATGCATTTTTTACAGTTGAAGTCAGAATTTTACATATACTTAGGCTCATTAAAACTATTAGCAAACAATAGTTTTGGCAAGTCGTTTAGGACATCTACTTTGTGCATGACACAAGTAATTTTTCCAACAATTATTTAACAGACAGATAGTTTCACTTTTAATTGACTATTATCACAATTCCAGTGGGTCAGATGATTACATACATTAAGTTAACTGTGCCTTTAAGCAGCTTGGAAAATTCCAGAAAATGATGTCAAGCCTTTAGGCAATTAACCAATTAGCTTCTGATAGGCTAATTGGAGTCAAGCCTCTTTGCTTGACATCATGGAAAAATCTAAAGAAATCAGCCAAGACCTCAGAAAAAATTATGGACTTCCACAAGTCTGGTTCATCCTTGGGAGCAATTTTCAAACACCTGAAGGTACCACGTTCATCTGTACAAACAATAGTATGCAAGTATAAACACCATGGGAACATGCAGCCATCATACCGCTCAGGAAAGAGATGCATTCTGTCTCCTAGAGATGAATGTAGTTTGGTTTGAAAAGTGCAAATCAATCCCAGAACAACAGCAAAGGACCTTGTGAAAATGCTGGAGGAAACTGGTAGACAAGTATCTATATCCACAGTAAAATGTGTCCTATATTGACATAACCTGAAAGGCTGCTCAGCAAGGAAGAAGCCACTGCTCCAAAACCACTATAAAAAAGCCAGACTACAGTTTGCATGTGCACATGGGGACCAAGATCTTACTTATTGGAGAAATGTCTTCTGGTCTGATGAAACAAATATTGAACTGTTTAGTCATAACGATCATATCGATATGTTTGGAGGAAAAAGGGTGAGGCTTGCAACCCGAAGAACACCATCCCAACCGTGAAGCATGGGGGTGGCAGCATCAGGTTGTGGGGTGCTTTGCTGCAGGAGGGAGTGGTGCACTTCACAAAATAGATGGCATCATGAGGAAGGAAACTTATGTGGATATATTGAAGCAATATCTCAAGACATCACCCAGGAAGTTACCAAGCTTGGGCACAAATCGGTCTTCCAAATGGACAATGACCCCAAGCTTACTTCCAAATTTGTGGAAAAATGCCTTAAGGACAACAAAGTCAAGGTATTGGAGTGGCCATCACAAAGCCCTCACCTCAATCCAATAGAGAATTTGTGGGAAGAACTGAAAAAGCGTGTGTGAGCAAGAAGGCCTACAAACTTCACTCCATTACACCAGTTCTGTCTGGAGGAATGGGCCAAAATTCCATCAACTTATTGTGAGAAGCATGTGGAAGGCTACCCAAAACATTTGACCAAAGTTAAACAATTTAAAGGCAATGCTACCAAATACTAACGAAGTGTATGTAAACTTCTGACCCACTGGGAATATGATGAAAGAAATAAAAGCTGAAAATAAAACATTCTGTCTACTGTTATTCTGACATTTCTCAGGGAATGTTTTCTACGATTAAATGTCAGGAATTGTGAAAAACTGTATTTAAATGTATTTGGCTAAGGTGTATATAAACTTTTGACTTCAACTGTATGTTTATTGGACTATATTACCTTCATATCTGACTTTAATCTTGAATATTATATTGTTATATTTCAAACTTTATACTGTTTGAAAGCTACAAGTCTCTAGCTTCGACATATGCCCACTGTTTTGCGATCTGAATGACATCATTACAGAAATGCATTAAAATACTGAAAGAGTGGATTTTAAAACATGTGAGCGGTATTACTTATCTTTTATATCTTCTGGTTTTGATCCAATCGGATGATGGCTGGAAATTCAAGCATACAATCCATGGTAAATGTCCACGATTGAAAGTAGACTTGACCATTTTATCCAAAACAGCAAAAATTTAGGAAAAAACCGACTGGTCATCCTTTGCTTGCATCATCACATAAATTAAAATGTTTATTATCAATAAAATATTGATTATAAAACTTATTTCATCAATCAGCATTGAGGTCTTGAGGTCTCCGCTATTCCGGTTAAACCTCCACGTTGTTTGAGCCCACCCACGAGTCTCTCTGTAATTCACAGGCGGAGCTGTCAATCGAACCAGATCAAAGGCTCCATTGCCTCTCCAAAAGGCGCATTGGCTGTTTCAGTGAATAGATGCAGCCAACGGATCACTAGTCAAGATTTGATTGACAGGTCATTTAGCCATTGTATGATGTTTCTATGGTTACAGGGGTTGGCTTTGCTCATTCCAGAACAGTGACGTCATCCTAGTGTTTGTTTGGATAGAGAACCTAAGGCCACCATTACCAGGTGGTTAGAGTAGCCAAACACTGTACTCAATTAAAAGTACAATTACTTTAAAAAATAATTACTCAAGTAGAGGTAAAAGTGTTAACATAAATAATTACTTGAGTAAGACAAGAAAGTATCCAATTAAAAGAGTACTCAAGTGACTTCTGCAGAACTCACATTAAGTTTTTTAGAAGAATATTTTAACTCTGTGGGTCAGTACAATGCAAGTGAATGGGTGCCAAAATTTTTATGCTCCAAAAGCAAATTCAGGCACCATAAAAGTAATCCATATGACTCCAGTGGTTAAATCCATATCTTCAGAAGTGATATGATAGGTGTGAGTAAGAAACAGATCAATATTTAAGTAATTTTTTGCTAGAAGTTCTTCTCCCAGCCCAACAGGGGGCGATATGCAGAGAAGAATGTGAATCACCAAAAACACAAGAAGAATGTGAAAGTGATCTGTTTCTCATCCACACATTCTCATATCACATCGCTTCTGAAGATATGTATTTAACCACTAGAGTTTTATGGATTACTTTTATGCTGACTTAAAATGTTGGCACCCATTCACTTGCACTTTATGGACTAAAAGAGCTGAGAAATTCTTCTAAAAATCTTCATTTGTATTCTGCAGAAGAAAGAAAGTCATACACATCTGGGATGGCATGAGGGTGAGTAAATGATGAGAACATTATCATTTTTGGGTGAACTATCCCTTTAAGGGCTCTTGTCTTTACATTATTACAGTGAAAATGTGAACAATGTCCCACAGGGAAACATAAACCAAAGCAAGATCATGTTTTATTAATGCCTACTTTTGCTATTTCTTAGCTTATAGTTGTTAGTTCAGTGTAGTTATAGTTTTCAGTGTTGCTGTCCTTTTCTGCATATCACTGCCCCCTTCCACACATCGCGTCGAATTGTGGCGCGTTCTGCATAATGCGGCGGCCCATGCTGCCCCATTTCGTGGCTGGCCCACCGGGAAAAGTCCCGGTTCTCCCAATGGCCAGTCCGCCACTGCCTCCCTGCCCTAAGTGACGTAACACACACCTGCATCTCATCGAAATGGGAGTTGAAGATTTCCTCAACAGTTTCCAAGTTAGAAGTCCGACATAAAGTGTCATTCCGTTGCACTTTCCCCAGCTGAGAGGTGGAAATTCCGAGTTGAATGGAATGCTTCATGAATCATTACAGCAACAACAATACGGAGCATTGAGGCTTTCCCCACAGGAGCGAACACTTGGACACACACACACACACACCAGGCGCGTGTGGCAGTGGACTCAACACATATACAGCAGGCGAGTGTTTCAAACAGCTAGACAGAGCACTGCTAAATAGAACACAATGCAGTGTCTTCAAAACTGAAAGTGATTTGAAAATAGAAGGTTCAGACAGTCACTAAAAAATCTGGTATGCGCTTACTAAGATTACTACGGTGACCTGAAGGAAGAACAGACAGACGCGCGGTGCCCATTCTTTCATTGAGTTGAGCAGCGAATCTTCACATAATGACAAATTATGATGCATTATATTTTGATTATGCAATCTTTTGTACATTTTGTAAAAGATTATTTTATAACAGCCTATAAAAATGAATAGACAATACACTGGTTCACAGGCGTGTGAACCAAATAATGACTATACTTGCACATCCCTAGCTGTAATCTTTACCGGAATGAGAATGCGCAGCATAAAAGTCAAGAAAAATTACTGACATGGCTGATACAGACAGAATTAAAATCACACAGAAGCTCTGGTAATTATTACATTACCCTAACTCCCCATATAAATTATTCCCATTCTAATAGGGCTTAAGATACTAAAATCAATAGATATTATGCAGTATATTTTGTTGCTTTATTGTCCTAAATATCACCATTGTCAATTGATCTCGAGTCAACAAACTTTTATTGTGTGTTGGATTAGGATGGCGAATCTGGAAGTAACACGGGCGATTCAGGTACAGGAAGTATTTCAGTGATCCAGGAAAGTGGAAATGGATCAGAGAAAAGTGGGTCAGAAGGAAAGACCTCCCAGCCAGTGCGCTTTGGATGGGTCACTGGGGTTATGGTGAGACACAGAGATAAGCAAACATACCATTCAAAAGTTTAAAGGCACTTAATGAACTCCTTAAATATTGTTTAAAAAGCATCCCATCCAAGACAATGGATGTCTACTTTGAAGAAGCTATAATATAACATTTTTGTTATGATTTGTTAAACATGTTTTGATCACTACAAAATTTCCATACTTCAACTTGTTATTACATGATTTTACAACATCATAATAAAGGTGTGTCCAAAATTTTTATTGGTAGTACACCAGAACATGCATGCAAACAAACACTTGTACATATGCAAACATATTCTGTTTCTGTATTTCAGATTCGCTGTATGTTGAATATCTGGGGAGTCATTCTATTCTTACGATTGTCTTGGATTACATCTCAAGCTGGGATCAGTGAGTGAAGACATAACCCTTTAGAATGCTTGTTCAGACAACAGCCCAATAAACTGGTTACTATTTTACCTTGTCACTTAATTGGAAACACATTCCAAGATAAATTGTCTGTGCCATGCAATAAAGCAACTTCCTTTAATGAAACAATTTTCTATTGTTTTGAACTATTTACTTTTGTAAAGATAATGTTGCTCAAGAAATGACCACGTCAATAACTTTTATAGAAGTACTTCCAAGAACCGTGAGTAATTTTTGTTGTGTACTTATCTGTTGATGTGTTACACTCTTATTTGAACCAGATCTATGTACATATACGCTAACATTGTGTCCTTTGTCTTTATTCCTCTGCTTTAGTTCTTACATGGGTAATTATTTCCATGTCAGTCCTTGTGACCTCAGTAACTGCATTGTCTGTATCTGCCATATCCACCAATGGGAGAGTCTCTTCTGGTGAGTGGCTTGGCAAAATCACAAAATTAAGCCAATCAGTTTGTCCAAATTTTAATAATTAGTGGTGTTTGCAAAAGCAAATATCACTTTTATTTTTGATCATGCTAAGGGTTTGGAATTTGAACAAAACCCTAACTCTAAGTATTAAACTTAGGTGCATAACTTGCCATGCATGTTTGTTGACTTGAATGACACCTCAAACCTTGCGGCTTGTTGAGAAGAGGTCTGCTATTACTTTTCTGAGGGATTGGACTTGGACTTGATTTTTGCCGGTCAAACGATAAACTGGGTCAAAAAACCCAAAGACTTACATTGAGGGAGGGACCCAAACCATATCTAGAAATATCACAGATATAGCTTTTTTTATACCTAGCCCTAAGCAGAACACCTTAGCTACACCCTAGCAACTGCATAACAGCATGCTACAAAACATTCAGAACTCATTAGCAACCACAAAGCAATGCCCCAACAATTCCCTACAACAACCTAGCATTGTGGTGGCAAGTTTTGCACAAACACCACTCAAATTTTCTTCATAAAATATAAAAATCTACTGTATTTCTCTAACCATGTCTTCTACCCATTAGGTGGTGCATACTTTATGATCTCTCGTACTCTGGGTCCTGAGTTGGGGGGTCCTATCGGTGTAGTGTTTTCTTTCGCAAACGCCCTTGCTTGTGCACTCAACACAGTGGGGTTTTCCGAGACAGTCAGAGATCTTCTCATTGTAAGAAAGATAAAAATGAAAAACACATTTTATGCTTGCTTATTTTGCTTGTTTGTAATATGATGCATGTTTTGATGCAATAGGAGTATAATGCCCAAATTGTGGATCCAGTCAACGATGTCCGAATAGTCGGTTCCATCACAGTTACTGTGCTTCTTCTCATCTCATTGGCTGGGATGGAGTGGGAGTCAAAGGTACATTTCTGAACATCTTAATATTAATCTTGGTGTTCATGTAGCTCTGGCAGAACATGGTGCTAACAAAAGGCTGTGGGCTCAATTCCCAGGGAACACACAAAATTTATACACAGTGGCTCTAACTTGGGATCGCTCACCCAAAAAATTACTATTCTGCCATCATTTACTAACCCTTATTTTGTTCCATAATCATATGACTTTCATTTTTCCGATGAACACAAAAGGAGATGTTTAGCAGAATGTTAGCTTCAGATACTATTTATTAGGGGACAAGCCCCAATCTGTTAGTTTTCTTATTATTCTTTTCCCTCCCAATGCATCAATGTGAACTTCTGCAGTTAATCCTGGCTGAACTTCAAAGACATTAATCATTAATCTTACAGTTCATACAAAATCTTTGTATAAACACTGGCTCTTAACACTTAACTTAGTTTACTAATTTTAAACCATGACTGCACTGCACATAAATAACTAATATTGGCATTATATTCATGCTGGTTTGCCAGAGGGGAACTGGCCCCCACAGTGAGCCTGGTTCCTCCCAAGGTTATTTTTCTCCATTAACCAACATCTTATGGAGTTTTGTGTTCCTTGCCACAGTTGCCTTCAGCTTGCTCACTGGGGTTCTTAATGCAATTATGATTTGATTATTTAATTATTTATTTTTATTCACAATTTAAAATCATATTTAATCAAATTACACAATGATGACTCTAAGACTTTATATATATTACAGTTTTCATTTTCTGTTAATGCATGATTTTCTGTAAAGCTGCTTTGAAACAATGTGTGTTGTGAAAAGTGCTATACAAATAAAAATGACTTGACTTGACTCCCCAATGGGTGTCTATGGCAGCCCTATGAACTGTTCATAGGAAAATTATGAAAACTGGTCACCTACTGATAGGGAAGGGCATGAATAGTCCCCAGACAAAATTTGGGGTCTCTAGGACAAACTCTATTGTGCCACCACCATTTAAAAAATTTACCTGTCTTTTGCGGGCATCTTTTGAAACGTTTGGCTAGAAACAAATATATATATATATATATATATATATATATATATATATATATATATATATATATATATATATATATATATATATATTTTTTTTTTTTTTTGTCTAATTGTTCTCATGAAAATTTGAATGGACCCCTTGCATTAAAAGTCTGCCCATTACAGTTACCACCATCTTTGATTATGACATTTACATTTTAAACTTTTCATGTATTTCAAACTTCGTCCAATTTGCCCAAACAGTGGCTCAAAATAATGTCCAGAAGGAGTCGCACAAAAATGATATTACAGAATTTTGATTTTCGCATTTGTTTAAATGTTATGGCATCGCAAAGGTAACGAGGTCGATGTAAAACAGGAAGTGAGGCTATACCTCGTCAACGCATTGTTGTATTGAAAATGAAATGTGGTATGCTTCATTAGGACCTTGATCTGAGGATACATGCAACATTTTGTGACAGCGCCACCTATGGGTCAAAAATTTCAAAAATCATCTTAAAAGCCCATAACTTTTGAACAATATGTCCTCAGATCCTGAGCTGGGTTTCCGTTTGTCATGGAGATACCAATTTTTTAAACATTGGCCATATTGCCTGACCGCCATTTTGAATTTTACTAAGAAGTCATGTATCTTTTGAATGCTTTGTCAGATTTAAAAGAAAATTGGTATGCATCATCAAAATCATGTTCTAAGGATGCCTGAGCAGTTTCGAGACAGCACCATCTATAGTTAAAAAGATAACTAACTACCACTTTTATGTGCTGACTCTAACCTTGGGATGTCTCTTTACTGGTATTGAGATGTGTCAACTGAGTGGCGCAGAGTATAAATCTGTGGACTGCAGTTCTAAAGGTTTGGGATCGATACCCAGTCAAGCAGTCAAACTTTACAGCAAAATGTCAGGTGCAGTCAAGCGGACTTTCAGCACGTTTAAGAGATGACTCAGGTGTCTGGATCACAGTAGTTTAGTGATGCTGTACAATGCTGGCAGAGTGTGTCAGATCATGTTGGTCTGCTGCAACTTTAACTATGCAGTGCTCAGAATGTGCAATATCAGAATTGTGTGTGCAAATTGCATTTAGCATTGATTTTGTGGCCGGATTTGCGCTGTTGCCTGATCTGCACAATTCCTTCAATGAATGGGGCGCTAAACCAGCACAGAGAGCGCATGCTAATAAGTAGTGCATTTACAGGCTACAATTATTTTTTTTTTTTTTTTTGGTGAATTCCTCCCTGTGTTTAGGTTTTGTGGAACCAATAAACATGGTTCTCAGACATCTTAGCACATTAATCAATTCTCAGGAAAATAGCGAATTGCGCTGAACTGATCCACTAAAATCATCATGGCAAAAGCTTCAAAAAAGCCTAACTTCTCTAGCACTTTAAGAAAAGCTCTAACATCATTTGTTTGCAGGTGACACCTACTGTGGTCCTTTCACTTATAATTTTTGGGTGAATTATTTCTTCAAGTGTCCAAATACGTTTTGGAGCCACTGTATAAATTGAGCACTGCAATCTGATTTGAATAAAAGTGTCCATCAAATGAAAACATTTAATGAAAAAACATATGTTTTACTTTACAGTGATTGTAGCCTAATGTTTCTCATGCAAAAGTAATGTGAATTTTAATGACAGCTGCAGGAAATACCTTTATTCTTATGAATGACCTTGAAAATCTGTCATTTTACTCCTCTCTTCTAGAATTATGGCAACACTATATTAACTGACTGTATAGACAGAATTCTACTTTTAACAAACAACTTGCAATGTAATGTTCATTAACAAGGGCTTTGCTTCCATACTCTCTTATAGACTCAGATCTTGTTCTTCTTGGTTCTAATGGTGTCTTTCACCAACTATTTTGTTGGCACTGTGATTCCAGCAACACCCAAGAAGCAGTCGATGGGTTTCTTCAGTTACCGCAGTGAGTTTAAACTACTCAAGTGTGCTGTATCTGTTTGTATGTGCAGTGTCCCAGTAACATTTTGTAATGAGTTTTGTGATAAAAATTACATCAATAAATGATTAGAATTTTAATATTACAGATATCAACCATTTTAAGATTTTAAGGTTTAAGGTTTTAGTGAGTTCCTAAAAGTTTAATTGGTTTTTATAAATGTTTAACTTCAATAAAACTAGACCTTCCAATCAGTTAGTATCATAAACAATATCTTTAAAGACTCAAATATCAAATTAAAAGCTTTAACCCACCCCAGTAATGATCTTGCATAAATTCCATAACAATTTTTGGTTGTACTTTATTTTACAGTACGTGTACTTTCAGTATACTTACAGTGTACTTACCCAAGAAAGTACTGAGTAATATTTCTATCAGGAAGACTCGCAGACTTGAGTGAAATTTAAGATGACATTTATTTGATGAATATAAAACAGAAATGTAATGGCAGTCCAAAGAAGTTGTACTCGAAACCGTCATATCCTGCCGGAGATAGGAGGCAGGGGCGAGGAGCCTACCCCCATGCAGGACGGGAATCAGCTGGTGGTGGTGGGGTGGTGGAGGTTGCCGCGTTAGCACACTGAAACAGCAATGTGATAGATTGTGAGCAGACTTATAAAGCAATGGCTTACATGTGATTGGCTAGGAGTTAACTAGCTAATGGTGCGATGATGTACAGCTGCTAGTCTTCCCACTAGAACTATGCTGCGCTTACAATACATGTACTTAATATAGGTTAAGTTTAGGGTTGGGGTTAGAAGAAGGGTTAGGGTTAAGGTTAGTACCTAGTAATTACTGTAGTTGTTTTAATTATATAGTAAGTAAATGTAGAACAGTACTGTAAAATAAAATGCCTTTCAATTTTCTTTTTGTCAGGTGAGATCTTTATGGAGAACCTGTTTCCAGACTGGAGAGGGCAAGATGGTGACTTCTTTAGAATGTTTGCTATTTTCTTCCCATCGGCCATTGGAATCCTTGCTGGAGCCAACATATCAGGTGATCTAAAGGTAATAAACAAATGAGGGTTGAGGGTATCACAAAAAAGTGATGCCACTCTTAATAAACGTTTTTTTTTTTTTTAAGAAGTTATATAGAGCACGCAATACACCTAGAGCATGAATATGTGCTATATAAATAAACAAATACATTTCATAGGAATTATGACAGTGTTTTTTATTACTAGTAGCGATTATGGCTACAACCCTAACAGCCAATGTGGTGAATTGTTCAGGAGCCCGAGATTGCAATCCCAAAAGGTACACTGATGGCCATATTCTGTACCACCCTGAGCTATTTAGCCATATCCTCAACAGTGGGTGCGTATCTAATCAAGCATTCAACAAAACTGGATGTGTTTTTTTTTTACTTATTTTTACTTATTTACTACAGCAATAAGCCATTAGGGTCTTCCTGTCTTTTTTCACTCTTTCTCATATCCTCTTCTGCTCACAGGGGCGTGTGTGGTGCGCGATGCCTCTGGTAACATGAACGATAGTTTGCCACTGAACTCCACTGAACTGTGTGAGGGTTTGGGCTGCCATCTGGGCTGGAACTTCACTGAGTGCGAGCAAAGCCGCACCTGCTCCTACGGCCTTGCCAACAATTTCCAGGTGAATATCTGCATTTTTTTTTAGACACCTTTCAAAACAAGCAATAACACGCTAATTTTAGTCACCTTGGAGAGCCCTGTGGCGAAGTGTCGCCCTGAATGCCCAATTTTACCTGCCACTTTGAGTTTTCGTTTTTTTTTTCCTACAATATATATATATATATATATATATATATATATATATATATATATATATATATATATATATATAAATACACCGATCAGCCACAACATTAAAACCACCTGCCTAATATTGTGTAGGTCCCCCTGGTGCCGCCAAAAATGCGCCAACCCGCATCTCAGAATATTATTCTGAGATGTTATTCTTCTCACCACAATTGTACAGAGTGGTTATCTGAGTTACCATAGACTTTGTCTGTTCGAACCAGTCTGGCCATTCTCCATTGACTTCTCTCATCAACAAGGCACTTATATCCGCAGAACTGCCGCTCACTGGATTTATTTTCTTTTGGCACCATTCCGAGTAAACTCTACAGATTGTTGTGCCTGAAAATCCCAGGAGATCAGCAGTTACAGGAATACTCAAACCAGCCCGTCTGGTACTAACAATCATGCCACGGTTGAAATCACTGAGATCACATTTTTCCCCATTCTCATGGTTGATGTGAACATTAACTGAAGCTCCTGACCTGTATCTGCATGATGTTGTGCATTGTACTGCTGCCACATGATTGGCTGATTAGAAAATTGCATGAATAAGCAGGTTTACAGGTGTACCTCATAAAGTGGTGAGTGTATAACACATAATAATACCATAACATTATTAGTATCATAACTGGTAAATGGTAAATTTGTAACACACACATATTCCACTAAAGGCTAAAGAGTAGACAAGCACAGAAGAGAAACCTCCATTTAAGCACCATTTCTGAGGCTGTGCTGAATTATTGTGGCTAAACATGAATTCACCTGTAGTCCCAATGTCACTACATGCCCTTTGCTTTATACGGTAATGTATACAGCCACAAATATCTGGAATTACTGGAATCATAATGTCAAAATACAGTGAACCTGATAGTTGCGTTCACAATGCATGTAAAACACAAACTGGTGGAAATAAAGCATACTTAACTTGAATAGCTCCTGAGATGGTCAGAGATAATTTGTAGCATTCAACTTCACATAAACAACACTATTCAATTAAATTATTTTTTATTTTATTTTATTTTTATTTCAAAGTACTTTATTGGCATGATTTTGTTTCCATACAATATTGCCAAATCATCAATACACAAAAAGAGCAATGACAAGAAAAAAGAGAATAATAATAAAGCAGTAACAAATAACAATATATATATTTCTTTTAAATATAGTCCCAAATATCTGTAAAAAAAAATTATAATAACAATATACAATATAATATAATGTAAAAAATTAATTAAACATTTAACAAGCCATTAAATATTCTTGCAAACTGTTTCCAGATGACTAACATAGAAGAAAGAGTGAAAAAAACTCTTCACATGTGATTGTTCCACGAGAAGCACTGAGTTTGAGCAGCAGAGTGCCACTGAACCTCTGAACAAAGAGCGAATCAGACACACACATCAACGGCTCTTCTTTAGTCTGTTCTTCAAAATACAATCAGGTGTCTTTCTTCTAGCTCGAGTCTTTGTGTCTAAAGGCATTTCTTGTCATATGTCACCCCGAGACATCTTACAGGTCACCTGCCACAGTGGCAGGTAGATGACCAAAATTACCCGCCAATGCAAAAAACGTACCCGCATTTGCCGTGTGCTTGTTTTATACCCTGGTTATCATCTTTCAGCCCTCCGAAGCTTTCACAGTGAAGAGTATTTGTGGATAGGGCATTGGGATGATCACTTCTGAATAGAACGGCAGAAGTTGGATGAGACTCTGGCATGAATAGCAGCCCTATTTCAGTCGGTGGGAAAGCTGTGTGTGTGTGTGTGTATGTGTGTGTGGCTTTAATGGGCTGTGATGTAAGCTAAAGCCTTTTGGCTATTTTTTATAAAAGGAGCCGTTCCACATGTCTCGCCCCAATTTCCTGTTTCAGTAAGAAATATGTATATAACACACCAAAGAAATCTGCACTCTTGAGTGGTAAAGCCTCATTCACACCGCCAGTGACAAAGCAAAAGGATGTCATTCATTTTCGATGAGTGCAGAGAGACTTTCGGCAGCACAAGTGACAGCAACCTCTGGCAACAAGATATGGGTGTGGCGAGTGATATGACAGTGTTAAGAAAAGTTTAACTTTATGCACATGACGAGCAACATTCAGGAACGACTTCCAATGAGAGAGAAGTCAGTGGAGCTCATGTCATACATCTCCTGTGAGATACTGATTTCGAGTGCAGACAAGACAGAGAAGTTAAGTTACTGTGAGCAATTTCATGATTTTTATATTTGTCTGTAACCACATACATGTTTACAGTATAAAAAGTAGTAAGAAATTGTCTGCATTCTAAATAAGTTACATTCATCTTATTAATTATATGATGCAATGAACACTGACTGCTGCATTTTATATACTCTACCCTGCAGAATGTTGATTTTTAAATTTGAATTGAATTTTTTCTTTCTTCCTCTTTTCGTTGTAGCAACGCACAATTTAACCTATGTCACATAAATACAGCACACAATTTCAGTTAGTCAGTTAGCTAGCTGTCCATTACAAGAAAGCCACATTGTGATGACATAAACCCACTTTTGAGAACAAATTTCATAATATATTTTCAAAATGGATATAAGGAAGTGGTTTGGAGCAAAAACGACCATGACTATCAAAAATGATCAGAGGAACACTCACTCCAAGGAACATTTTGCCTGTGTTGCTATGTGGAAGGAACTGTCAACACTCTCTGAAAAGTTATCCACCCTTGTTAATGCAAAACACTTATCTCGAATCAGCTGCCTCTCAGAGGGACGACTGAGGCTTTTGATCATATGTCAGATGGAGGGAGTGGACTTTTTTTTAATCATTATTTGAATATACAATATAAAAGGACCCAGAGTTAGCCATAGTTGTGCAAACGATCCCACGAAACGCTATTTACGCATTTCATGACATGCAAAATGACATTATAGAGATTATGAGGAGCGTAATCACCAATGAAGTAATCAGTGAAATAAGGCAGTCTTGGTATACCATCAAAGGGGATGGGACAAGAGATCTCACTGGAACAGAGAATCTGTCTATAATTATTACTATAATTATTATTTATCTACAAAGAAACCAATTAAGTTACTGATCGGTTGCTCTCAATGGTGAATGCTAGTACAGGTGACGCTAAAACGCTGACTAGCATCATTATCTCTGAATTTGGGAAAGCTGGGCTCAGTACATCTAAAATCCTCAGTCAGGTTTATGACAGGGCCTTGGGAATGTCTGGAAAGCATGTGGTTGTACAGAAGGCCCTACAAGACGAACTCAGACGAGAAATACCCTACGTGCATTGCCTAAATCACCAGTTGCACCTTATAGTTGTGCATGCGTTTTAAACAGAACAAGCAGTGGGGCATTTATTTAATTTTTTTTAGTTTTCGGGGCACTTTATACATTTTTCAGAAAGCCTACAGGGTATGTTCACTACAATGGAGAATAACTTGAACAATTACTTGAACAAAGATGGACTGGCCATCTGGCGACTGTATCCGTTATTCTTTCATCATTCCAAGACACCATTTCACTCCTGACAGATGTCGACAGTTTGCGGGTTGTACCGGAGGTGAGGATAGAGGCAGTCGGGTTGCTGCTATAGCGCAGCTGGTGCACAAAATTCTGACTCTGCTGGACCCTTCTAATAAGCAGCTCCAGGGAGAAGACACGGACTTTGCGACTCGTGTCAAGCATGGCTGAGTGTGTTTGTAAGCTGCGCAGTGAGGACAAACTGACAGAGTTATACAATGCTGCTAATACTGTAGGGACCCCTGCATCTAAACGTAGATGTACAGACAACAGAATGTTGGACAACTACACTACCGGTCAAAAGTTTTGAAACACTCATTCTTTATTATAATTTTTTTTTTTTTTTTCACATTTTAGAATGTACAGCCATCAAAACTATGGAATAACATAAATGGAACTATGGGAATTATGTTGTGACTAAACAAATTCCAAAATAAATCAAAACTGTGTTATATTTTAGCATCTTCAAGGTAGTCACCTTTTGCCTAGAATTTGCAGAAATGTTCTCAACCAACTTCTTGAGGTATCACCCTGGGATGCTTTTTAAACAATATTGAAGGAGTTCCCATCTATGTTGGGCACTTATTGGCTGCTTTTCTTTATTATTTGGTCAAGTCATCAATTTCAAAAACTTGTTTTTTTTAAATTAAATTTTAGTATTATAATGAAATAAATGTATATGGTGGCACAATTATATTTTTGTCTACAAAACTAATCTCAAACATTTAAGCATACGCCTTCGGATCAAAAGATTTTTAAGATCATGAGAAACATTTCAGTCAAGTGTTTCAAAACTTTTGACCGGTAGTGTATGTGGTGGAGGAAACAGTCAACTCCAAAGACAAACATGACACAGAGTTATGCAGAGTGTTCTACAGCACAATGGACTCTGGGTGAGATGGATTCATGATTTGGTAAAGCACTGCCTTTAATGGACTTAACTAAACAGAATATCTAGTAGCACTGACGTGCGGTGTGTAGTTCTGTGTTTACATTCTGAGTCTTGTATGCTCTCTTGCGCACATAGGCATGTAGGTCTAATTTTGTGGTAAAAAATGTAAGAGGTTCATAAAATCACATAGCCATTCGGCCCCCCTGCTGAACTTGCTCTTGAGCCGACTCTGTCTCATCTGTGCTCAGAATTTCAAAAGCTATGGCCAGTTGTGCAGTCCAGAAACACAGCAGTGGAAAAACCCAGTAGTGAAACAGAGTACAGAGACTAGCGACATCCAGTGACAAAGTCACTGGCAGTGTGAATAGGGCTTTTCTTACAAAGAAATTTCGATGCATCGATTACAGAATTTAAGAATAGATTATTATTACTATATTAATACCCAATTTTATACAGATACCATCTCAGATTACACAAGTCTTGTCACAACAGACATGGAGCACGCAAGATTGAAGAGAAAAAAAGCGTACTTTAAACATTGGTAGTTGCTGCGCAATATCGCTCTGCATTTGCATGAAGTTTTCTCAACTTTGCAGCATCTCTTGACACAGCCACATCCTGTTGCCAATGTTTGTGTCACCAAAAGTCGTCAACTCTCATGGAAAATGAATAGTTTCCTGACGCTGACAATATGAATGGGGCTTAAGAAAGTTCATGCTGCCGAGTTCACTCCCCGTGAACCTGCTTAGGATAAGCGGGAAAATGCATGGTGGATGCAGCTAAGTTCAGCTTTCTTTCATTATTCATGACTGTTTGTGTCCATTTGACCAAAGTAAATTAACTGTTGTAGCTTTCTTCCCCAATTACAAAATATTACGTTTATATTGCTTTAAATATCCATAAAATTAGTTATTTCTCCATAAAATTGTTTAACCACGAATAGAAAACTGCCTAAATATATGTGAATGAGCGGTATCACTCACTCGTTCACTGAATGCCAAATGTAGTGATGTGACGTTCAACACCAAAGCTTTGAAGCTTGTGTAAAAAAAAAATGACACATTTTATATTGAAGAACTGTATTGGAGCTTGATTCGTTTTGGAAAAAACATGTGATCAGTGATGTCCAAAGCTTCATTCTGCTGTAAACCACTTGACTGCTTGGATATCTTGTTCAAAAGAAGCTTCAAAATGTAAGCTACAGCCCTTTACTAGCCACATGCACTATATAGGTAATAGGGAATGATATTCAGACTGTTATGAAGGGTTAAAAGCTAATTACCTGTTGATTTAAGTTACCTCTGATTGGTCGATGACACGTGGCAGCCACAAAAAGATAAAACAGTTTTGTTAACATGCTTGACAAGCGAACCACCTTTTTAATAAACTGTGTAAGTGTTCAGTAACAGCATGCTTTCAATCAAACGCTATAGCTCACTGCCGCCCAGATACAAACTCCACTGGACAAACTTACAGGTCGAGCACAGATGGATAGGGAACTTGCAGGTACAACATGCTGTGTAAAACTGCCTTTATAAGCTACTAATACATAGTTTTGAATTCTTTGACCCTTCTTGATTTAAACATGGGCCTTATCTTTCTGCACATGACATATTTCATTTGTAGTTACTAGTGCAATAAATGTTAACATTACATGATATGCAAATCTATAATGCTTATTCCACACTTTACAAACCGTCTGTGTGTGATGTTTGCATCAAGTCATGTTGCATTATGTAATCAGTTATTCATATCAGATCTATAACATTAGTATTATTTATTTTTTCAGTTTATATATGCAACCACACATAAGCCAAACCTCTATGGTCCTAAATGCATATGTGACTCTAGTGTGGTGCATGTCTATGCTGTCTAAATTAAGAAAGTTCAATAAAAACTTTTAATCTTTTTTCTGCAAAATAATCATATCAATCGTGACTAAATTTTAGATTTCGAGATGCATCGTTATCATTGGGTAAAGAATTGTAATCTAATCGAATCGATGTCAGTGCAAATATTTACATGTTTACGGGGACTTTAAGAAATAAAATGAATAATAGAAACCAACTATATTTTACAACCAATCATCTCAGCAACTGTAATCAACACGTTAAAACTGTATTTTTTCAAGATCAAGATTAACCTTGCCTGTATGTATTTGGGTCACTTTGAGAAGAGATTTTGTCATTCTAGCTATAGTCAATATACTGTATCTTAATAAATGGTGTAATGTTAGCATTGTAACTACTTTACCTGCCTGATTGAACAAATGGATTTCTTTTTGTATTTAATGTGGTTTTCTGCTTTAACCCCCCAGGTGCTGATCCAGGTCTCTGGGTTTGGTCCGTTGATCTATGCAGGCATATTTGCGGCCACCCTGTCATCTGCCCTTGCATTCCTAGTCTCCGCCCCCAAAATTTTCCAGGTATAAACTTAATAGATAATAGCTAATATGTAACATAATAAGTTTATAAAAATCAGCATGTCCTGTAAAATTCACCTGTTCTTGTTACAGTGTCTCTGTAAGGACAAAATCTACCCGTACATTGGCTTCTTTGCAAAGGGTTATGGGAAAAACAATGAACCACTACGTGCCTATGTTCTATGTTACATCATTGCACTGTGCTTCATTCTGATTGGTGAGTCAAAAACATATTTGATAGAGGTGCCAAATCCATACATTTTATACATCTCATTCCTCAACCTTATACATTTTTATACATGTTTTGTATAGTATATATATTTTATTTTATAATACATTTTTAATATTCTAATGCACTCTATTCTCTACAGCTGAGCTGAACACAATCGCTCCTCTCATCTCCAACTTCTTCCTGTGTTCTTATGCTCTCATCAACTTCAGCTGTTTCCACGCATCTATCACAAACTCCCCTGGTGAGTAAAAAAAAACAAAAAACAACTTATTAACAATTAATATGTTTATTTAATTGGTACATTTATTTGGAAGATGGAAGTTTTATTACAGTAAAGCCAGAAATATACTCTACATAAATATGCAAGCCTAGACATGAATGCTTGGCCTGTGCACTACAAGTGCAAGGCCCCATCCTTATTCACAGTGGCGCCATCTAGAATCATTGAAGGTAAAGACAACAAGACTGTGAAGTTACAGCTTACAGACTTTTCAGTGGGTGTTACTGTTGTTTAAAATGTTCTGAATCATTCCACAAACAAAACATTGGGAAGAAAAACTTCTTTCCAATAAATTTTAGTTGACAAAAACTTCATAAAACATGAGTTGTGGAACAATAGATGTGATCTAGGAGCTTTATACAGCTTCATACTGTGCATGTCACTGAAGAGACTGTAAGTCTCACAGCCTCATTTATTTGCGTCAAAAATTGAGTATGCCGCTACTGTAAATAAGGTCTTTTATACAAACCTTCGATACTGAAGTGCTGATAGAGTTACCTTCAAATGTTTGTGCCATTAAACCAGATATGTTATTATACAGATAACTAGCTATAAACATGTCAACAGTTTAACTAACTTTAAATGACTCAGCAAGATGATGCTCAGCAAGATTCCCTTTTTATGCTAATGCTTGCTCATTCTTGCATTGCATTATGAATTGCGGTCTGATACATTTTGCAAAACAGTGCATAAAAAATCAAGCTTGTGTAGCTAGAAAAGTCACTAAAAAATGCATTCACAATCACATACTTGTGAAGAGTATCTTTCAGGTCTTCGTCAAACACCAAGGTATTTTGAATGGTCAGGTTTTGCCTAAAGAAATATAGAATTTCAAACATTGAACAGGAGATTGAAGTTAAGGTTCTCATCAGTTTTTACCTACAGGAATGCAAACTGCTCACCTTCCTGTCACTCAAAATCAGTCACTTTTGTGATTGACTATTGCGTAACTGATTACAGCAGCAGCCAATCATGCTTGGCTACAGCAGCGCATGCACAGTGATTCTGTGTCTTAAAGCACTAGAGCGTTTAATCTTAAGGGCTCTGAAGACACAGCACTCTATTTTAAGTAGTGCTATGCGATACATCATTCACACAAATCAGTGAGCATGGCCATTAAGTTTTGGCATTTTCGTGCAAGCATGCTCTAAGTCTTAGTCGTTTGTGGGTTGGAGAAATTGCAAAGCATGAATATGTTTTGTCAAGTGTAATATAATTCTGAGGTTCTTCTCTGGTTATTGCACGGCCTGTGTCCTATTACAGTATATATTCCAGTCCCTGTCAAGCAACGTTGATTTAAATGAAGACAGCTCACTCATAAGAATTTGGTAGTGCAAATGGACTTTATGCGGTGCATTAGAAGAATAGAAATATGGACCATTTGTGTCTTACGTCCTTTTGTCCATTAACTACTTCCTTGTTGAATGTCAGCATATGTCTATGACAGTGACATGCTCCTTTTTAAGTACACGGAAAATATGGTGCTCATCAGGTTCAATTCAATGTCAGCTGCGTTAAATTATAAAGACTGTAATTATATGTAGACTTGTAATGAGTAAAGGATGTGCAAGGAGGAGGCAGGAACCAACAGAACAGTCAACGAAAACTTTAATGGCAAACTCAACTTAAAACAACATAAAACATAAGACACACACACAGCGGCCATGTGCGTCTCTCTCTCTCTCTAACTGCCGGCTCCCTTTTATCTAACTCTCACGCTGATTAGCTGACTCACGGGCCGGCCACGCCCTCCTCCTCGTCACACTCCTCCCCCGCCTGATTCAGGCCAGTCGCCATCCGGACTGACCTGCTCCCCTCCTTAACCCTCCTATTGCATTCAAAATCTGCATGCACCTTTTGTCAATTTTGTCAACCATTTTGTAGCTCATTTTTATATTCTTAGCTGTTCATACATGTAAAAAGATCTGTATTATTGGCATGTTAACTGAAAAATATAATTGTTATTATGTATGATGTCAGTTTTGTTTTAATTAAAAAAATTAGAAATTCTTTAACATTTCAAAATATACATTAACTACAGCTAAACTAATGAGATGAAAGTTAAGATATATATTTTTATCAAGGTTTACATGAAAGTTCATTTGAATATAACATTGCACTAAATTTATAGAAATATTTAATGTGAGAATTTCTAGTAATTCACCTATTAGCTTCCATATTAATTGATTACTCATTACTGCTGAAAAACAACTGAGTAGTCGAAAACATACGAAACCAAATAATTTTTTACCAAATGACTTTTCCTTTTTTGTTTTTTTGAAACTGTAAAAGATTTAAATTGCTAAAAATATTAAAGAAATGTGTCATCTTTAACTTTATGCCTTTTGGAAATCAGGCCAACTTTTGCTCGCTTAGCTATTCACAGCAACAGAAATTTTGATCAGGGGTGCCCAAACTTTTGCATGCCACTGATATATATATATATATATATATATATATATATATATATATATATATATATATATATATATATATATATATACATACAGTTGTGGCCAAAAAATATTGGCACTCTTGGTAAATATGAGCAAAGAAGGCTGTGAAAAAAATCTGCATTGTTTATCCTTTTGATCTTTCATTCAAAAAATTCACAAACATCTGACCTTTAATTGAAGTAAACAATTGAAAGAGGGGAAATTTCTCATTATTAAATAAATATTTTTCTCCACAACACATTGGCCACAATTATTGGCACCACTAGAAATTCTTATGAGTAAAATCTATCTGAAGTATATTCCCATTCATATTTTACATTTTTTAGTGCACCTGGGTGACTAAGAACATGAAATTGTTCAGCCATAACTTCCTGTTGCACAGGTCATGAGGTAACACACAGGCCAAATTCCCTTAATCATCAATCACAGTGGCCAAAGAACCTTCTAGGATCACAGCTGGAGAATTGCAGAAATTCTCTGGGTCTTGGGGTCAGAAAGTTAAAAAAATATATAAGTCAACCTACATCACCACAAGTTGTTTGGGAGGGTTTCGAGAAAACAAGCCTCTGCTCTCATCCAACAACAAACTCAAACATCTTCAGTTTGCCAGACACTACTGGAACTTCAAATGCGACTGGGATCTATGGTCAGATGAAACAAAAAAAAAAAAGATCTTTTTGGCAGCAAACACCAGAGATGGGTTTGGCGCACACAGTGAAGAACCCAATGCCCACGGTTAAATGTGGTGCTGCCAGAGGTCCTGGACATCTTGTTCTGATACATGGCATCATGGACTCTATCAAATACCAAAATATAAAAAATCAAAACCTGGCTGCCTCTGCCAGAAATCTTACAATGGGCCCTGGTTGGATCAGAATCAACACAAAAATGGTTCACTGACCACAAAATCAAGGTTCTGCCATGGCCATCCCAATCCCCTGACCTGAACCCCATAGAACATTTGTGGATTGAACTGAAGAGGAGAGTCCACCAACATGGACCTCTGAATTTGAAGGATCTGTAGAGATTCTGAATGGAGGAATTCTCAGATCCCTTGCTAGGTGTTCTCCAACCTCATTAGTCTTCCGGTTCCGGCAGAGTGAATGCTGGCATGTTTGTCTGCCGCTGCTCGCTGATTATCTTTGTATTTTTCTTTGTTGGTTCATTGTTGATTTTATTATTATGAAAAGGTTAAAATATTGCGGTCTTTTAATGATTTAAAACATTGCTACACTCACCGGTGACCAGGGTTAGAAGTGTGTGGATGCTGTCTATTGGGTCAATCTGGTATCGGCTGATGAAGAATATGCTCTGCCTTATTCTGACTATTAATCCCAACAATTTCAGTTTTTTGAGACATGCCTCTTTTACTTCGATGAACAAAATGGATGTCTCGACTATTATGATGGCCATTACAAATGCTCGATCGATATCCAACAAGTCCTTCATTTTGAATGAGTTTATCACATCGCGATCACTGGACTTTCTATTTATTACAGAGACCTGGTTAAACCCCGGCGAACTAATGGCTCTGGGAGATTTAACACCGCCAGACTGTGAATTTTTTAATTCTCCACGGACTTCAGGGCGAAGAGGAGGTGGAGTAGCTACTATTTTTAGAGACTCTTTAAATGTAGGACACTACCTGTGGACACATACTCCAGCTTCGAGGTTCAGTTATTGAAGGTTGATGTCTCAAGTCCCGTTTCCTGTGCACTTCTGTACAGACCTCCCAATTTCAACAAGGACTTCATTCAACAATTCTCGGACTTTCTCTCTGGACTAGTGTCTCGTGGTGACAGATTTCTGATTCTTGGGGACTTTGACATAAATATATGCTCTCCATAAAAGCCCATGGTAAACAAATTTCTTTCCCTCATTGAATCGTTAAATTTTTTACAACAAATTACTGGTCTAATCCACATTAAGGGTCATACATTAGATCTGGTATTATCTCATGGCATTACTGTGTCTAATGTTGAGGTTGTGGTCACTGGTGTTTCTGACCATTATTCTATAGTGTTTGATATTGTCTGTCCCCACCCTCTTCATATTTCCTCTCAGCCCTTACGCTATTTGAGGTCCATCCATTCGTCCACTGCCAATCTTTTTTCTGAATTTTATCACCAGAATTTTATAGATGAAGTTCCAGTTGATGGCGACACTGAGTCACTAGTGGATGCTTTTAATAAATCCTGCACTTTCGCCCTTGATAATGTCGCTCCGCTCAAGTTAAAGAAAGTTAAGGGTGTCTCTCAGCCATGGTTAAATGATGTCACCCGAGCTCTTAGACAGGAGTGTAGGAAAGAGGAGCGAAAGTGGAAAGGAGATAAACTGCAAGTTTCATTTGACACTTTAAGGGAGCACTTAATGTGTTATCAAAGTGCAGTAAAGGAAGCGAAAGCTAAATTTTTCTCCAATATTATTTCTGAAAATGCAGATCAACCAAAAGTTCTGTTTAAGACAATTGATTCTGTTTTAAATCCATCAAGGACTGCTTTTCTGAACGCCACACAATAGACCTGTGAGGATTTTTTTTATTTTTATTTATTCGCAAAGTGGAGCAGATTAAAGGTGCAATTATGCCTTCACATGTTCATCAGCCACTAATTTTTAGGCCATCCAGTTCACTGAATCTCTTTGAACCAGTCTTACCTGCGCAGGTATCTGATATAGCTCTGAAGATGAAGTGTTCCAGTTGCAAACTGGATGTTTTGTCCCCTCATCTTTTTAAAGTTGTTTTTACAACAATTGGTTCCAGAGTGACAGCAATTATAAACAGTTCATTAGTAAGTGGTGTTGTTCCAAGCTGTCTTAAACATGCTATTTATTGTACATCCTCTGCTAAAAAAAAAAATCTTCTTTAGATCCAGCAGTTCACAATAATTATAGACCAATCTCAAAATTGCCTTTCATTTCCAAGATTTTAGAGAGAGTTGTCTACACACAGCTCTACTCCTACCTAAATAAGTTCAACATCTTAGATAAATTTCAATCAGGCTTCAGATTTCTACACAGTACCGAATCTGCACTGTTAAAGTTAACTAATGATATTTTCCTTTCCTTGGATACAGGCTCACATGTGGTTTTAGTTTTATTGGATCTCAGTGCCACGTTTGACACCACTGATCATGATATTCTTTTAGATCATCTGCAGTGTATAGTTGGCATTCAAGGCACGGCCCTTCAGTGGTTTGCCTCTTATTTGAAAGGAAGAACTATGTGCTGGCTGGCAGACGATTTCTTACAGTTAAATGAGAGCTAAACTGAAGTTCTGATTCTCAGCCCCTCTTAGTCCTCTTGACCTGGAATGGTCGACCAGCTAGCTCCGCTGTTGTTAAATGTGCAAGATCATGCAAGGAGTCTTGGAGTGATCTTGGACTCATCACTACTTTTAAATAGACAGATCAGTGCTGTTGTTAAGAGCAGCTTTTTCCATCTGAGATCAATTGCATAAGTAAAACACTTTCTCTCTAAATCAGATCTAGAAATTGTGATTCACTCGCTAATATCGTCAAGGTTAGATTACTGCAACTCATTGTATACCCGACTGCCTCAAATTGCCTTGTCCCGTTTACAGTTGGTCCGGAATGCAGCCGCTAGGCTCCTTACAGGGTCTAGAAAGTTTGACCACATTACACCAGTATTAGCATCCCTACACTGGCTCCCCATAAAATGGAGGATAGATTTAAAAATTCTGCTCTATGTATACAAAGCTCTATCTGGTCTCGTGCCTCAATATCTCTGTGAAATTCTTGTCCCTTACTCTCCTACTAGAGCACTTAGATCAGCTGACCAACTTCTGCTGAAAGTTCATACTGTTTATATATATATACTGCATATAATGTTAATTTTGGTTGTCTTGACAAAGTCACAAATTTTGGTTCCCGTACGAAAAATGATGTGGTATATAAAAATTATGATTTACCACTACGCAATAGGAGGGTTAAAGGCAGAAATGTGAATCTTATAATTTTATAAAAGCACTTACATTAATACTTGTTTAAACTCATGTAATATTTAAGCTGTAAAATTTTTGAAATTGTTGTTTCTACTGTCATTTTAGAGTTTTAGGGTTTACGGCATCATGTTGTCATAACAACGAAGTTTAAAAATGTGCTATAACTTTACTCAGAAAAGGTTACTAAGCAATTTCATTACACTAAAATCATGATAAAAAACTTATTGTTTATGTCCTGTGTCTATAATTTTGAAACAGTGAGTATTTTAATGTTTATGGATTGGCCTCATTTACTTTCATTGTAAGTGTCTCACTGTAACCAGGTTTTTGCTTCAAAATACATTTTTGTTGTATTATGCCACACATGCTTTCGATTGAGTATTAAACCCGGAATATTACTTGTATTAAACCCGGAATATTACTTTAATTTACTATATTTAAATCACTAGAATCACTTGAAATTGGTGCTTTCAGATTATTCTTTAAAAAAGTATACCCGGAAAACATGCTTGTATACCTGTGATTGCCTCACCTTTTTTCGCTCTCATGAGTTTGAATCACTGTAAATAACATTTAAAATTGACCAAAATATCTAAACAATTAAGTAAATTGTCCATTTGACCTGCTTTTGAAAGTTTATTTTAAGACGTACTTTTAGGACAGGTTATTCTAAGTTTTGTGTTTACCGGAAATTTTGCCACACACTTTAGGATGGAGGCCATCATTTCGGTATTACAGCCGCTGGATCGCTTTGTTTGGGGCTGCCATTTCTGTCATACTGATGTTCTTGCTCACCTGGTGGGCAGCTCTCATTACATTTGGTATTATCATCTTCTTACTTGGCTACGTGACCTACAAGAAGCCAGGTGAGCAATACCACATTGAGCCCTACTAACAATTACAGAGTTAAGATTACACTGAAACTTATACTAAAATGATGTTTTCTGGGTGTGTTTTTTTTTTTTTTTTTTTCAAGAGGTAAACTGGGGTTCGTCTGTCCAGGCCAGTACTTACAACATGGCTCTGTCCTACTCAGTATCCCTAGCAGGGGTAGAAGACCATGTGAAAAACTACAGGTAAGATTGAAGTGAGATTCAAAAAAGTAATTCCAGTATTTTTAAATTATACTACATGGCCGTATGTTGACACCCCCTTCTAATTAACAGGTTTAGCTAAGCCCATTAATTCCAGTAAAGACAAATATTAATACTTAATACAAATCTCAATGTGATGGGGTGAGCGAGAGACAGACACAGTGGGTGTGCCATCAGGACTTGGAGAGGTGATTATTTTAAATTAAAGTGTGGAAAATAAAGTGTCCAAGCATGAGAGTAGTGATGAAAAATAAAATGGGGTCTGGTGTCCTCGTGGTACTTCGGTCTTTATGAAGGTTAGCGAGTGAAGAGAGGGTTTGATCTAAGGAAAGGAGTGGGGTCTGGCGGGTTCACACACTCCCTTCCTGGTCCAGGGCGCTAGGGGCGGTGGCTTTTTTAGTGACCCAAAATTCCTTTGCTACTGCGAGTGAAGGGAATGGCAGCTGCGATGGCAGTGATGGGCAATCTAGTTCTGACGGCACATCTAACTCACTGCCACAGGGATGAGACCGGTCTCCCAAGCAGAGGACTGCATCCTGCATTTAAAGGTAGAGGTGAAGAGGTTCTATTGACTTGACATGCGATTCATTACACGCTGCCAAATGAGCATTGTTAACTTGTGCCCCTTCTATATCCTGCCCACTCCCATTGGGAGCCTAGGAAGGGCAGCTGATCAAATGGGTGGGGCGTTCCTGGGTCAAGGAGGTGGTTGTTCCATCACATATGGCATACAGTGACATTCTTGAGAAATGTGTGCTTTTAGCTTGTATGTGGCATCAGTTCAGGCATGGCCCTTTTCTGTTCTATTATAACAATGCCCCTATACACAAAGTGAAGTCAATAAAGTGTGAGAGAACTTGACTGACCCACACAAAGCCCAGACCTGAACCCCACTGAATGCTTTTGGGATAAATTGGAATGCTGACTGTGAGCCAGACCCCATCACCCAATCAGTTCCTGACCTCACTAATGCTCTTGTGTCTTAATGGAAGCAAAACACTGCTGATATGTTCAAAATCTAGTGGAAAGTCTTTCCCTTGATTTAGCATATATCATACAAGCATATATGGGTGTCAACATACTATTGGCCATATAATGTACATTCTCTCGTCTGATTTTTGATTCTGCTTGTTTCTTCTCATCAGGCCACAGTGCTTAGTTCTTACTGGTCCTCCAAGCATGCGTCCAGCGCTTGTCGACTTTGTGGGTTCTTTCACTAAAAATATTAGTCTGATGATCTGTGGAGACATTCTCATGGTGAGGATCAGTTGTATTTGATTTGCAAAGGTTTATTTTTCACATATAAAATTGTAAAAAATTATTGGTCTTCTCTGCCATTTGCATGGTGAGATATTTCTGCCCTCAAAAGAAAAACAAATGCTTGTTATTTATTTCTCTCTCTCTTTAGGTGGATGATAAGTCAGTCGTGTCCCAGTGTAATATGGATAATATGGTAAAATGGCTCAATCAGAGGAAAGTTCGTTCCTTCTACACAGCCCTCAAAGCAGCCAGTCTGAGAGAAGGAACACGCCATCTTTTGCAGGTTACAAACTCCACAATACTTTCCTTCCAATGATTTTTAGGCCTGAATCAAACTGTATGCCAGTAGGTGAACGCAAATGCTTCTAGCTTTGCAAGCTCAATTTTGTGCCCTTTTGAATTATAACACATCTGGTTTAATGGCACACACATTTTAAAGTAAATATATTGCCCCCTTGAGTAGTGAGGTTTGTTAACGCCACAGTAATGCAAAAGCATATGTTGCCAAGCATTCAAAAGTGCACTGGCCAAGCATTCATCTTTTCATCAACAGCATCTGTGTTATAACTAGGGATGTGCCACTGAATACCTTATTCGGAAAGACACGAATAAATACTTCAAAGCGAATAATGAATAATAGAAAAAAAAATTGCTAGACTAATTATCTAATGAGAACAGCTATAGAGTGATATTTAAGATAAACATACAGTATCTAAAATTAAAACACAGTTGTGAGTCTGTGAAGCCAATATAACTAAAGTGTTATCTTTATTAATGAAAATGCACACGGTGTGATTTCAAGTTCAAAATTGCAGTCTCTGTTTATTGTGCTCGGAGAAATCTTAACTAAGATACTCTATCATGAAGGGCTGGGCAATATGATGAAATATTGTACTGTATATTGCTCTGGGCCCATTTCATTTAAAAAAAAAAATACAGTTTAAAAGTTGTTGTGGGCCTCCCTGGACCTGTGGGCCCCAAGAATCGTTACCACCTTACACCCCATTAGTTACGGCCATGATCCCGATATGTAAATGTCCATGTACTCGGCATGAACATACGGTATCTATCAGTGGGCAGGGCTCCACATGAGATAAATTGAAGAAACTTGGACAGTGTTTTTCCAGCACTGAAGCAAATTCAATGACATACATTTCGTGTTTGGCGCCTCATAAGTGCTATATATATGCTTCCGCTTTTTATTTGGCCACTTGATTTCCTAAATAGCACATCATTACACTAATTTCACACAGAGCTTCAGGGCTGAACAATTAATCAAAATAACATCAAAGTCCTGAATGGGTATATGTGTTTAATAAACCACAAAATGCTGCGAGAAAATGAAATTTAATAGCCTACATGGTTTGTGTGCGCTTCAGAGAGAACGGGTGATGAACTCTTTTGTGTTCGAGTGCGGGGCTCATGTGCTGCTTTGAGCACTCTCATAGTGGTTCACGTACATTGAGAAAGCAAAGTGCTGCAGGTTTGCGCAATTCAGAATCAGAATCAGCTTTATTGCCAAGTATGCTTACGCATACAAGGAATTTGTCTTGGTGACAGGAGCCTCCAGTGTACAACAATAAAAAAACAATATAAAAACAGCAGCAAGACATAGATAATAATAAAAAATAAAAAATAGTTATACACATACGTACATACACACACACAGACACACACATACATACATACACACATACACATACATAGTGTAATCTAATACAAATCTGTTATCTCAACATATATTCCAAAAAGTTGTTCCAACTAAAAGTTATTATACAATTCAAAAAGCAACACATTACCACAGAAAATGAGATGACAGGGCTTCACCAGATTTGTATTGATGAAATAACAAAAATGAAATTGAAGAAAATAAAAAGAAAATTACTATTGCATAGGCTAAAACAAATCTAATCCTCAAAATAAAACAATAATCCACACTAATAATTCAGTATTATAATAATACAATTATAAATAAGTAATATTATTTTTTAGCTTTTTGCTTGTTTGTTTGACAATCTGGATCATGAGGGAGAGCTATCCACATTTGACAACACATATTCGGCTTTATTTACACTCACACAGCACTTTATTAAGAACACTATGGTCCTAATAAAGTGCCCGATGTGGTCTTCTGCTGTTGTAGCACATCCGCCTCAAGGTTCGATGTGTTATGCATTCTGAGATGCTATTCTGCTCACTACAGTTGTACAGAGGGGTTATCTGAGTTACCGTAGACTTTCTGTCAGCTCGAACAAGTTTGGCCATTCTCCGCTGACCTCTCTTATCAACAAGCCGTTTCCATTCGCAGAATTGCCACTCACTGGATGTTTTTGCCACCATTTTTAATAAACTCTAGAGACTGTTGTGCGTGAAAATCCTAGGAGATCAGCAGTTACAGAAATACTCAAACCAGCCTGTCTGGTGCCAACAATCATTCCACAGTCGAAATCACTGAGATCACATTGTTTCCCAATTCTGATGGTTGATTTGAACATTAACTGAAGCTCCTTACCCGTATCAAAAGGATTTTATGCATTGCACTGCTGCCACATGACTGGCTGATTAAATAATCACATGAATAAGTAGGTGTACAGGTGTGCCTAATATAGTCAGTGAGTGTATATATACAGTATATATATATATTTAGAAACTATACATTTTAATTACATTAAAAAATAGTCTTTCATTTTGTTTTGCACTTCCGGTTTTAAGCCCACCCACATCCGGTTATATCCAAATACAGATAATTTTACCGTAGCAACAGATACAGATAATGGCTTCGCTGCACAACCCTAGTATTCACATTAACTAAGTTATATTTTGAGATTGATTTTCATCTTATTCAGTGTGTACAAATTATTTTCAAACTATCATAATTTTATGTTCTCCCTCATAAGGCCTCTGGTTTGGGAAAATTGAAGCCTAATATACTTGTGATGGGTTTCAAAATGAACTGGCAGGAGAGCTCTCCCCATAGCATAGAGGACTACATCAACACCATATAGTAAGTGAAAATTACCTCCGAACTTATACAATTGGAGGCAGAAATGGAACCATGTAAATTCCGCTGAAATAAATGAATATTTTGTATTTACCTGATCTGTTATTTTGATATATCAGTGATTCTTTCGACACAAATCATGGAGTCTGTGTTCTCCGTATGATGGATGGACTGGACATTAGAGACGAGTTACAGAGCGAGGGTATGTACTTTTGCGTAGATGTGTTCTTTTTGTTTTGTTCGTCGGTACCAGTGTTGGGGAAGCTACTTTGAAACTGCTTTCCAAGTGACAAGCTACTCACAATTTAAAGTAATTTAACTTGTCAAGCTACTCTTTTGAAAAAATTATTAGCCACTATTTACTAACAAAAAGTTGCTAACTGCTTTTTTTATTATTTTTTATCTGGCACAAAAACACTGAGGTCCCAAATCAGAACTAAATGAATCAGACCTAGCATTTTGTGGTGCTGTATTTCTACTCTTTGGAAAAAGTAGCTTGTTACTGGAAAAGCTACACTATTTTGAAAGCAGCCAAGTAACTGTCACATTCCTGAAAATGTAGTTATGTTACTAGCATCACTACTTTTACTTTATTTTTCCCCAATACTGGTGTATGTATGAATAATTCAAGGAATGCTTTCCTGTATATCTGACAGTAAACCCAGCCTTTGAGGCAGATGAGGCTATTGATTCAGATCAGCAAAATTCTGACAGAGATTCAGGTGAGTAAACTAAAATAAATCATTGTTCACTTATATTACGTCTTATCTTTGTTCTACTACCTTTCCAATCTCCATATAATCTCACTCAACTGTACTCTTTCCTCTATAATTCTGCCCACTTAGATATTGACTACACAAAGAACATTGAGAATGATCAGATAAAAACAGTGTTCCAGAACAAACAGGGGAAGAAGACCATAGATGTGTACTGGATATCTGATGATGGAGGTCAGATAAGAACTTTAATCATTACGAGAACTTTCCCAAGCTTTTATCTTCATAATTTGGGTTTGATAACTTTTTAGTCAATGCTTAAAATTGAGTATTGCAGTTAATGTCACTCTCTTTGTCTCTCTTTCTCAGGTCTGACTCTTTTAGTGCCGTATCTGTTGAGCAGAAGGAAATGCTGGAGACGCAGTAAAGTCAGAGTGTTCATCATTGGGGAACAGCAAACCATGGAGGAGGATCGCAAAGAGTGAGTTAATCATTAGAAGCATCAGAATCCAAAGAACCATTTGAGTCATCACCCACAGGAAAGAAAAAAATATAGAAATCCACAAATAAGTTTGCAATCAAAAGAGATCTCAAAATTAACTCAAACATTTATCTTCAAATTTCATATGACCAACTGATCTGAGCAATGGTTGATACTAAAATGAAACATAACTGAAAGCACTAATAAGTCTTCTATGGTATGAAAGAGAAACCTCTGAGCAATAACATTTTCCTCTAGGCAGAGTGAGCTTGGTAGAAGCATGTAATATTAGAATAATCAGATTCATCAAGATCATTAGATGACAATCAGAATGATTTAATAATTTTAAATCATCCTAATCAACTAATTGTAAGAATTTGAATCAACAAAGTTCAACTCAGAATTTTCAAAATCACCACAACCATTACAATCATCAGAATCTTTAACACAGAAACATTTAAATCATCAGAGTAATCAGAATCATAAGAATCATTAGAATTATTAGAATAATCAGAATCAATAAAATCATTGGAATCATCAGAATCATCAGAGAGAATCATTAGCATCATCAGAACAATTGGAATCCGGCAACTATTTCACTAAATTTTCACTACAATTCAAAGTTTAAATTTTAATCAAGTCCATAAGAGTTTTTTTTAAATTGTACTGTAGCAAGTTTGGTTTTATATTTTAAATGACATACATAAAATATATTTAATTCATCTTACTATAAAAACTCTTGTTATTTTGCTCAGAATGATGACTTTACTCCAGCGTTTTCGATTGGACATTCATGATGTTATTGTTATGACGGACAGTGAACGTCCACCACTTGCCAAAAAGTAAGTCACCACCAACATTTGTTTTTAATTAGTTGTAAAATTAGATTCAAGCAAAAAAAAAGTAAGGTGTATTGGTGATACCTTTAACAGTTACAGTTATAAACTTATCTTTTTTTTAGCATGAGACGCTTTGAGGACACTATTGCCCCCTTTAGACTGAATGAGGGACAGTTGGATGAGAGAACAGCACAACAACAGAGGACAGCGTGTCCATGGAAAGTTACAGACAAAGAGATGGATGCGCTGAGACTCAAGGTGCATTTGTGTGTGTCGAGACTTTTTAGACATCGAAAGGTTTAATCTCACAAAGGAAATGTCCAGGTCATACTGTATTACACCCAAACATCAAAGAAAAATTAAGACATTATATTCTGCATAAAAGAAAATAAAACCTACTTTTAGGACCATATCTTTTGCATTCTGATATTATTTTCATGACAATTATAACACACTGAATTCTCATTAATGCGATTTTAAAAATGTAATGTTATAGAGTACAGTAATGAAAATTATCTTGTCTGGACACAGTTATTGTATTATTTATTTATTTATCTTATTATTTTAATAAGTATACATTGAGTACAACAGATACTACTATGATTATACTTACAACTGCACTTTGCAAATGCATTTTCAAATGTAAACAATATATCCCTTTTTTATTTTATGATATCTGATAACATTTCATAATTTTATTTCGAAATGTATCATGACTTCTCATAAAAAATGTCACAATAATGTCACAAAGCAAAAAATGTCAATGGTATTATAATACGCTTAATTTTTGAAATATGACCTGGACATGTTCTTGACAGCTTCTTGAAATTAACCAATATCTTGATACAATAATAAACGAACTTGGCAGCTCAACCTGTTTCTTTCTTTTTAGTTCTTTATACCTCCTCTTATCTGCTCTTCTATTCTTTTCTTCTGTGTTAGTCGGAGAGGAAAGTTCGACTGAATGAAATCATAAGAAGGAATTCTAAACACGCAGCACTGGTTCTTGTGTGAGTTTTGACTGTAATACTGTATTCATTGCCAGTTTTTTTTTTTTTTTTTTTTTTGGAGAGGCTGCTGGTCAATATGTAATTCATAAACAAACACACCAAAATCTGATAATATTGTAGCCTCATAAATCATTTACGTTTGAAAAGTAAGAATCATAATTTAAGGGTAAACATATACATATCTGTTAATTATTATGAATGTGTGTGTGTGTGTGTGTGTGTGTGTGTGTGTGTGTGTGTGTGTGTGTGTGTGTAGGTCTCTCCCTGTACCTCAGGCTGACTGTCCCAGTTCCCTCTATATGGCCTGGCTGGACACATTAAGCTGCGGTCTGCACTGTCCCGCCCTTCTAATACGAGGAAACCAACAAAATGTCCTGACTTTCTACTGCCAGTAAAACAGACACGGTCAAATACACTATCACTCACATATGTATTCACTTGTACTCATTCATTAACAAGTGTATGCAGAGTTACTTACTTTTGTGCAATTCATGCTCTTATTCAGGAATTTTGTTATGAAACAGTGTAGCAGCTCTAAAAATGATCACTGACAAAAAATCTTGCTTGTAAAGTACAAGCAATGTACTTTATTTAAAGTATTATGTCACTTAAAATGTCTGCATGTCATTGCATTAGATAAGAAAATATCAGTAACACTTTACATTAAAGGTCTAGTTGTTAAAATTACAATGCATTAGATATTGTGGAATAACAAGGAACAATGTAACCAATGTACTCGGTTGGCATCTATCTCCACCTCAATAAAACGGCATATGTCTTCATTCGTTTAGTGCAAATTAGCTTGGCACAGCCATTGTTGTGGATTTTGAGTAAGCCATGACGTTGGTTTGCTTGGAAACAAAACAAGTTCTTCAAATACAGTATTCATGGACATGCTAAATTTGAATCTTTCAAATTTAAAATCTTTCCTTTACCATGACATTCTGTATCATTAGATAATTGAGGTTTATTTTACACTAAGCAGTTCTCTAATAAAGGTAATAATTGTCTTTAGAAATAACATGAAATATAGACAGTCTCCAAAGATTATTGATATGAGGGACAATAATAATCTGTCCTTAACAGTAGAAGTCTGTTTGCTTGAATTCTGACTTTTGTTTTCAGGCAAAGCAATTATATTATAGTAGTAATAAATAACTTTATAACTTACCTCAAACTCCAACATTTTCCAGATGCAAATGATATTCCAGAGCTGGGGTGGGGCAGCAGAGACGATCATGCTGATCCATGTCGATAGATGGCAGTACAGCATCTAACACCACTGTCACATTGGTACTTAAAGTACATGAAGAAGAGCAATGCTAATGCTAGCTAGAGAACTACTGAATGCCCCTTCAACTTGCATTGACAAATACAGCCTTTATTGTAAAGTGTTACTAAAATATCAAAAGAAGTGTGCTTGGGCTTTTCTTAGAACACCATATTGCAATGACTTTCAAGAAACTGGTGTCAAGGTGAATTTTAGTGGGTTTGCTGTATGATGTCAATTCCCCTCAAGTTCATACAGGTGTCCTTGCGGAGTTATCAGGTATAGTTCAGCACATTAAAAATGGACATTGTAATGTAGGACTGAATAAGCAGGAGGTTGTGAGGATTTAAGTGCAGCTCTCCTCTATTTTAAGTGCAAAGAACAAACACGACAAAACAAAGAAACAAAGCTCACCAACATCACGTCCATACATGACACCAAACAATGTGTGACAAAGACAGAGAGAGCTAGAGGGCTGTAAATACAAGACAGATGAGTTAACAAGAAAATCAAGAGAGACACAATCAGTGGCATAACTGGCAGCAGTGGGACAGATGCAGAATATGGGGGGGGGGGGGGGGGTTGTCATCCATTATAAGTGTTGGAGGGGTTGAGGAGGCCAATTGCACCACCTTTTGTGAGCTGCTGGCATTGCATACCTTGCATATATGGTTTTTGCGCCTCTGTGCACACAAATACAAAAACACTCCATGCCTTTTTGTGTTTATTTCAGATGTAACACATTTTATATATGTTATGATTCTTAATTCTTTATTTCCATGTGATTGAACAGCTTAAAATATTTTATAATTTAATGTTCACGATTTTTTTGACCTTAATATAACTAGCCATCAGTCACAATTGAGATAAATTGTATATTTCACCTTGAAAAAGCTTATCATGTTAATCATAAACACATTAATCTAGTATTTATTCACAATAAAATTGTAACATCTTTAAATTAATTTCATCTTTTGACACTAACATGTAATCTTTACATAGAATTACCAAATAAAAGCATTTTTATCATTTTATTTTTTTTTTGTTGTCCTTTTTAAAGAACATTGTTTGAAACTTCAGCACTTATATTCTACCCTGAAATTAAGACCCTGGAGATAATGTGCATCCCTCCACCACCACATTTACACCCTTTTAATATATTTCATAACATATATTCATATCATGTATCATAATATAACATTTTCACTTCCATTATCTGGGTAAGGGCAATAGAAGTGAGAAGGAAGCCTCAAAGGGGGAATATAGTATATTTTTATTAAACAGAGAAAAGATAATTGTATAGAAGTAGCCTGGTCATTATGTAAACCAGGAACATGTATACAAGGCTGTAAGGCCTACGTGACTATGCTGTGAGAAACACATGGTACACTCAGCTGTAATACACATAATGGTACAAAGTGAAAAAGCATTCCTCAAGCACTGAATGGTACAGCCAGTAGTCAAGCTACTTTATTATATTTAAACTACTATTCTGTTTACATAGAATGTGTACTTTCATAATAAATGAATTTATAAGCTTCTTTTTTTAAATAGATTGACTGCCAGAATTCCACCATTAGAAAGAAGCTAGAGGCTCTGTTAAATAATGGTGGCAGACAGAAAAGGTGGAAAAGCACACCCATTTGCTAAGACAAACAAGAGATGTATTATTATTTAAAGTTTATTTATTTACCACACATTATACATTTGCACGTATACAGTGAAATTCTTTTTTTCACATATCCCATCTAAGCTGGGGTCAGAGTGCAGGGTCAGCCATAATACAGTGCCCCTGGAACAGACAGGGTCTTGAATCCTGAACCTTCTGAACAGTAACCCAGAGCCTTAACCACTGAGCCACCAATGCCCTGTGTTGTGTGCTTATGAGGGAAAGAAAAAATGGTAACAGAAATTTATAAAAATTAGAGTTTGGAATGAGAGAGTCAGATGAACAGCTGGCATCTCAGGTTTTGTTGGACGCTGACTACCACCCCTGGAGTTCGTGAGTTTGAATCCCAGGGCATGCTGAGTGACTCCAGCCAGGTCTCCTAAGCAACCAAATTGGCCCTGTTGCTAGGGAGGGTAGAGTCACATAGGACCTTGTGGTCGCTATAATGTGGTTCGCTCTCAGTGGGGCGCGTGGTGAGTTGTGCGTGGATGCTGTGGTGGATGGTGTGAAGCCTCCACATGCGCTATGTCTCCGCAGTAATGCGCTCAACAAGCCACGTGATGAGATGCGTGGGTTGACGGTCTCAGATGTGGAGGCAACTGAGATATGTCCTCTGCCACCCAGATTGAGGCGAGTCACTGTGCCACCACGAGGACTTAGAGCGCATTGGGAATTGGGCATTCCAAACTGGGGAGAGAAAAGGGAGAAAATCCCAAAAACAAAAACAAATCACATATCTCTGCACCAGAACATAGTAGAGATTTCCGATTTCCTTTATTTGACTCAGGGTAGCAAGGGGAATTTTGAGTATTACTTTGGTAACTACCTAGAAACTAGATGGGATTACCCTAGCAGTCAGGTAACAAAACATATATATCTGCACCAGAACATCGTAGAGAATTCTGGTTTCATTCATTTGACTTAGAGTAGCAAGGAGCCTATTGAGTATCATCTTAGTAAATGCCTAGCAACAAGATGGGGTAACCAACCCTAGCAACCATGTAACAAATCACATATCTCTGCACCAGAACATCGTAGAAACTTCCGGTTTCATTCATTTGACTCTGGATAGCAAGGAGCCTTTTGAGTATCTTCTTGGTAACTTCCTAGCAAACAGATGGGGTTACCCTAGCAACCAAGTAACAAATTACATACTTCTGCACCAGAACATCGTAGAGACTTCCTGCTTTGTTCATTTGACTCAGGGTAAAAAGAAGCCTTTTAAGTATCACATTGGTAACTGCCTAGCACCAGATAGGGTTACCCCAGCAACCAAGAATCAAATCACATATCTCTGCACCAGAACAATGTAGAGACATCAGGTTTCGTTCATTGGACTCAGGGAAGTAAGGAGCCTTTGGAGTATCACATTGGTAATTGCCTAGCAACCAGATGGAGTTACCTTAGCAACCAAGTATCAAATAACATATCTCTGCACCAGAACAATGTAGAGACATCAGGTTTCGTTAATTTGACTCAAGGAAGTAAGGAGCTGTAAAGAGGAGGCGAGAAGCAGCTTTCCTGTTTCAGGTAAGGATTTATTTTTCTCTCTCCAATACAATTGCAGTCTCAAAGTCTTTTATGTTATTCACTAAGTTAATTTATAATCTCACACCGCTTCACAAAAATAAACTCTCATCATTTGTGCTACGAAAATTCCTTGCTTCTTATTCGGGTCTCTGGTGCCCAGGCTCTCTCCCTTCTACTTGCGGTGTGGCTCTATTTATGCCACTTTCCCAGTGCTCACTGAAATTAGAGACAGGTGTTAGACATAATTTAGCTCAGGTGTAAGTGCCCTTACCACTTTCTCTCTCTCCGGAGAGATGCTTGACCACGCCCCCACTGCCACATATCCCCACCGCCCGACTCAGGCCGGGGCGGCATCCGGCCTGCCTACCACTCCCCCCCCATTCCTGGAAAGGAAGTCGGCGACAGCCATCTGCGCCCCCGGTCTGTGGACCACCTTGAACTTAAACGGCTGAAGAGCCAGGTACCAACGGGTGATCCGGGCATTGGTATCTTTCATGCGGTGGAGCCACTGGAGTGGGGTGTGATCGGAACAGAGGGTGAAGGCCCGCCCCAACAGGTAGTATCGGAGAGTGAGGACCACCCACTTGATGGCGAGACACTCCTTTTCTACGGTGCTGTACTTAGTTTCCCTCAACGAGAGCTTACGGCTAATGTACAACACCGGGCGCTACTCCCCCTCCACCACCTGCGAGAGTACGGCCCCCAGCCCCCTGTCTGAAGCATCTGTCTGTAAAACAAAAGGGAGAGAGAAGTCAGGTAAATGTAAAAGCGGACCCCCGCAAAGTGCAGCTTAACTTGTGTGAATGCCCGCTGACACTGCTCCGTCCACTGGACCGGATCTGGAGCTCCCTTTTTAGTGAGATCAGTCAGCGGGCTGGTGATGTCCGAATAATTAGGCACAAACCTTCTATAATAGCCAGCCAGCCCCAGGAACTGTCTCACCCCCTTTTTGGTCTTGGGTCTTGGGCAGGTCGCAATCGCCGCTGTCTTATCAATTTGGGGACGCACCTGCCCGTGGCCCAAGTAGAACCCCAGATACCGTACCTCCACCCGTCCAATCGCGCACTTCTTTGGGTTCGCTGTGAGTCCCGCTCGGCGCAGCGATCTCAGAACCGCCCTCAGATGTTGCATGTGCCAATCGTTGCTGTAAATGATGATGTCATCTAAATAGGCAGCGGCGTAAGCTGAATGTGGTCTGAGGATTCGGTCCATGAGATGCTGAAACGTAGCCGAGGCCCCAAACAAACCAAACGGAAGTGTCACAAATTGGTGTAATCCAAACGGTGTGGAGAAGATGGTTTTCTCACAGGAAATTGGTGTCAAGGGGATCTGCCAATAACCCTTCGTCAAATCCAATGTCGAGTAAAATCGAGCAGTGCCCAACCGATCGAGCAACTCATCAACGCGAGGCATTGGATATGCATCAAATTTAGACACTGCATTGACTTTTCTATAATCCACACAGAATCGCACAGACCCATCGCTCTTAGGCACTAGAACAACTGGGCTGGACCAATCACTGTGGGATTCTTCTATTACCCCCATATCGAGCATTGCATCCAATTCTTCCCGAACAATTTTTTTCTTGTGTTCGGGTAATCGATATGTGCGGCTACGTACCACGACCCCCGGCTCGGTCTCGATGTGGTGATGAATGAGGTTTGTACGTCCCGGTAGAGGGGAGAACACGTCCGCAAACTCCTGTTGCAACCTAGCAACCTCCGCGAGTTGACTCGGTGAGAGGTGGTCTCCGCAAGTGACCGGGGTGAACTGTTTATGCTTTGAACTCACCTCCGGTCCGAGCTCCGCCTTCTCGGGAACTACCATAACCAACGTCACGGGAACCGCCTCCCTCCACAATTTCAGGAGAATGAGGTGGTATATTTGACGTGCGTCCCCTCTATCGGTTCGTTTAACCTCATAATCAAGATCTCCCACTCGTCGTGTGACCTCAAAGGGTCCTTGCCACTTGGCGAGTAATTTAGAGCTCGATGTGGGAAGCAATACAAGCACTTTATCTCCCGGTGCAAATTCCCTTAGCTGAGTTCCCCTGTCATACAGTCGGCGCTGTCATTCCTGAGCTTGGAGCAAATTCTCCTGTGTTAGCTGTCCCAAAGTGTGGAGTTTTGCTCTAAGATCAAGAACGTATTGAATTTCATTTTTGCTGTTTGAAGGTCCCTCCTCCCAGGCCTCTCGCAATACAACAAGCACGCTGCTTGGGCGTCGCCCATACAGCAGCTCGAATGGGGAGAAGCCAGTGGAGGCTTGCGGGACCTCTCGTACTGCAAATAACAGGGGGTCCAGCCATTTATCCCAATTTCTAGCATCGTCGTGTACGAACTTACGAATCATGTTTTTGAGGGTTTTATTAAATCGTTCCACCAGGCCATCCATTTGAGGATGGTATACGCTGGTGCGAATCGATTTAATATTTAACAACTCGTATAGTTCGCGTAGTGTCCGTGACATAAATGTTGTGCCCTGATCGGTGAGGATTTCTTTCGGAATCCCCACCCGGGAGATTATTTTGAAGAGTGCCTCCACAACACTGCGTGCTGAGATGTTGCAAAGAGGCACTGCTTCCGGATACCGCGTTGCATAGTCCACTAGGACCAATACAAAGCGATGTCCGCATACTGACCGTTCTAATGGCCCGACGAGGTCCATTCCAATTCTCTCAAAGGGGACCTTGATCAAAGGGAGAGGGCGCAATGGCGCTTTTGGGGTGGCCGGTGGGTTAACCAGTTGGCATTCGCAGCATGCCGCACACCACCTGCGGACATCGCCGCCAATGCCCGGCCAATAGAAACGGGCTATTAGACGGTTCAGTGTTTTCCTTTCTCCTAGATGACCCGCCATGGGATTATAATGAGCCGCCTGGAATACCATTTCCCGACGGCTCCTTGGAATCAAAAGTTGGGTTGTATACTCTTTGGTCCGAGTGTCCTGTGTCACTCTATACAAGCGCTCATTTATAATTGCAAAATAGGGGTATGAAAGGGCGATGTCCGGCTGGAGTCGTTGACCATCGATGACTCTCACTTGGTCGAAGGCGTGTTTGAGGGTTTTGTCTCGCGACTGCTCCAAAGGGAAATCCCCCTCAGGGAATTCCCTGAGAAGGGGAGGGGCTGCAGCCTCTCCCCCTCTCTCGTCATTATGATGTGGAGCTGTCGAGGATGGCCCCGGCTCCACCTCCCCTGCCAGAGCATCGCACATCACACATCTCCCTAATTTCGTACAGGACCCATCCGCGCAAATTCTCTTTAATAAAACTTTGAAATCAGGCCAATCAGTCCCCAAAATCAGCGGATGGGTGAGGCGGGAACTAACCGCGGCCTCCACTCTATGCTTTTTCCCCTGGAATTTAATCGTCAGGGTCACCACCAGATACTTGTGAATATCCCCATGTACACATTTCACCTTCACCGTTTTAGTTGTGACCAATGCCTCGGGTTGAACCAGGCATTGGTGGATAGTGGTTTGATTACACCCGGTGTCCACCAACATTTGGTGAGTACCCCCCTTGACACTTACCGGTATCCGGTACGCTCCGGCCCGGTCGGGGGCAGCCTGTTGGAGGTCAGAGACCCGCACCACCGTCCCCAGCTCCATCAGACGGCACTGATCTTGGAAGTGGCTCGGGTCTCTGCACCTCCAGCAGGCCGGCCCAGGCGCTACGCCCGCACTTGCGTCGGCGGGTGCCCCCCCCTGAGGGGGAGAGCGGCGGGGCATTGGGATAGGGGTAGGTGTCGCCTCCCACACCCGGGGAACTGGTCTCAGCGGCTGAAGTCCTCCTCGTCTGCGTGGGGCAGGAACGGGACCTGGAAAGAGAGCAGAACGAGAGGACAGAGGGGAGGGGGAAGAGACAGAGGGAGGAGAGAAAATGTAGGAGGGCTCTTCCGCCCTCGGGATCGCCACCATGTGGTCCTCCGCAAGCCGGACAGCTTCCTCCAACGACGCCGGGCGGTGGCACTGGACCCACTCCGCCATCCCTTTTGGCAGTCGATGTGTGAATTGCTCCAGTACCACCTGGTCGATAATCCCATCGACGTCACGGTCCCCCGCTAGCAGCCATCTACGGCAGGCTTCACGGAGCCGCTGGGCGAAGGCAAACGGGCGGTCGGAGTTCTCCAACTTCAAGCTCCGGAAGAGTTGACGACTTTCCTCCGGAGTGCGACCAAACTGTTGCAAGATGGCTCTCTTTAAATCTCCGTAGGCCAGGAGGCTCATCGCTGGCAGTTGTTGAGCCGCGAGCTGGGCTTCCCCGGACAATAGTGGGATCAGTCGGGCCGCCCATTGGCCGAGTGGCCAGCCCCAGATCTAGGCGGTCCGCTCAAACAAATCCAGGAAGGCCTTGGGGTCGTCCGCTGCCCCCATTTTCTGTAATGTGGGTGGGGGTAGCGGCGCGGGAGTGTCCAGAGTCACAGCTGAGGACGCCTCTTGGCTGAGGAGGCTCCGGATCGCCTGCCAGTCCTTGGCTTGAGCGTGCAGGAGCTCGACAAACCGGCGATCTTGATCTTGACGGAGCTCAAGCAGAGTCTGCTGGTGGCTCTGATGTAGGCCAGCGAGGGCTTGGAGGATCTCCGCCAACTGGGAGGACTTTACGGGACGACTTCCATCCATCTTCAACCCAAACTTCAATCCCGGGTTTCGGCACCAGTGTAAAGAGGAGGTGAGAAGCAGCTTTCCTGGTTCAGGTAAGGATTTATTTTTCTCTCTCCAATACAATTGCAGTCTCAAAGTCTTTTATGTTATTCACCAAGTTAATTTATAATCTCACACCGCTTCACAAAAATAAACTCTCATCATTTGTGCTAAGAAAATTCCTTGCTTCTTATTCAGGTCTCTGGTGCCCAGGCTCTCTCCCTTCTACTTGCGGTGTGGCTCTATTTATGCCGCTCTCCCCGTGCTCACTGAAATTAGAGACAGGTGTTAGACATAATTTAGTTCAGGTGTAAGCATCCTTACCGCTTTCTCTCTCTCCGGAGAGATGCTTGACCATGCCCCCGCTGCCACAGGAGCCTTTTGAGTATCTTCTTGGTAACTGCCTAGCAAACCAGATAGGGTTTCTCTAGCAAACAAGTAACAAATCACATATTTCTGCACCAGAACATCGTAGAGACTTCCCGGTTTGTTCAATTGACTCAGGGTAAAAAAGGAGCCTTGTAAGTGTCACATTGGTAACTGCCAAGCAACTAGATGGGTTTACCTTAGCTACAGAGTATCAAATCACATATCTCTGCACCAGAACAATGTAGAGACATCAGGTTTTGTTCATTTGACTCAAGGTAGTAAGGAGCCTTTTAAGTATCACCTTGGTAACTGCGTAGCAATCAGATGGGGTTACCCTAGCAACCATGTAAAAAATCATATATCTCTGCACCAGAACATCGTAGAGTCTTCCGGTTTGATTCATGTGACTCAGGGTAGCAGGAAGCTGTTAGAGTATCACCTCAGTAACTACATAGCAACCAGATGGGGTTACCCTAGCAACCAAGTAACAAATCACATATCTCTGCACCAGAACATCATAGAGATTTCTGATTTCATTTATTTGACTCAGGGTAGCAACGGGCATTTTGAGTATTACCTTGGTAACTACCTAGCAACTAGATGGGGTTACCCTAGCAACCAGGTAACAAAACACATATCTCTACACCAGAACATCGTAGAGATTTCTGGTTTCATTCATTTGACTCAGGTTAGCAAGGAGCTATTTGAGTATCACCTTGGTAACTGCCTAGCAACTAGATGGGGTTACCCTAACAACCAAGTAACAAATCACATATCTCTGCACCAGAACATCGTAGAGAATTCTGGTTTCATTCATTTAACTCAAGTTAGCAAGGAGCTGTTTGAGTATCACCTTGGTAACTGCCTAGCAACCCTATGGAGTTACTCCAGCAACCAACTATCAAATCACATATCTCTGCACCAGAACAATGTAGAGACATCAGGTTTCATTCATTTGACTCAGGGTAGTAAGGAGCCTTTTGAGTATCACCTTGGTAACTGCATTGCAATCAAAGGGTGTTACCCTAGCAACCATGTAACAAGTAAAATATCTCTGCACCAGAACAATGTAGAGACATCAGGTTTCATTAATTTGATTCAGGGTAAAAAGGAGCCTTTTGAATGTCACCTTGGTAACTGCCTAGCAACCAGATAGTGTTACCCTAGCAACTACAAAACAAACCACATATATCTGCACCAGAACATTGTAGAGACTTCTGGTTTTGTTCATTTGACTTAGGGTAGCAAGGATCTTTTGGAGTATCACCTTGGTAACTGCCTAGCAACCAGATGGGGTTACCCTAGCAACCAGGTAACAAGTAACATAGCTCTGCACCAGAACATTGTAGAGACATCAGATTTCGTTCATTTAATGCAGCATAACAAGGAGTCTTTTGAGAGTCATCTTGGTAACTGCCTACTAACCAGATGGGGCTTCCCTAGCAACCAAGTAACAAATCACATATCTCTGCACCAGAGCATCGTAGAGACTTCCCGCTTCATTAATTTGACTCAGGGTAAAAAGAAGCCTTTTGAGTATCACCTTGGTAACTGCCTAGCAACTAGATGGGGTTACCCTAGCAACCCAGTAACAGATCACATGTCTCAGCACCAGAACATTGTAGAGACATCAGATTTCGTTCATTTAATGCAGCATAACAAGGAGTCTTTTGAGAGTCATCTTGGTAACTGCCTACTAACCAGATGGGGCTTCCCTAGCAACCAATTAACAAATCACATATCTCTGCACCAGAGCATCGTAGAGACTTCCCGCTTCATTAATTTGACTCAGGGTAAAAAGAAGCCTTTTGAGTATCACCTTGGTAACTGCCTAGCAACTATATGGGGTTACCCTAGCAACCCAGTAACAGATCACATGTCTCAGCACCAGAATATTGTAGAGACTTCTGGTTGCGTTCATTTGACTAAGGGTAGCAAGGAGCTTTTTGAGTATCACATTGGTAACTGCCTAGCAACCTGATGGAGTTAACCTAGCAACCAGGCAACAAAACATATATCTCTAATCCAGAACATCGTAGAAAATTCTGGTTTCATTCATTTGACTTAGGGTAGCAAGGAGCCTTTTGATTATCACATTGTTAAATGCCTAGCAGCCAGATGGGGTTACCCTAGCAACCAGGTAACAAAACATATATCTCTGCACCAGAACATCATAGAGGCTTCTTGTTTCATTCATTTGACTTCAGATAGCAAGGAGCCTTTTGAGTATTACCTTGGTAACTGCATAGCAACCAGATGGGGTTACCCTAGAAACCAAGTAACATATCACATATCTCTCCACCAGAACATCGTAGAGACTTCCGGTTTCATTCATTTGACTCAGGCTAGAAAGCAGCCTTATGAGTATCATCTTGGTAACTGCCAAGCAAGCAGATGAGGTTTCCCTAGCACCAAGTAACAAATCACATATCTCTGCACCAGAACATGGTATAGATTCCCGCTTCATTCATTTGACTCAGGGTAAAAAGGAGCCTTTTGTGTATCACAATGGTAACTGCCTAGCAACCAGATGAGGTTACCCTAGCAACCAAGTATCAAATCACATATCTCTGCACCAGAACAACGTAGAGACTTGTGGTTTCATTCATTTGACACAGGGTAGTCTTTTGATTATCAAATTGGTAACTGCCTAGCAAGCAGGTGGGATTTCCCTAGCAGCCAAGTAACAAATCACATACACTATATTGCCAAAAGTATTCGCTCATCTGCCTTTAGACGCATATGAACTTAAGTGACATCCCATTCTTAATCCATAGGGTTTAATATGACGTCGGCCCACCCTTTGCAACTATAACAGCTTCAACTCTTCTGGGAAGGCTTTCCACAAGGTTTAGGAGTGTGTTTATGGGAATTTTTGACCATTCTTCCAGAAGCGCATTTGTGAGGTCAGACACTGATGTTGGATGAGAAGGCCTGGCTCACAGTCTTCGCTCTAATTCATCCCAAAGGTGCTCTGTCGGGTTGAGGTCAGGACTCTGTGCAGGCCAGTCAAGTTCTTCCACACCAAACTCGCTCATCCATGTCTTTATGGACCTTGCTTTGTGCACTGGTGCGCAGTCATGTTGGAACAGGAAGGGGCCATCCCCAAACTGTTTCCACAAAGTTGGGAGCATGGAATTGTCCAAAATCTCTTGGTATGCTGAAGCACTCAGAGTTCCTTTCACTGGAACTAAGGGGCCAAGCCCAGCTCCTGAAAAACAACCTCACACCATAATCCCCCTCCACCAAACTTCACAGTTGGCACAATGCAGTCAGACAAGTACCGTTCTCCTGGCAACCGCCAAACCCAGACTCGTCCATCAGATTGCCAGATGGAGAAGCGTGATTCGTCACTCCAGAGAACGCGTCTCCACTGCTCTAGAGTCCAGTGGCGGCGTGCTTTACACCACTGCATCCGACGCTTTGCATTGCACTTGGTGATGTATGGCTTGGATGCAGCTGCTCGGCCATGGAAACCCATTCCATGAAGCTCTCTATGCACTCTTCTTGAGCTAATCTGAAGGCCACATGAACTTTGGAGGTCTGTAGCGATTGACTGCAGAAATTTGGCGACCTCTGCGCACTATGCGCCTCAGCATCCGCTGACCCCACTCTGTCATTTTACGTGGCCTACCACTTCGTGGATGAGTTGCTGTCATTCCCAATCGCTTCCACTTTGTTATAATACCACTGACAGTTGACTGTGGAATATTTAGTAGCGAGGAAATTTCACGACTGGACTTGTTGCACAGGTGGCATCCTATCACAGTACCACGCTGGAATTCACTGAGCTCCTGAGAGCGGCCCATTCTTTCACAAATGTTTGTAGAAGCAGTCTGCATGCCTAGGTGCTTCATTTTATACACCTGTGGCCATGGAAGTGATCGGAACACCTGAATTCAATTATTTGGATGGGTGAGCGAATACTTTTGGCAATATAGTGTATCTCTGCACCAGAACATGGTAGAGACTTCCTGCTTCGTTCATTTGACTCAGGGTAAAAAGGAACCTATTGTGTATAACATTGGTAACTGCCTAGCAACCAGATGGGGTTACCCTAGCAACCAAGTATCAAATCACATATCTCTGCACCAGAACATCATAGAGACTTCTTGTTTTGTTCATTTGACTCAGGCTAGAAAGCAGCCTTATGAGTATCATCTTGGTAACTGCCTAGCAAGCAGATTGGGTTTCCCTAGCAGCCAAGTAACAAATCACATATCTCTGCACCAGAACATTGCGGAGACTTCCAGTTTCTTTCATTTGACTCAGGGTAGCAAGAAGACTTTTGAGTATCACCTTTTTAACTGCCTAGCAACCAGATGGGGGTACCCTAGCAACCAGGTAAGAAAACAAATATCTCTGCGCAAGAATATCAAAGAGACTTCTGATTTCTTTCATTTGACTTATGGTAGCAAGGAGCTTTTTGAGTATCACATTGGTAACTGCCTAACAACCAGATGGGGTTACACTAGCAATCAGGTAACAAAACATATACACTACCGGTCAAAATTTTTGAAACACTTGACTGAAATATTTCTCATGATCTTAAAAGTCTTTTGATCTGAGGGCGTATGCTTAAATGTTTGAAATTAGTTTTGTAGACAAAAATATAATTGTGCCACCATATTAATTTATTTCATTATAAAACAAAAATGTAATAAAAAAAAGTTTTTGAAATGGATGACTTGGATCAAATAATAAAGAAAAGCAGCCAATAAGTGCCCAACATAGATGGGAACTCCTTCAATACAGTTTAAAAAGCATCCCAGGGTGATACATCAAGAAGATGGTTGAGAAAATGTCAAAAGTACATGTCTGCAAATTCTAGGCAAAGGGTGACTACTTTGAATATGCTAAAATATAACACAGTTTTTATTTATTTTGGATTTTGACCAAGTAACAAATCACATATCTCTGCACCAGAACATTGTAGAGACTTCCCACTTGATTAATTTGACTCAGGGTAGCAAGAAGCCTATTGAGTATCACCTTGGTAACTGCCTAGCAACCAGTTGGGGTTACCCTAACAACCAGGTAACAAAACATATATCTCTGCACCAGAACACAGTAGAGAATTCTGGTTTCATTCATTTGAATAAGGGTAGCAAGGAGCCTATTGAGTATCACTTTGGTGACTGCCTAGCAACCAGATGGGTTTTCTCTAACAACCAAGTAACAAATCACATACTGTATCTCTGCACCAGAATATCGTAGAGACTTCCTGCTTTGTTCATTTGACTCAGGGTAGCAAGGAGCCTATTGAGTATCACCTTGGTAACTGCCTAGCAACCACATGGGGTTATCTTAGCAACCAAGTAACAAATCACATATCTCTGCACCATAACATCATAAAAACATCTAGTTTCATTCATTTGACTGAGGGTAGCAAGGAGCCTTTGGAGTATCACTTTGGTAACTGCCTAGCAACCAGATGGGGTTACCCTGACAACCAGGTAACAAAACATATATCTCTGCACCATAACATCATAGATACTTCCAGTTTCTTTCATTTGACTCAGTGTAGCAAGGAACCTTTTGAGTATCACCTTGGTAATTGCCTAGTAACCAGACGGGGTTAACCTAGTAACCATGTAACAAATCACATCTCTTTGCACCAGAACATCATAGAGACTTCCAGTTTATTTTATTTGACTCAGGGTAGCAAGGAGCCTTTTGAATATCACCTTGGTAACTGCTTAGCAACCAGATGGGGTTTCCCTAGCAACCAAGTAACAAATCACATATCTCTGCACCAGAACATTGTAGACTTCCCGCTTTGTTCAATTGACTCAGGGTAAAAAGGAGCCTTTTAAGTATCACATTGGTAAATGCCTAGCAACCAGATGGGTTTACCCTAGCAACCATGTAACAAATCACATATATCTACAGTAAAACATCACAGAAATTTCTGGTTTCTTTCATTTGACTCAGGGTAGCAAGGAGTCTTTTGAGAATCACCTTGGTAACTGCCTAGCAACCAGATGGGGTTACCCTAGCAGCCAAGTAACAAAACATATATCTCTGCACCAGAACATCATAGAGACTTCTGGTTTTGTTCATTTGACTCAGGGTAGCAAGGAGCCTTTTCTGTATCACCTTGGTAACTGCTTAGAAACCAGATGGGGTTACCCTAGCAACCACATAACAAATCACATATCTCTGCACCAGAACATTGCAGAGACTTCCAGTATTTTTTATTTTTATTTTTTTTGACTCAGGGTAGCAAGGTGCCTTTTGAGTATCACTCTGTTAACTGCCTAGCAACCAATTAACAAATCACATATCTCTGCACCACAACATTGTAGAGACTTCCGGTTTTCTTCATTTGACTCAGGGTAGCAAGGAGCCTTTTGTGTATCACCTTGGATTTGGTGACAGGATCCTGACACTAAATAAAAACTTGATAAGAGTTTTAGGAACCTGACATGTATATTATATTTATTTTATGTTTTAATGTTAATAAGGGGCCAATCACACCAAATTTTAGCTGAAATTCCAGTACTGCCAAGATGCCACTGTTGGGCCCTTGAGCAAGGCCCTTGACCCTATCTGCTCCAGGGGCGCCATATTATGGCTGACCCTGCACTCTGACCCCAGCTTAGCTGGGATATGTGAAAAAAAAAGAATTTCATTGTATATGTGCAAATGTATAATGTGTGATAAATAAATACAATTAAAATTAAAAGTAATTAAAATTAAATTAATTAATTAAAATCAATTAATTCAGGGGCAAAGTCTTATTTTGGCCAATACTATTGCACCTAATGTTGATGATCAGGGCTTTTTTATAGAACTTGAAGGGAAGTTGCAAGCCACTGGCACCCCTCATGATATAATATTGGGAGGAGACTTTAAACTTTTGATGGACTCAGTCCTTGATCATAGTGAAGCAAAAGTGTGCAGGCCCCCTAGAGCAACACTGATGCTTCACAGGATGTGTAAATATCTTGGTCTTACAGATATTTGGAGACTTCTGAACCCATCTGGTAGGGACTATAATTTTTTTTCATCAGTCCATAAGATTTACTCTAGAATAGATTTTTTTTATGTATATTTAAGTCCCTCATTTCATCAGTTGCTGATTGCTCAATTGGAAACATTTTAGTCTCAGATCACACCCTGGTGTGTTTAGAGGTGTTGCCACATATGGAGAAAAGGTCATATAGAAATCATATAGTTGGCTCTTTATTGTAACCCTTTTGCAAAATCCTGAATTCCAACAAATGCTAAAGGCTGAAATCAGTGTCTATATGGAGACCAACTGGTCCTCAGTATCCTCTGTGGGCATGGCTTATGAGGCATTTAAGGTGGTTCTTAGGGGCCGGATCATACAGTATGTTTCATTCACCAAAAAATCCAAAGCACAAGAACTTGTGGAATTGGAAGGGAATATTAAAAGTGCCGAGGCAGAGCTGAAGCGACGAATGCCGAATAATGGCCTCAGGGAACTGACCAGATTGAAATACAGATATAATACTATTTTGTCACGGAAGGTGGAGTTTTGGCTATTTAGGGCAAGACAGTCATACTTTGAGTTGGGGGACAAAGCAGGGAAGCTTCTGGCTAGATATATAAAACAGAGAGCGTCTTTTTCTACCATTCCCTCAATGAAATCTGCTGGTGGTGAAATATTTACCTCGGCAATTAATAATGCTTTTAAAGAATTTTATCTTGATCTTCATAGTTCTACGTCTTCGTCTACTGATGAGGATATTAGAAACTTTGTGGAACCATTAGAACAGACAGAGCAAAAAAATTATCTTGATTCTGAGATAACCTTGGAGGAGCTTGACAAGGTAATTAAGGCCTTGCCTACAGGCAAGGCTCTGGGGCCAAACAGCTTTGCCACTGAATTCTTTAGATCTTATGCTACAGAACTGGCTCCACTTTTGTAAGAAGTTTATACAGAATCATTAAAGAATGGAAAGCTTCTGCCAACCATGACACAAGCCCTGATAAGTCTGATTCTTAAAAAGGCATTTGACATGGTAAAATGGGATTATCTTTTTAAGATTTTGGAAATATACGGTTTCGGGAATACTTTTATTGGATGGATTAAGTTACTTTATAGACACTCGATAGCGGCGGTACAAACAAATGGATTAATTTCAGATTATTTTACTCTGGAAAGGGGCACCCGGCAGTGTTGCCCTCTTTCCCCATTATTGTTCTGTCTTGCCCTGGAACCATTAGCAGCTGCGATAAGAAGGGAAGATGATTTTCCAGGGGTGGTGGTTGGAGGTATGGTGCATAAGCTTTTGCTTTGCGCTGATGATATTTTATTATTCGTCTCCAACCCCATTAGATCTATGCCTTGCCTCCACAGAATTATTAATTCATTTTCTACATACAGAGTCAATTGGTCTAAATCCGAAGCTTTGGGAGAAGTGATCACCTGCAAGCCCGGATCAGTCTGATTCTTAAAAAGGACAAAATCCAAGCGAGTGTAAAAGTTACCGTCCAATCTCCCTGATCCAACTAAATGTAAAAATTTTGTCAAAAATTTTGGCCAACCGATTAAGTAAAGTTATGACATCTCTTATACATATAGATCAGGTGGGGTTTATTCAGGGCCGTAGCTCTTCTGATAACATTAGGCGTCTCATCAATATCATGTGGTCAGTAGCGAATGATCAGTCTCCGGTCCCTGCCATCTCACTTGACGCCGAAAAGGCGTTTGATATGGTAGAATGGGATTATCTTTTTAAGATTTTGGAAATGTATGGGTTCGGGAGTACATGTATTGGTTGGATTAAGTTACTTTATAAACACCCTGTAGCAGCGGTACAAACAAATGGATTAATTTCAGATTATTTTACTCTGAATAGGGGCACTTGGCAGGGTTGCCCTCTTTCCCATTATTGTTCTGTCTTGCCCTGGAACCATTAGCAGCTGCGATAAGAAAGGAGGATGATTTTCCAGGGGTGATTGTGGGGGGTGTGGCGCATAAGCTACTGCTTTACGCAGATGATATTTTATTATTCATCTCAGACCCCACTAGATCTATGCCTTGCCTCCACAGAATTATTAATTCCTTTTCCAAGTTCTCAGGATACAAGTCAGTTGGTCTAAATCCGAAGCTTTGTCTTTGACAGTGTACTGTCCAGTAATGGCCTTCCAGCCGGGTGCCTTCCAGTGGCCCAAACAGGGCATTAAGTATTTGGGAATTTTATTTCCAGCAAATTAATTTTTAATCCCGAGTTAATTTTGATCCCTTAATAAAAAGGTTTTCGAATGATGTGGACAGGTGGGCTTCATTACACTTATCGATGATTGGGAAGGTTAATGTAATTAAAATGAATTGTATTCCATAATTCAACTACCTGTTACAATTTCTCCCTATAGATGTCCCCCTCTCTTATTTCAAGCAATTTGATAGCATAGCGAAGTCCTTCATTTGGAATGGTAAGCGTGCCAGGTTAAACTTCAATAAGTTACATAGGCCGATTGACAAAGGTGGGTTAGGCCTACCCAAGATTTTGTTTTATTATTATGCATTCAGTCTCAGACATTTGGCTCATTGGTCGCTTCCTTGAAAAGGAAGCTCTTGCCCCTATCTTGCCTCTGCATAGCCTTTCGATCAAATTAATCAGAGAAGTTAAGTCACACCCCGTTATTTTGCATTTACACTCGATATGGACAAAAGTGTCCAGAGTGTTTAATTTGGATATTTATTTAAACGTAGCCTTGAGCATATGGCAGAACCCTAAACTATGCATTAATAAGTTCGCTTTCTGTTGGTCATATTGGATCCTGAGGTGGGTTAATACACTCGGTGACCTATATGAGAGTGGAGTATTGAGACCTTTTGAAAATTTGGTTCAAAATTTTGGGATTCCCAGATCTCAATTTTATAAGTATTTACAGCTGCGCCACTTACTCTGCACTGTTTTTGGGAGTGGCACACGCCCCCCCTAGAGTGGCAGATACTCTGGGAGTGGTGATTACCGCTTTTGGAAAAGTTCATGAGGCATCAATTTAAATTTGTTTTTGGAGGAGGGAGTGTGGGCTAGGATTCTTAAAAACGTCAAGTCTGCATCTAGAGATGCAAGGGTGCGCCTTATGCAATTTAAGATTCTACATAGATTTTATTGGACCCCTTCTAAATTGTATAGGCTTGGTCTTAAGGACACACCCACCTGCTGGTGATGCCATTTAGAAGATGGAGACACCACCCATGTTTTTTGGGGGTGTTGTAAGATACAGGAGTTCTGGTTGAGGGTCCAGAATTTTATGGCCGACGTATTGGGTAATCGGATCTCCTTTTGTCCCTGGCTCTGTATTTTGGGTGACAGGGCGGTCATTGATGTAGGAGATAAGTACATGAAGAATTGGATCCTGGCCGGTGTTATGGTGGGCAGATAGGTTATTCTTAGAGGATGGAAGTCAGCTGGAGCCCCCTCGTTTTGTGAGTGGTGCGAGGAGATGGGCAGGGTGGCAGCATTCGAGGAGGTGTCGTGTAGAAGGCTGGGGATCTGGGATTCATTTGATGGGAAATGGGGCAGTTATTTGACATTTTTTGGGGACTCTCGGGGAGGGACTGTGGAGAGGCGTAATTTGAGATGTGTATGATTATTATATATTTTTTATTTTATTTTATTTTATTAATTTTTTTTCTGTGCGTGTGTACTTATGTGAGACCAGGAGGATGTTCATAGGGGGTCGGGTGGGGTTGTTGATTGGGGAGGGGGAGGGGTAGTAGTGGGAGTTAAATGTTAATTCATTGTATATATGTTTTGTTTTTCTTTGTCATTTCTATGACTCAAATAAAAATGTTAATCTTAAAAAAATAAAATTTCATCCCCATCATTACTGAACCCTCATTTTATATTTTTAGTTTAGTGTTATTGTGTGCAGTGCATAGATGTACTACTGTAGTTTTAAGGTTTTACTTGCATTTTCAACTGAGGCTGTACAATATAATGTAATATTATAAAGTCTTCCATTGAACTCACATCAGCCATATCACGCGTTTCACGGCTTAAATTGATAATTGTAGTACAAAACAAACATTGATAGTAGATAAAACACTTGAATAATCATATTAAAATATACTGGAAACTGGTGGTGATTAAGGAGAATCCCCATTTCTCTATGTAAAAACGCTTTGAGTGTAGTGTCAGAAAAGTGCTATAAGTGTAAAATTAATTAATTCAAAATATGTAAATACGAGTGTTGTTTATCTTCATCAAAGCAAGTAATATTTCGTTTTAAATAATCGAATAATATATCGGCATTAAAATAGCAAGTTATGACTCCAGCTCTGAATATATCCAAGTAAGCTCAAATCATGAGATTCATCTGTGCAGAAGAAGCAGTGGCGAAACACAACTCTTTAAGTGTTCTTCTGCAAATTGCTTGCAATTTTAAGTTTCAACCTCAGATGTCGCTAGGGAGCACAAAGTTCCATAGTGCAGCTTTAATTATGATGGACAGTTTTTAACTTGTTTTTGAACCATTTTGGCAATTCCATCAGTCACAAGGATTAGGGATGCATCGATCGGATACCTGAATCGGTATCGGCGCCGATCCAGGCCTTTTTAATTGGACCGGGAATCGGTGATGCGTGACCGATCCAAATCCGATACCATGTGTCAGTCATGGCCGTTAAATTGCACTGTATTAACTTAATAGAAAATGATGATATGATTTAAAAATTGCCCATGCTTAAAAATATTAATCAAATATATTTAAAAAAAAAAATGTCAGATAATAATCAGCTGTGACAGGCGATTATTAATAGGCTACCTGGGGTCTGTTTAATGCGATTTATCTCAGCGTGCAGTTAAACATTTGGAAGTATTTTACACTTGAAACAGCCGCGAGTACCACAGCAACTTAAAAGTACCAATATTTGCAACGTAAAAGTTTCGAGAGGTGGAAGTAGTGTTTCCAATTTCAATACGACCAATTTAATCAAGCATATTAAGAAGCATAACGCTAAAGAGCATGAGGAGTTTGCGCAGGGTAAACAGAGCAAGGATGCGTCGAAGCAGATGATGGATGCGTTTCAAAGGCAAGAAAAACTTCCTAAACAGGGTGTGAAGTCTGCAAAAATAACAGAAAAAGTAATGGAATTCATTGTTCTGGATGATCAGCCCCTGTCTGTTGTAGAAAACGCGGGCTTTCGTCGTCTGATGGAACATTTGGAGCCACGTTACAGTTTGCCATCTCGAAAATACATTTCTGAGACCGCTTTGCCTGAAATGTATTCCAAAGTTTCTTCACACATTGCAGAAATATTAAAAGACGTGCAGTACTTCAGCTTCACTATATCTGGAGCTCTGACGTGTGTCCCATGTCTCTTTTGAGTTTAACGGCACATTGGTTAAACACAAATTACATTTTGGAGAACGCCGTGCTACATGTTAATGAATTGCGAGGATCACATTCCAGTACTTCGATTGCAACTTGCATCAAAGAAATGTTGGATGGGTGAAAAATCCCACTATCAAAGGTGCATGTCATTGTGAGGGACAATGCCAGAAATATTAAGAAAACGATGGATGACTTGGGTGTCCAAAGTTTGGCTGTGTCGCACATTCACTGCAGCTTGTTGTTCAGGAAGGGCTGCCCAACGGAGCGTGAACGATGCTATTGCAAGTGCAAGAAAGATTGTGGAACACTTTCTAGCTCAGGAGAGAGACACTGATGCAGGTATCAAAACAATGAAAATTACGCTACTGGAAGCTGTCAACACACGATTTGGTCACGTCGAAGATGAACCACTTTACTCTGTTGCCACTTTACTCGACCCACGGTACAAAGACAGGTAATACACAACTATATTACACATGTAATAAATAATATGTTGTTAAATATATGTACACATTCAAAGAATGTGTAAAATAATTCATTTTTTGTACCATTAAAAATTCGTTTCGTTTCTTTTTAAAGTGTAGAAATTAAATATAAATTATAAACAAACAAACAAATAAATAAATATACAGCAAACTGAATCAGTCCAAAACAAATAGGACTGATATCAGTCCAAAACAAATAGGCCTGCAACGGACAAGTAGGCTCAACATCGAATGAAAACTTAGTTTTTCCGAGGTCAGAACAAAAAACAAAATAAATATAACCTATAAATAATTACATAAAAACGAATTTGTTTTTATGTAATTACTTATAGGCTATTATTTATGTTGTTTGCGTTCTTACCTCAGAAAAAAATTAGTTTTCATTCGATGTTGAGCCTACTTGTCCGTATATGCTTTTGTAGTGTTTCATTTTGCTGCTGTATGTTTTATTTATTCGTTTTATATAATTAAGTTATATAATATTTATAATATTATTTTTATAAATTAAAAGTTATTATAAAAGTTATTTATAATGTATAATTATGTAACTTTAAGTTAAACATGCAGTCAGCGATGTTTAGCTTCCCCGCTCCCCTCGAACACTTCGATAAGCCTAATCATAGCGCATTTATCAAGGTTATCTAACGTAAAGGGTGTCGCAGACCCGGCGCGTCAGTCAGAGGACAAGGTGCGTCCTGGAAATTCCTTGCGTTGTTTTATATGAGTGTACGCGCAACGTCCAGCTATACTTGCCGCACCACAGAGCGCCATGTTCAATTTCACGTTAAATGGTTATATTTGTCCCAAATCGTTCTCTAAGTGCATACTGAGATTACCGTAGGCTGGAAAATGCACTGTATACCGTCAAACATCTTTTTTTAAATTTTTTATTTTTTTTTTATTATTTTTTTTTATACAACTTGACTATGGTGACTACCTGTCCTGTTGCGCGGTGCATGAACCAGCAGTGTAACAATCATATCTGTCCATAACTGACTGTGTGACTTCACTTTTGGATTTATTTATTTAATTAATTTTGCGATTAACCGACCAATCAAAACTTGGTCGACCAAGACTCTTCTCGTCGACTAACGGTTGGTCGACTATTAGAGGGCAGCCCTAGATTAAACCCGTTTATTTAAACCGCTTCATTTAACATGAAGGAAGATCTCGTTTCCTTTTCTGTGATTGCAAAAATTTAAATGTATTCTAATGTTTTGCAATATTGTCATCTTTCTTTTATAATAGGCTAGATAATCCCTCTTAAATCATTGCATCACTAAACTTGCGCGTTAACGTGTAAGGGACAAAAATGTTTTTCAGTGGTGTTTCTGGCTGACTTGGTGCTATAGGCGAGATCAGATACAGCGCTCCCCACCCTCGGGGTAAAAAATAATTAATTATTTTTTTATTATTATTACAGCGCAATAAACTGATTTTGAAAACATTTATTTAATATTTTATTTTATATTTTATTAGTCCAAAATAAAAGACATGACATGATGAACAAATTAAACTGACACATGATGTATTTCTGGAGCGGGACCGGTTTATTTTGCGATTAAGCTGACGTGGTAAACTTAACTGAAGGAGATCATTCACTTTGACTGAGAGGTGCGGGCGCTCCATGCAAGAGGGCACAGTCTAATGAAACTGGTGTATATGGTAATGAGCCACATTTGTTTAGAATAAATAAGTAAACAATAAAATACTTCATAAAGACATACATAAAATGTTGCGGCGTCTTGCATTTTTTCAGATGGCAATATTCACTTGGATTATGTTTAATATTCAATTCAATGAGCTAAGCTGTAAATCTATTTTAAAGTCTAAGTTAATTTGTTTCTCGGATACTTTACAAGTGCAGACACTGCCAGGCATGCAAAAAGCATTCTTATTCAAGAGGTTGAAAAGATGGAGGACATACTGAAAGGGACAGCAACTACAACTTTGACAGAAACCGAAGAGCCAGCAGAGCAAGTTTCCTGTGTGGAGGCAGGAGAGTCAAGCAGACACACAAGCAATTGCAGCTTCATGAGTCTGTTTGATGAAATTCTCAAGGAGCATGAAGAATCTGGAATGGGAACCACCAGCACAAGTGCCCTTGTTCAAATACAAACATATTTTGCAGAGCAAACTATTCCCCACCATACCAGTACTGGGGAATGAACAATCCACGTTTTCATGCCATTGCTGCTGCCACGAAACAAGTCACTGATGATTATCAAAACATAATATAAATTGTATATACTGCTATTACATTGGTTTATATTGTGTTTATTTTATGTTGCACTATTTTCATGTGTAAGGCTTTTTTTATGTTGTTTTGAAGATTTGATATTTACCAGATTTTGCACCTTATTCTTCAGAATTGTTTATTTATTTATTTATTTTGTGACAAATAGTACATTTGTTTTGTTGCACTTGTTTATTAAGATTTTATAATTACTGTAACAACTGCTGTTAATTTTGCTACAGTGTTATACTGTTTTTGATACTGTTTTAAGTTTTGAACAAGTTAATAAAGTTGTTGTTCTTATAATTAATCTTTTGTTATTATCTTTTGTAATAATGAAGTGATGTGTAGTCAGAGACTCAGGGGTTTGTTTTTTTACCCATAAAAGATATATCTTAACTCCAGACACAGAGGTGTAGATATTATAAAGCTTAAAAAGATTATAAATTAGGTACACCAGGCCCTACCTGGGTAGCTCAGTGGTAAACCTGGCTGGCTACCACCCCGAGTTCGCTAGTTCGAATTCCAGGGCATGCTGAGTGACTCCAGCCAGGTCTCCTAAGCAACCCAATTGGCCCGGTTGCTAGGGAGGGTAGAGTAACCTCCTCGTGGTCGCTATAATGTGGTTCGCTCTCGGTGGGGCGCGTGGTAAGTTGAGCGTGGATGCCGCGGTGGATGACGTGAAGCCTCCACACGTGCTATGTCTCCGTGGCAACGCCCTCAACAAGCCACGTGATAAGATGCATGGATTGACGGTCTTGCAGAGGCAGCTGAAAACTTATAAAAAGTGACCGCTAACTGCGGTTTATGGGATGACGATGTATAAATAAGCAGGTAGTAAGCAGCAAAATACACAGTTTAACTCTCCTTCACAGTAAGCACCTGGGAAGAGAGAGAGGAGACATCCAGGTTGTAAAAATCTTGTGAAAGTGCTAGGGGAAGCCCAACCTGCAGCTAGGCAGATGTCTTCAAGGGAAACACCATTAGACAATGCTCATGAAGATGCCATGCCTAGTGGAGTGAGCTTTTACTCCAATAGGGCACTGTATGCCTTGCAAGTTGTATGCAAGCGCAATAGCATCCACTATCTAATGTAAAATCCTTTGACTGGAGACAGCCAAACCATTACCTGTGACACAGACAAAGAGCTGATCCAAAAGCCACATTTGCCTCATGCGATCAATATATGCATATACAGGACACTGTGTGTAGCCTCTCCACTTTGTCTGAAGCAAACAGAAGGGGGGAGAAAGCCTGAAGGATAATAACCTGCGCCCTGAAGGGAGTGGTCAAAAATTTCGGCACATAGGTTTAAGAACGGCTTTTGATAAGCCTGGCCCAAACTCTAAGCAGGAGTTGTTGACCGACAACGATTGAAGGTCCCCGACACATTTTACTGAAGCCAAAGCGAGAAGCAGTACATACTTTAATGAGTATGTGTAAACTAATTGAATCCAATGGCTCGAACGGCACCTGTGAGTGCTTTTAGCACAAGCACCAAGTCCTAAAATGGCACTGTGATGGGGCGAGATGGTCACGTATAGATTTCACAATCAAAGGGTGTCTGCCTATTGATAGACCGCCCAGTGGGATATGTCTGGTTGCTATGGCAATGACACACACTTTGAGCATAGACGGGGTGAGACCCACGTCTTAACGTTCTTGTAGAAAGTGAAGGCTGTACGGTGCATTGTACAGGGACCTGAGTATTCATTTTGAACGGAAACCTCACAAGTGCTTGGTTCAAGCGTCTCAGATCCAAAATGGGACGTAATACTCCGTACTTTTTGGCAACTAGAAAATAGCGGCTGTAGCATCCGCTGTGGACATCATCCACTGATACCATTTCTATGGCGTCTTTTGCGAGGAGATTTCATATCTCTGAGCAGAGAATTGGCGCGTACCGCACCGTTATGGTGGAGGACATAATGGCATTGAAACGAGGTGGCAGCCTCGCGAATCATAGCACATAGTCGTGCTCAAGCATGTAGCAGAACCTAATTTCCAGCTCATAAAAGTGGGGAAAGTGAGAGGGCTATTAGGCGATATTGAGGCACCTAAAATCTCTGTGTTGCGGCACAGCGTCAACAAAAGTACAAACAGCTCGCAATGGTGGGGTAAACGAGAAGCAAGTTTAATAAGCACAGCAAGGCGACGGCGCCAGAGACTTGAATTCTCACTGAATAGGGAGAACGTCAAGCCATAATAAGCTGTTCATGCAGCTCTGGAAGAATGGTAGCAGTGCCCTCAAATTCTCCGCACTCTGTGTCCTGTACTCACTAGATATAGGAAGGAGAGGGGGACAGCATCAGCTGTCCAGAAACAAGTCGAGAGCAAAGCATTTGAGTATTACGCACTCGCAATAACACGATCAATCCCAACGAGCACTACGTGCCAGGAAGGGATAATGTTAGTGACATACCACCCCTCTAATCAAATCAAAATCAAATCAAATCACTTTTACTGTCACACAACCATATACACAAGTGCAATAGTGTGTGAAATTCTTGGGTGCAGTTCCGAGCAACATAGTTGTCGTGACAGTGATAAAGACATATACCAATTTACAATAAACATAAGATTTACAACACAATTTAAAATCTAATACACACATAATTACACACAACACAATATACAAATAATAACATACAATGTACATTATACAATACACACAATATAGAATACACATTATACAATAAAAATAGTATATATAGCATATATAAAATGTACAGCAGGTTGTATTGTACTGTACTGACATTCAGGCTGTCGGTTGATAGTAAGTTGCCAGTGTGTTTTTAAGAGAGAATATAATTTATGACAGTCCGGTGTGAGATATAAGAGTAATAAAGTGCAGTGCTGATGTATTTTGATAGTGAGAGATCAAGAGCTCAAAAGTCTGATTGCTTGGGGGAAGAAGCTGTCATGTAGTTGGCTGGTGTGGGTCCTGATGTTGCGATACCGCCTGCCTGATGGTAGCAGTGAGAACAGTCCATGGCCCGGGTGGCTGGAGTCTCTGATGATCCTCCGAGCTTTTATCACACACCGCCTGGTATATATGTCCTGGAGGGAGGGAAGCTCACCTCCGATGATGTGTCTGGCAGTTCACACCACCCTTTGCAGGGCTTTGCGGTTGTGGGCGGTGCTATTGCCGTACCAGGCGGAGATGCAGCCAGTCAGGATGCTCTCTACAGTGCTGGTTTAGAACCGTGTGAGGATGTGGCAGTTAATTCCAAACTTCCTCAGCCATCTCAGGAAGAAGAGGCGCTGATGAGCCTTCTTCACAACGGCCTCAGTGTGGACAGACCATGTGAGTTCCTCAGTGATGTGGACACCCAGGAACTTGAAGCTGCTGACTCTCTCTCCACTGGTGCTCCATTGATGGTGATGGGGCTGTGTTCTCTTTCTCTTCTCCTGAAGTCCACCACAAGCTCCTTTGTCTTACTGACGTTGAGGCAGAGGTTGTGCTCCTGACACCAGTGTGTCAGAGTGTGCACCTCCTCTCTGTAGGCTGTTTCATCATTGTCAGTGATCAGACCTACCACCGTCGTATAATCAGCAAACTTAATGATGGCATTGGAGCTGTGTGTTGCCACACAGTCATGTGTGTACAGGGAATACAGGAGTGGGCTGAGAACACAGCCCTGTGGGGCTCCAGTGTTGAGGGTCAGTAATGAGGAGATGTTGCTGCCCATTCTAACCACCTGGCATCTGCTTGACAGGAAGTCCAGGATCCAGCTGCACAGTGAGCTGTTTAAGCCAAGAGCCCGGAGTTTCTCATCAAGCTTGGAGGGCACTATGGTGTTGAATGCTGAGCTGTAGTCTACAAACAACATTCTCACATAAGTGTTCTTTTTGCCAGGTGGGAGAGAGCAGTGTGTATTGTAGATGAAATGGCATCATCAGTGGAGCGGTTGTTGCGGTAAGCAAACTGCAATGGGTCCAGTGATGGAGGCAGCACAAAGCAGATGTAATCTCTGATTAGTCTCTCAAAGCATTTGCTGATGATGGGGGTCAGAGCAACAGGACGCCAGTCATTTAAGCAAGTGATTTTGGATTGCTTTGGAACAGGCACAATGGTGAACATTTTAAAGCATGTGGGGACTACAGACAAAGAGAGGGAAAGGTTGAAAATGTCCGTAAAAACACCAGCCAGTTGGTTCGCGCATGCTCTGATGATGCGGCCCGGAATGCCGTCTGGACCCGCGGCTTTGTGGATATTCACCCGTCGGAAGGATCGGGTTACATCCGCTACAGAGACGGAGAGTGAACTAACCTCTGTAGCTTCGGCCGCGAGAGTGGTTTTATTTCCCTCGAAACGAGCATAAAAATTATTTAGCTCATCCAGGAGAGACGCAGCGGTGTTCATGGCGGAGTTTTTATTCCCTTTAAAGTCTGTGATGATGTTAATTCCCTGCCACATGCTTCTAGAGTTGGTGGTGTTAAACTGTCCTTCAATCTTGTTCCTGTACTGACGTTTTGCTGTTCTGAGGGCTTGTTTATGCTCCTCCGCGTTCCCGGAATTAAAAGCGGAGGTCCGCGCATCAAGTGTCGCGCGAACATCGCTATTAATCCAAGGTTTCTGGTTCGGGTAGATCCGTATTGTTTTGCTCGGAACAACGTCCTCTATGCACTTTCTGATGAAACACGTTACGCTATCAGCGTAAAGCTTGATGTCGTCATCAGAGAACATCTCCCAGTCTGCGTGATCAACATAGTCTTGTAGCGTAGAGTCTGATTGGTCCGACCAGCACTGGATCATTCTGAGGGTGGGTGCTTCCTGTTTCAGTTTCTGCCTGTAAGCGGGCAGAAGCAGAATGGAAGAGTGGTCCGATTTGCCAAATGGTGGGCAGGGGAGGGATTTGTAGCCATCCTGGAAGGGAGAGCAGCAATGGTCCAAAACCCGGTCCCCTCGTGTGTTAAAACTAATGTGTTGGTGGAATTTTGGTGCGACTGATTTGAGATTGGCTTTGTTAAAATCCCCAGTCACAATGAATGCGGCCTCAGGGTGTGTGGTTTCCTGCTTGCTTATAATCCCATACAGTTCCTTGAGTGCCCGGTCTGTGTCGGCTTGTGGCGGGATGTACACAGCAGTGATAATGACCGCTGTGAATTCCCTCGGTAGCCAGAATGGTCGACACAGAAGCATGAGAAATTCCAGATCAGGAGAGCAGAAAGACTTGATAGAATGTACGTTCCTCTGATCACACCAGGATTTGTTGATCATAAAACATACACCACCACCTCTGCTTTTACCTGAGAGGTCTTTCGCTCTGTCCGCTCGGTGCACAGAGAACCTTGCGGGTTCAATGGCTGAGTCTGGAATCTCCACAGACATCCAAGTTTCTGTAAGGCAGATAATGCAGCAGTCCCTCGTCTCTCGTTGGAAAGAGATCCACGCTCTCAGCTCGCAGAGCTTGTTGTCCAGAGGCTGAACATTTGCCAGTAGAATACTGGGTAGCGGGGGTCGATTTGCACGACGTCTTACTCTGATGAGAACGCCGGCTCTGTTTCCCCTTTTCCTTTTGCGTTTCCGCGGCCGGGCAGCCCTGACAAAGGGCTCCGCTGGTGTGTTTGTAAACAGCGGGTCGGCATTGAGGAATTTGAAGTCCGGTTTATGGTGTGTAATTGCAGAACCAATGTCCAAAAGTGTTTGTCTGTCATAGACAATAAGGCAGACATCATCCAAGACAAAAAAACATAAGAATTGTAAACAAAACACTACAATGTTGTGTCAGAGCTCGCAACGCAGCAGCCATACTCGGCACCATCTTGAGTCCAAAAAGTACCGCCCCTCTACCACATTCCACCCCTCTAATCATAAACTCTGCCGAACGTGATCGCATCATGCGCGCAGCGCATCACGGCCACACTGGACAGGCAAAGCCGCTTTACATGGAGAATAGCTGGCGCAAGCCGGTGACAAAACAAAACCTCAAGTTCTCCGTGCTCTATATCCCGTCCTCACTCGCCTCACTTGCACAGTCCCTCAGGAGCCACAGAAGGAGTATAGCGGGAGGAGAGCAGAGCGTCATCGGCTTTTAGAACTAAAGCGAGTGGAGAGCAAAGCGTTTTGAGTTTTTATGTTTTTAATAATTAAAAGGAAACTTTCCGTTGAGGCCCACAGGCCACAGAATAATCCGATCACTGTGAAGCAGTGAAAACGGCCAAGATGTCTCGCCCGCTCTCCCACAGGAGGGTAATTCCACACACTGCCATTCAAAGATGAATGTAGTAATCTGCAGTTGCCGGAGCACCACAGGGAGTAGAAGAAAGCTCTGATCCACCCACTGTGAGAGGTGCAGATCTTGACGGCAATTCTAGTACATAGAAATAAAATTTTCGTGCAGAGTAGGAGAGAGATTATCGGCACCCTGAAGGAGAAAATTCTGAAGAGATAGCGCTTTGCACCACCTCTATATACGCCAGCTATGCGCATGAGGGAGGCAAAGCACAAAGTGCTATCTGCCAATTAAAATTGTCGAGATTTTAAAGAGTTTTGGAGATTGGCTATGCCTGCAGGGATAACCCCAGTCAGCTATGACACTGCATTCATGACTGAATTGATAGGGAACCAATTTATACTCTACTTTGGAGAACACAATGTCAGAAAATAAACCCAATTTTAATTTATTAATTTTTTATTGATTCATAAATTAACACAAGATATACAACAACATCTATATAATGAATCAAAAAATTTTAACATTAAACCCCCACTATATCCCCTCCCCCTACCAAACTCTCAAACCACCCTGACCCCCCCACGAACACCCCTGTGGTCAATAGAATATAGAAACACACACACAGAAAACTAAAACAACAACATAAAATAACATACAATAATCAAGTATAATAATAATAAAAATAAAAATGAAGTAAAAAAAAAAAAAAAAAAAAACAACTTTAAATTACTCCCTCCACCGCCCCACCTCGAGATTCCCTCAAAAATGCTAAATAATTGGCCCATTTCTTATTGTAAGTTTCCCTAACCCCCATCCTAATACTCGACCCCTTCTCGAAGGCAGCCACCCTCCCCATCTCCGCGCACCACTCCGGGAACGAGGGTGCTCCATCCGACTTCCAACTCCTCAAAACAATCTGTCTACCAATCATCACACCGGTCAAAACCCAGTCCTTCATGTGCTTATCTACCAAATCCATGACCTCCCTATCACCCAAAATACAGAGTCTGGGGCAGAACAAGACCTGAGTGCCCAACACATCACACACAAAACTTTGCACCTTCAGCCAAAATTCTTGGATCTTAAGGCACCCCCAAAAAACATGGATGGTGTCTCCATCTTCAGTATGGCATCACCAGCAGATGGGTGTGTCCTTAAGACCAAGCCTATACAATCAAATCAAATCAAAATCAAATCAAATCACTTTATTGTCACACAGCCATATACACAAGTGCAATGGTGTGTGAAATTCTTGGGTGCAGTTCCAAATCAACATAGCAGTCGTGACAGTGATGTGACATATACCAATTTACAATAACATCAAATTAACACAACACAATTTAAACATCTGTTATACACATAATTACACTCAACAGTATACAAATAATAACATACACTGTACAGTATACAATACGCACTATATAGATACACATTATTCAATAAAGTAAAAAATAAAAATATATAAAAAAGTATATATATATATATATATATATATATATATATATATATATATATATATATATATATAGAATGTACAGTATTGTACTGTATTGACATTCAGGCTGTCGGTTGATAGTCAGTTGTTAAGAGAGAACATAATATAATAATAATAATATAATTTATGACAGTCCGGTGTGAGATATAAGAGTAAGGGTAATAAAGTGCAGTGCTGATGTATTTTGATCGTGGGAGATCAAGAGTTCAAAAGTCTGATTGCTTGGGGGAAGAAGCTATCATGGAGTCGGCTGGTGCGGGTCCTGATGCTGCGATACCGCCTACCTGATGGTAGAAGTGAGAACAGCCCATGGCTCGGGTGGCTGGAGTCTCTGATGATCCTCCAAGCTTTTTTCACACACCGCCTTGTATATATTTCCTGGAGGGAGGGAAGCTCACCTCCGATGATGTGTCTGGCAGTTCGCACCACCCTTTGCAGTGCTTTGCGGTTGTGGGTGGTGCTATTGCCGTACCAGGCGGAGATACAGCCAGTCAGGATGCTCTCCACAGTGCAGGTGTAGAACCGTGTGAGGATGTGGCGGTTCATTCCAAACTTCCTCAGCCATCTCAGGAAGAAGAGGCACTGATGAGCCTTCTTCACAACGACTTCAGTGTGGATGGACCATGTGAGTTCCTCAGTGATGTGGACACCCAGGAACTTGAAGCTGCTGACTCTCTCCAGTGGTGCTCCATTGATGGTGATGGGGCTGTGTTCTCTGTCTTTTCTTCTGAAGTCCACCACAAGCTCCTTTGTCTTACTGACGTTGAGGGAGAGGTTGTGCTTCTGACACCAGTGTGTCAGAGTGTGCACCTCCTCTCTGTAGGCTGTTTCATCATTGTCAGTGATCAGACCTACCACCGTCGTGTCATCAGCAAACTTAATGATGGCATTGGAGCTATGTGTTGCCACACAGTCATGTGTGTACAAGGAATACAGTAGTGGGCTGAGAACACAGCCCTGTGGGGCTCCAGTGTTGAGGGTCAGTGATGAGGAAATGTTGCTGCCTATTCTAACCACCTGGCATCTGCTTGACAGGAAGTCCAGGATCCAGCTGCACAGCGAGCTGTTTAAGCCCAGAGCCCGGAGTTTCTCATCTAGCTTGGAGGGCACTATGGTGTTGAATGCTGAGCTGTAGTCTACAAACAGCATTCTCACATAAGTGTTCTTTTTTTCCAGGTGGGAGAGAGCAGTGTGTATTGTAGATGCAATAGCATCATCAGTGGAGCGGTTGTTGCGGTAAGCAAACTGCAGCGGGTCAAGAGAGAGTGGCAATACAGAGCAGATGTAATCTCTGATTAGTCTCTCAAAACATTTGCTGATGATGGGGGTCAGAGCAACAGGACGCCAGTCATTTAAGCAAGTTATTTTTGATTGCTTTGGAACAGGCACAATGGTGGATGTTTTAAAGCATGTGGGGACTACAGACAAAGAGAGGGAAAGGTTGAAAATGTCCGTAAAAACACCAGCCAGCTGGTTCGCGCACGCTCTGATGACGCGGCCCGGAATGCCGTCTGGGCCAGCAGCTTTGCGGATATTCACCCTTCGGAAGGATCGTGTTACATCCGCTACAGAGACGGAGAGTGAACTAACCTCTTTAGCTTCAGCCGCGAGAGCTCTCTCCGCGAGGGCAGTGTTATTTCCCTCGAAACGAGCATAAAAAGTATTTAGCTCATCCAGTAGAGAGGCAGCGGTGTTCATGGCAGAGTTTTTATTCCCTTTAAAGTCTGTGATGATGTTAATTCCCTGCCACATGCTTCTAGAGTTGGTGGTGTTAAACTGTCCTTCAATCTTAATTCCTGTACTGGCGTTTTGCAGTTCTGATAGTTTTTCAGAGGGCATAACTGGCTTGTTTATGCTCCTCCACGTTTCCGGAATTAAAAGCGGAGGTCCGCACATTAAGTGCCGCGCGAACATCGCTATTGATCCAAGGTTTCTGATTCGGATAGATTCGTACAGTTCTGGTCGGAACGACATCCTCTACGCATGTTCTGATGAAACACATTATGCTATCAGCGTAAAGCTCGATGTCGTCATCAGAGGCGGACCGGAACATCTCCCAGTCCGTGTGATCAAAACAGTCTTGTAGCGTAGAATCTGATTGGTCCGACCAGCACTGGATCGTTCTGAGGGTGGGTGCTTCCTGTTTCAATTTCTGCCTGTAAGCGGGCAGAAGCAGAATGGAAGAGTGGTCCGATTTGCCAAATGGTGGGTGGGGGAGGGATTTGTAGCCATCCCGGAACGGAGAGTAGCAATGGTCCAAAACCCGGTCCCCTCATGTGTTGAAACTAATGTGCTGGTGATATTTTGGTGCGACTGATTTTAAACTGGCTTTATTAAAGTCCCGGGTCACAATGAACGCGGCCTCAGGGTGCGCGGTTTCCTGATCACTTATACTCCCATACAGTTCCTTGAGTGCCCGGTCTGTGTCGGCTTGTGGGGGGATGTACACAGCAGTGATAATGACCGCTGTGAATTCCCTCGGTAGCCAGAATGGTCGACACAGAAGCATAAGAAATTCCAGATCAGGAGAGCAGAAAGACATGATAGAATGTACGTTCCTCTGATCACACCAGGATTTGTTGATCACAAAACATACACCACCCACCTCTGCTTTTACCTGAGAGGTCTTTTGCTCTGTCCGCTCGGTGCACGGAGAACCCCGCGGGTTCAATGGCTGAGTCTGGAATCTCCGCAGACATCCAAGTTTCTGTTAGGCAGATCTAGAGGGGGTCCAATAAAATCTATGTAAAATCTTAAATTGCATAAGGCGAACCCTTGCATCTCTAGATGCAGACTTTATGTTTTTTAGAATCCTTGCCCACACTCCCTCCTCCAATACCAAGTTTAAATCTTTCTCCCATAATCTTTTAAGAGAATTTAAAGCTCGGTTCCCCAGACTCTGAATTAATAAGGAGTAATACACTGATGCCTCATGACCCTTCCCAAAAGCAGTAATAATAAAATATCATCTGCGTAAAGCAGAAGCTTATGCGCTACACCTCCCACCGTCACCCCTGGAAAATCATCCTCCTTTCTTATCGCGGCTGCTAATGGTTCCAGGGCAAGACAGAACAATAATGGGGAAAGAGGGCAACCCTGCCGGGTGCCCCTATCCAGAGTAAAATAATCTGAAATTAACCCATTTGTTTGTACTGCTGCTACAGGGTGTCTATAAAGTAACTTAATCCAACCAATAAATGTATTCCCGAAACCATACCTTTCCAAAATCTTGAAAAGATAATCCCATTCTACCATATCAAACACCTTTCAAGAGAGATGGCAGCAACCGGAGATTGTTCATTTGCTACTGACCACATGATATTGATGAAACGCCTAATATTATCAGAAGAACTACGGCCTCGAATAAACCCCACCTGATCTATATGTATAAGAGATGTCATAACTTTACTTAATCGATTAGCCAGAATTTTGGACAAAATTTTTACATCTAACTGGATCAGCGAAATTGGGCGGTAACTTTTACACTCGCTTGGATCTTTATCCTTTTTTAGAATCAGACTGATCCGGGCTTGTGTCATGGTTGGCGGAAGCTTTCCATTCTTTAATGAATCAGTATAAACTTCTAACAAAAGTGGAGCCAGTTCTGTAGCATAAGATTTGAAAAACTCAGCGGCAAAGCCGTCAGGTCCTGGAGCCTTGCCTGTAGGCAGGGACTTAATTACCTCATCAAGCTCCTCCAAGGTTATCTCAGAATCAAGAGAGTTTTTTTGCTCATTCGTCAGTTTAGGGAGATCTAATGGTTCCACAAAGTTCCTAATATCTTCATCAGTAGACGAATACGTGGACCAATAGAGATCAAGATAGAACTCTTTAAAAGCATTATTAATATCAATAGCTGAGGTAAATATTTCACCACAAGCAGATTTCACTGAGGGAATGATAGAAAAAGACTCTCTCTGCTTTATATATCTAGCCAAAAGTTTTCCTGCTTTATCACCTGACTCAAAGTATGACTGTCTTGCCCTGAATAACCAAAACTCCACTTTCTGTGACAGAATAGTATTATATCTGTATTTCAAACAAGTCAATTCTCTGAGGCCATCAGATGACATACAGCGCTTCAGCTCTGCCTCTGCACTTTTAATATTTCCTTCCAACTCCACAAGTTCTTGTGCTTTGGATTTTTTGATGAATGAGGCATACTGTATGATCCGACCCCTAAGAACCGCCTTAAGTGCCTCCCAAGCCACGCCTACAGAGGATACCGAGGACCAGTTGCTCTCCATATAAACACTGATTTCAGTCTTTAACATTTGTTGGAAATCAGGATTTTGCAAAAGGGACACATTAAGGCACCAACTATAAGATTTATTTTTCTCTATATGTGGCATCACCTCTAAACTCACCAGGGCGTGATCTGAGACTAAGATATTTCCAATTGAGCAATCAACAACAGATGAAATAAGGGATTTGGATATTAAAAAAAAAAAAAAATCTATTCTAGAATAAATCTTGTGGACTGATGAAAAAAATGTATAGTCCCTACCAGATGGGTTCAAAAGTCTCCAAATGTCTGTAAGACCAAGATTTTTACACATCCTGTGAAGCATCAATGTTGCTCTAGGGGATTTGCACACTTTTGCTTCACTATGATCAAGCACTGAGTCCATCAATAGATTAAAGTCTCCTCCCAATATTATATCATGAGGGGTGCCAGCGGTTTGCAAGATCTATAAAAAAGCCATGATCATCAGCGTTAGGTGCGTAAATATTAGCCAAAATCAACCTTTGCCCTTGAATTTTAGCTAAAACAATAATTACTCTTCCTAATTTATCTTTGCTCTGTTTGAGACATTTGAATTGTAGATGTTTATTTACCAATATAATGACTTCCTTGCTCTTACTTGAGCCAACACTAAAGAAAATATGTCCACCCCATATCTTCCCAAATTTTTCAGCTTCCTGCGGGGAGAGATGTGTTTCTTGAAGAAACACTATATCATATTTCTTACGTTTAAGAAAAGTAATAACCTTCCTTCTTTTTATGGGGTGCCCCAACCCATTCACATTCCATGTGGAGAGAGATAGTACACTCATATTAACATTTGACATTTTGATATAGTAAAAAAAATTAATTGTGTGTCAAAAACAAAATTATATAGACCACATTCCCCAATAGTGAAACAATCAACCCCCGAACAAAACAAACAGAAAAAAGAAAAACGTGCGCATTAAACCCACGCACGACAGCACCAACCGGCGACAATCCCTCTAAACTCAAAAGGTCCATGAACGCCCACGAGTCCCCACGACAACTTTGCCATCGGATTGCTCAATTTTGCCTCACAAATTTGTGAGGCAAAATTACATAACAGAAAATACTTTGTAAAATAAACCCAGTCAATAGGAAGAATGAACACTAAGAACGTGTAGATTCATTCACAGAACTGTTTTAAAGGTGTGATCTTCCACAAGACAAATTCCAGCTGATATAAAACCGTTCATATTCCTCGGACAGACAAACAAATGTTCAGTGAGCCAGCTGTTATGAGTTCAGCGGATGACGTAATCATTCCAATGTCCCATAAAAAAATTAAAAAAACTCAACAAAACAAACTACAGCCAGCAGGAGGAATAAGCACGAAGAACGAACAGATTAATCCACAGCTGTTCCAAGGAGTGTTATTCAATAGAACAAGCTCCAGCCGCTAGGCGGAATCAATACAAAAAGAAACAACACCAGCATCTCGGTTCCCCGGATGGTCGAGTCAATTCACTCGGAGGCTGCATAAAAGTATATACCATGTACATAATGGTATATACATAATCCGTCGGCTTCATAAAAAACATCCTTTGTGTGAGCAGCATGTAGATATTTTGCAGTCATCCATAGTGTCCACTCTCAATCTGTCCGGGAACCTCAATGCAAAAGCAATATTTTATCAATGCAAAAGTTTCTTTAAGGAAAAGTGTTATTCACAAAACAAGCTCCAGCCGCTCGGCGGAGCCAACGCAAAAAATCCAAAATGTCGCCCAGCATCCTCAAGAGTTAGTACAGCGAGTCAGGCCCACTCACATGAGAAACGTCCAATGGTTTACTCAGTCATTGATTCTATAAAAGACATTGCCAGATTTGGACATGTGAATACTTTGCAACCGACCTTCATTTCTATTCTCAGTTTGGCAGGAAACATCAGAGCAAACGAGATGTTTTTCTGATGTAAGAGTTTCTTAAATTCCTTGAACCGATCGCGTTTCTCTCTTGTCGAACTCGCAAAGTCCGGGAACAAGAAAATACTATGGTTCTTTCAAGAAAGCTTCCCTTTGCTCCTCGCCTGGCGCAACACAAGATCTTTATCGGATGATCTCAGAAATCTGGCCAGAATCTATCTGGGCCTGTCTCCCTCTGTGAGACGGGACTCTGTGAGCTCGCTCAATTTCCAGCTTGTGGCCTGTTATGTCGAGCAGACTCGGGAAAAACTCGTCTAGGAATTTCACCATATCTCTGCCCTCCTCAAGCTCAGGAATTCCAACAATTCGAACGTTATTCCTGCGGTTTCTATTTTCAAGAACTTCAAGCTTTTCAAGGAGATGTTCCAGATCAACTTTGGTCACGGGTGGATTAGCGGTTAATTCCCTCTCTGAAGATTCCAGAAAATCAATTCGTTTTTCAACATCAGTCACTCTTGTACCTAACTCGGAGAATTTTATTTCCATCACCGTGATCGATCGATGTATTACAGCGAGATCTTCCAAGTCAGCAAGAATCTTCGTCAACATCACCGACATGTTGGACAACTGACGCTGGATCTCCTCTCTCACCGCGCCATCCAAATCGAGTCCCCGGTCTGTAGGCCTGTCGGGGCTTTCATCCTGAACACATAAGTGTCTTTTAATGTCTCCCGAGCCTGAGGATTTTGACTTCTTTGCCATGTTTTGCAACAAAGGGCAAATGTGTAACTGGGTGTAACAAATTTCACCAGATTATAATATGAAAATAATCGAAAATTCAGCAAAGTGCGCAGAGCTCGTCGCTCACACGTCTGCTCCTTACATGGCGTCCAGGGTACCTCATTTGAATTTATTCTGATAGAATTTCAGTTACCATGAGATTGTAAAATTATGTGAAAAACAAAAAGATTTGTTAAAGTTTTTGATTTACATAAATAATTAAGATGAATAATTTTTGTCTTTTGAAACCCGTTTTGTTTTCTTACTGCTGTTTCAGTGAAAAAAAAAAGAAAAGAAAAAAGAAAAAGAAAAAGTAGGCAGACGCAGACATTCATTGAAATGATCGAGTGAATGAAGTTATTGGGCGGACACGCTTCACTGAGCCGTGTGAGCATAGAGGACGTATTACGTACTGTGTTGCAATGCATGTTAGAGAAATTGAGCATGAAATCCCTCACGTATCACTTCGCTGAAACACGTGAATGATGTGTGACATCTGCCTAGACACTTCACTGACACACATAGTTTACATGACGTCTGCATCTTGATTTCGTCTTGATTAATAGAATAAATGGTAAGATGTAAAAAATAAATAAATAAATCAAGACGTGGAGTGACACGTTCATGGAGATGAGTGAGTGCTGCGCAGTAATATTTATGAGCTATAGAAGTCAAGCACCACGCTCACATGTGGGATTGACAGGGCTGCGGAGCAAGCATTGAAAGCGGGCGACTAGTCTCAGCCTCAGGAAAGAAAAAGGTATGTAATAATAAATTTTTCTGTCATTTTACATAGTTTTTGTCCATCTAACGTTAAATGTCACTTTAGAGTTATGTTAGAGTAATGCATTGTTTTAACGTTGTTTTAAAAACAAAATCAAAGCTCTGCTGGTTAAGTTAATATGCCAGCAGCCGTATCACCCTGTAGCTCAATACCGGTTACCCACTGAGGCTAAGCAGGGTTGAGCCTGGTCAGTACCTGGATGGGAGACCTCCTGGGAAAACTAAGGTTGCTGCTGGAAGAGGTTTTAGGGAGGCCAGCAGGTGCTCACCCTGCAGTCTTTGTGGGTTCTAATGCCCTGGTATAGTGATAGGGACATTATACTGTTAAAAAAAAAAAAAGGGCACTGTCCTTCAGATGAGATGTTAAACTGATGTCCTGACTCTCAGTGGTCATTAAAAATCACAGGACACTTCTCAAAAAGAGTAGTGTTGTAACCCTGGTGTCCTGGCCAAATTCCCCCCATTGGCCCTTATCAATCATGGCCTCCTAATAATCCCCTTTCATGAATTGGCTCTATCATTCCACTCTCTCCTCTCCACCAATAGCTGGTGTGTGGTGAGCGTACTGGTGCACTATTGCTGCCATTGCAACATCCAGGTGGATGCTGCACTCTGGTGGTGGTTGAGTATAGTCCCTTGTTCACTGTGTGAAGCGCTTTGAGTGTAGTGTCAGAAAAGTGCTATATAAATGTATTGTTCATTCATTCAAGTTTAGCACTGGCAGTTTTCCATGAGGCGGCCTGAGGTAAAATTTTAGGAAAATGTATAAAGTTCACTTTTATTTGTTTTAAAATAGACACTTCAAAATGATCAACTTTACCATAATCATTTACATATTTTCTAACTGTTAACTTTAGTAAAATGTCTGTTTATTTTGAATGCTCACGCATGACTCATGATGAAGCTTGCATACCTGACTGTTGATGATGGTAATGTTGCATCACAGAGAGATGAAAAGAGTTTATAAATGTCATAAAACTCTCAAAAACTGTTTACATTTTAACCCTGTCGATTTTTCTGCACTAATGTTCAACACAGAGGTCAAAATGAGCATATTATAAATGTTAAAGTCTTGTGATAAATTCATAATAATTATTTATGTTTGATTTTTATTGTCTGTATTTCAGGAATGCTGTAAGTCTCCAGTTCACGAGGACATAGAAAACACAAGAGATGCTGAGTCAACCTGGACAGAAACCTCTTCCAATTCCACCAACACCACACCAGGCTTCTCTCTGCCTGTAAATAGATGGCTGTCTACTTGCATGTTTTGTAATCATCAGAGCTAAATGTAAAGGGATAGTTCAACCAAAAATGAAAATTCTCTCATCATTTACTCACCCTCATGCCATACCAGATGTGACTTTCTTTCTTCTGCAGAACACACATGAAGACATTTAGAAGAAGATCTCTGCTCCGTAGGTCCATACAATGCAAGTGAATGGTGGCCAGGCCTTTGAAGCTCCAAAAAGGAGAAAAAGTCAGCATAAACATAAACCATCAGACTCCAGAGGTTTAATCGATGTCTTCTGAAACAATCCAGTTGGTTTTGGGTGAGAACATACCAAAATATAACTTATTTTTCACTGTACATCTTGTCATGGCAGTCTCTAGGCACGATCATGATTTCAAGCTCAGTTTCACTTCCTAGCACTTGATGCTTCCACAGAGCCCTAGATGGCGCAAAAGGAAGTGTAATCGAGCTTGAAATCATGATCATGAGACATGGTTTTAACCACTGGTTAACTTTTAATTATTATTTTATTTTTAATGCAGGGTTTTTCCTGCGTAGAGAATTATGAGGTGGCCACCTCCGTCAAATTTTGTGCTGCCTCCGACTGCACAGATAGACCCCAAGTGGTGCTCAAGCACCCACCCTCTTTCACTAGATAAGTGCCCTTTTTGCAAGTAATTTCTTATTTTTTAATTTATATTTTAGTTTATTTAAATTTGGCCCTTGGCATCAATTCTCAATTAAACGTGTGCCCGACATCTGCATTTAAGTTGTAATTCTGCGAGACCACACGAGCCCCTGCCCCTCCCCCTCTTTGACATTCTTTGTCACAGCCTCCACACAGTTAACGCACGCAGAACGAGCGCCCTGAGGAGCATCATCGAAGTCTACCTGACCAGCCTTCATTTGTGACAGCCAGGTAAGGATAATGTTTGCCCTAAACTTTTACATTGTTTGCCACTGCTGTGAAATTAATCCACTATATAAAAAAAATCTCCATAGAGCCAGCAGAACTTCATTAAGCTTAACAACAAGCAAGCTAATCAGGCATTGGCTCAAAATAGCATCGTGCAGGGTCGGAAATGCCCCCAAAATTCAATATTTGAATTGCTCCTGTTTGAGTTGTTTTTCAATTTAAATCGAAAACAATTATTCTCTGATTGTGTAATCCGTATGAAACCAACGAGAGATACAGTCTTCCCCGTTTAAGCTCATTATCGTTTTTGGAAGAAGACAAGCTGTGAATTTACCTCAGAAGAAGAGCATGATCCGATACGGCCTTTCTAACGCAAAAAGTGTCTCACAAAAGTTAATTTTGTGAACGAAAACTGGAGTCTACAAAATCTGTTATGTGTTTCGTGGCCTTATTTCAGTGACTTAAAAGTTACTAATCACGCATAATCTTGATTTTCTCAAAAATGCAAATATGTACATCTCATGTTTGGAGGCTCTTATGTTACAACACTGCTGACAAAGTGATGCAGTTTATTTATTCATTTTGTTAATTATTCATGCTTGACATGATGACTACAATCATGTCAACTGTATCTGGGCAAAATGTTGTATTGTTATCTCAAAACAAGTTATGGCATTTGGAACCAAGGTAGCCTTTTTTATCAAAAGTCCAAAAAACTCTCCAAACAAGTGATCTGAGGGTTTTACTGAACCTAAAAACTACTTACATTTGTAAATGCCACAATAAACCAGAAACATAATTACATAGAATAAGTAACAAGTAATAAGATCCAGCACTGTTTCAGTTGTGCGCATGGTAAATCAAGACCTGTCAATCTAAGCGATCAGTCCAATCCAAGCTGTAAAACAGTGGCCAATTGGTCTCTACATATCGTCCCTTCCCACCATACCCACCCACATACCTGAGATCAGAGATGATCTTATTATTGGTTTAAGAGGTTAATCAAGTTTGCTGTTTGTTAACTATAAATAAACACATTAGCTGTTATGTTGTATTTAATTAATGTAATGTTGAACAGGTTAGCTTTTTTAATTAAATATGCTATAAATTGATAATTGTCATTTTCTTCAATCATCTAATTATTAGAACACCTAAAATATGTTGCTTGTAAGTGTTTGCTTCAGCCAGTGGAAGGCATGGTACAAGTGTATGTGTGCACATTATCAGGACGGTACCACCTCTGCCTCATTTTGAGCCAGGATAAACCCTGCAATGTATGGATAACTTTTATGCTGCCTTAATGTGCTTTTTAGAACTTCGAAGTGCTGCCCACCATTCACTTGCATTGTATGGACATACAGAGCTGAGATATTTTTGTTTGAGTTCTGCAGACAAAAGTCATGCACATCTGGGATGGCATGAGGGTGATTAAATGATGAGAGAATTTTCATTTTTGGGTGAATCATCCCTTTGAGTGCATAAGTTTGCATCTTATAAGTATACTCATCCCTTTCAAAATATATACAAATATATGAGATAAAAGATCCTAATTTTTATTACTGCCAAGACAAAATAATAACAATTTACACATAAACCTGTTCAGATTCAGAAGTTTACATACACTTGGTTCTTAATATTGTGTATTACCTTCTTGAGCATCAATGAATGTTTCAACCTTCTGTAATAGTTGTGTATTGTAGTTGCTGGGCAGTACTTAATAAAAAATAAAATGCATTTTTTATGAGCCATCTTTTTAGTTTTAATGATAAACATCTTGCTGATTCTTCAAGGTGGATGCAAACTTTTGTTCTCATCTGTAAGCAAATGTTACTCAGGGACATGAACCCCTGAATACTGCAAGAGTAAGGAACGTTCTTTATTTTAGAAGTGGATGTTAAATGCAATGAAATAATAATAAAAAAATTTATCTTTTTTTATCTATCTATATCTATTTTTAAATTTTTGTGTGTTTGTGTGTGTGTGTGGGCAGGTTTAAGTGGTTTACGAGGACTTTTTATGTTACAAACTGGTAATTACAAGGGTATTATGCTATAAATGTGGTTTATGAGGACATTTCTAGTGTCCCCATAATTCAAATCACTTAAAAAAACATACTAAACGATGTTTTATTGAAAATGTAAAAATGCAGAAAGTTTTTTGTGAGGGTTAGGTTTAGGGGTAGGGTTAGGGCATAGAATCTATAGTTCATACAGTATAAAAATCATTATGTCTATGGAGAGTCCTCATAATGATAGCTGCACCAACATGTGTGTGCGTTTTCGTAATAATAATTATGTTAAAATAAAGTAAAAATAAGTAAAGATTCTACAGCTGATATTTTGTCCCCAGCTTTTTGAATAAAGGCTAAACGAAGACCGCTTTGAAAAATACAAGCTATTCAAGATATGAGATGCATGTGGAATCTCATTTTAAATATGCACATCTGCAGCAGAAATTAATTTAGTGTGATGGGATTGTTTTCCCCCACACATAAGACAACTGCAATTATCAGACTGATTTGAAAAATATTATGTTATTATGAATATACAGTATGAGTGATTTCAGCTGTTTTGAAAGCTAAAATATGTAAGGGATAATTGTACAGCCAGGCAGGGGCACACATTCAACAAGACCTTAGAACATGTAACAATGCTTATCAAACAGGGTTTCTGCAAGTTTAAAATAATCAAGTCATGTTTTCCACTTAAAGATTTCATGGAAGAAAAATATTCATCATAAATATACATTTGTGATAATCATATTAAAATTGGTAAATGTATCAACATATCAATACATAGCCAATTAATAAACAACATTAACCTTCAAATTATACTAAATTATTAAACGTAAAGCGACATGCAGGGACATCCATTTCAAAAGCATAATGTAATATTATATTACTGTAATGTAAGATTAAATTATTGTTATTTAATGTTAATTTTAACAGTAATATTTCTGTCATAATTTCATTACATTCACGTGGCATTGGTACTATTAAACTCTCAAGCCTTTTTAAATGTAAACTGAAGACATTTGTATGTCTTGCATAGGTTTTTTAACATGCTCCAAATTTACAATGTGGTAAAATGCCACGTCCTCCTCTTCTGTGCTCCAGTGTCACGTCATTACAAGAATGTTTTGAATTACGTGAAAATAAATTGATTTCGTAGCACTTTGTGTTATCAGCGCCCATTATCAGAAAAACGCAACGCAAACCAAATCAAACTCAGAAAACTCCTGAGATGGATGGAGTTTGTGTGGCCGTTCGCTGTTTGCGAGCCACTGAGACAGTTGAAAATACAGTGGCCGTGTTTGGACCATGTTAATCAAGACTATAATATACAGTTATTTAATGAAACTGCAGCCTTTTGGGGGAGTTTAATAAATCGCACAGTCACCGCGATTTTGATTTCCCAACATTTAATTCATTTAATTTATCACGTTGACATTCTGCCCAACTTTTAAGCATTCCTGCGACATTACATACAGATTGTAAATTATTACAAAGTAAATTCAAATTTTAATGAAGTCTTTGGTTTAGTGCTGATAAGTGCAAATATCTACTGACGTCTTTTCTTTTTCTATTTTTTTTTTTTTTTTTTTTTTTTTTTGCACACTTAGACGTATGATTTCCTTGTTGTTGATCGCTTCTCCGCATAGACATATTTTATTTCTCCTCTTCCAGCAAGCTATCATTGAAACAGCACTGCGGCATGTTGATGGAAGCAGGGATGCAGGTATAATTTCTTTGGCGCCAATCTACCACAGTGGAGAGACGCGCACTTCCATGTGCGGACGACTTCAAAGCAAGAGAGAAAGTAGCGGAGCGACGCACGTGCGCTCCCGCGCTGACGAGACAGAGGTCGTTTTCAAAACGGCATTTTTGCGCATTTTTAAGGGCACTTCGGGAAGGGGACATCACTCGAAGTTTTTTCACAAAGGGCCCTTTTACAAGACATTTAGTGAAATGGTACATTCGAACTGTAATGCCATGCTCTCTTTAGAGAGCCCACATCAAGAGCTCTGTCCTTTGTAGTAAGTGGGGCATAGGGACAATCACTTTCGATTGGCATTCCCCAAAGACTGTCCTCGCTGCAGACTGTAGCGCGATGACGTAGTTTAATCCACCACATAGTCGATTTCCATGACGTACTGGATGTTTTTAATGTGCACGCCCACAGCTACATATTTTATTAGATTCTCTTTTCAGTATAATGTTATTTAGTGTTGTCAGTACCGCATACACGCAATTTTGTTTGACAGGTTGTATTAGCCTAGTGGCTAACTAAAAGTTAGTAGTTTAATTACTGCAGGTAGATCTGTGTCTATATAAGCTTCAATGTATAGTCTATTGTTTTATAAATTCATCCATATAATAAATGTTTGTTTCTCTCTGGTAGCTTCAAAGTTTGGTGTTTATTTTAAATACTGGATATATGCAATGTTTTGTATTTTATCTCCACGAAACTGCTCTACTTGTGCCGTATCGTAATCGACCATTGCATGATACAAAAAGATAAACGTTTTCTTCTTTTTTATTCTTGTCATCTCAAGTAGCCTAAGTCATATTTTAAAACAATAGGCTATATGTGTTGTCCATAATCCACATAACTTCGTTTTGGAACTAAAAATGTACTGGCCTACACATTTTCATTTGTCCTTTTTGTTTTGTAAAGTTTAGAGACTAAAAATATCTATCTGTAACAGTATAATTATTCTCTTGTCTTATAGAGACGTTGTTAGATGTGTAGAAGCAATCGTCGACGTGTAATTATCATTAATGTTTATGTATTCATGTAATGTATTCTTTAGAAGACTAAAATCCCCGATGCTCAAAAGTTAGTACGCCATACTACTACTATTAAAAAATAAATAAATAAAGGAAATACAATCATTTTTGCACTCTCTCACTTTTTATTTACACATAACGCTACATACTGTACAGGCTGATGTTTGCCTTAAAACATCCAATATCACGGCTCCGAACGTTTAAAACATGGATTTAATTCACAACGTAATGGATGTCCGCGACGTAGTAGATGAAATTCACTACGTTATCGTGCTACAGTCCGCAGCGAGTACCCTCGGGCGAGACACCACAAACACAACGACGACTGTATAATATTTATTTCAAATCCTTAATAATTTTAGATCGTTTATAACTGTCAGCAACCGAAAGAAATATCAAGCATTTTCAAGGATCATATTTAAAATTCAAGCATATTTCAAACCTTGAAAACCTAACTGTGATAATCAAGCATTTTCCAAACTTTAAAGACTCTGTACGAACCAGTAGTGTAGGGCCTACTCCCTGTGCCCACCTATCTTTAGGATTTTGCATATGCCTACCTGAAATAAGTGATGATACCTATGGCCGCCAGAACAACGAGTAGTCTTTTTTTTTTTTTTAAGCGTACAGAGATTCTCTCGAAACGCGCACTGAGCTGCGGGAGCTCAACTGATAGCACTGGCAAGACAGACAGTCCGACTAAGCTGATGTACCAATCAGAACGTTCATTTCAGACGCGATTGGATATTTGCTAACCAATAATATTTTCCGTTTCAGTACAGGAGGGACATTTCCAGCATCTAATGCACAAGCATTCGCATCCCTGGATTAGGCTAACCATAATTTGCACTGTAATTTTATTTGCCTGCTAAACGTGTGTGTGTGTGTGTATATATATATATATACACTACCGGTCAAAAGTTTTGAAACACTTGACTGAAATGTTTCTCATGATCTTAACAATCTTTTGATCTGAAGGCATATGTTTAAATGTTTGAAATTAGTTTTGTAGACAAAAATATAATTGTGCCACCATATTAATTTATTTCATTATAAAACTAAAATTAAATAAATAATAAAAAAAACTGATAAATTGAAATTGATGACTTGGACCAAATAATAAAGAAAAGCAGCCAATAAGTGCCCAACATAGATGGGAATTCCTTCAATACTGTTTAAAAAGCATCCCAGGGTGATACCTCAAGAAGTTGGTTGAGAAAATGTCAAGAGTACATGTCTGCAAATTCTAGGCAAAGGGTGACTACTTTGAAGATCCTAAATATAACACAGTTTTGATTTATTTGGGATTTTGTTTAGTCACAACATAATTCCCATAGTTCCATTTATGTTATTCCATAGTTTTGATGACTTTACTATTATTCTAAAATGTGAAGAAAAAAAAAATTATAACAAAGAATGAGTAAGTGTTTCAAAACTTTTGACCGGTAGTGTACATATATATATTTAACTTATGCAATTACATTTTGTGAAAATACTGCATGTTACTGCACCCCTTTTAGTTTTTTATGCTTTATGCTTATGCTTATTTTTTTTTTATTTTTATTTTTTACTGCTGTTGATGGTGCCTTTTTCTCGTGATAGAAATATAAATTAAAATTATTTGATAAGTAGCAAAACAATTTCACTATACACAGAAAAGCACATAATAGTACACAAATAACCATTAATTTTTATGTAGGCAATATATGGTAATACAAGATAACGTGTTAACGCGAACATTACTACACTCATATTAGCTACAGTGCTTAACAGTTTATTGCGTATTATGAATTTGTTTATTAGTTATAGTAATAATAAAGTATTAACAATTTTCATAGTAGCCTTATAAAAGGAACATTAATGACACCTATTAATTTAAATACATATTTAACATCAAGTTACCATACCATGGTTCTTAGTAGTGTACTCTAATCTACACCATGCCAGCAAGAAACGTACCCTGATATACATTTTGTAAGTTTATGTGGGACTATAATTACAACAGTCATTCTTTTTTTTTTTTTTTTAATGAAAAAAAAAAACTTCTTACACATTTTACATATGTACTGTATGTAAATGTAAATGAATTTTAGAGATCGGATGCATGTATTTTATTTTTATTTGGGGGGTCTTTCATAAATTCACAGTATGCCCACCTCTTCATACACTACTACACCACTGGTACGAACCCTGTATGAAGTTATATAAAAAGACACTCTTCAAGACAATATTTGATCTAGTTCTGACTCTAGTGCTGTTTGTTGTTGGTAACTCTTTGCTTTGGAAGATAACGTGGTACACAAATAATTGACGACTGAATTGGTAATACCAGGCTGGACGTTTATAAAACATCGCAAGGATATGTGCTGACGTGATAAAAATGTCTTGAAGATGTTTCTGCAACATTGTGAAATGACATTTTCATTACATGAAAAAACCTGACATCTGTCAAATTAAGTACGTCGGGAAAAACGTAATTGTGACGTGGGGGGAAAGCGTTTTTACAACGTAGTTGGCTAGGATGTTGTTGGTACCCTTTGCTTTAGAAGACATAGTTGAAAAAAAAAAAAAAAACATTTGACAACAGCACATTAAGTACTTGGTTGGACGAGGTTAAAGGAATAGTTCACCCAAAAATGAAAATTTGGTATGATATGAAAAATGGTCATAAAGATACAGTTGTGCTCAAAAGTTTGCATACCCTTGGAGAATTGGTAATATACAGGTGCATCTCAATAAATTAGAATGTCGTGGAAAAGTTCATTTATTTCAGTAATTCAACTCAAATTGTGAAACTCGTGTATTAAATAAATTCAATGCACACAGACTGAAGTAGTTTAAGTCTTTGGTTCTTTTAATTGTGATGATTTTGGCTCACATTTAACAAAAACCCACCAATTCACTATCTCAAAAAATTAGAATATGGTGACATGCCAATCAGCTAATCAACTCAAAACACCTGCAAAGGTTTCCTGAGCCTTCAAAATGGTCTCTCAGTTTGGTTCTCTAGGCTACACAATCATGGGGAAGACTGCTGATCTGACAGTTGTCCAGAAGACAATCATTGACACCCTTCACAAGGAGGGTAAGCCACAATCATTCATTGCCAAAGAAGCTGGCTGTTCACAGAGTGCTATATCCAAGCATGTTAACAGAAAGTTGAGTGGAAGGAAAAAGTGTGGAAGAAAAAGATGCACAACCAACCGAGAGAACCGCAGCCTTATGATTGTCAAGCAAAATCGATTCAAGAATTTGGGTGAACTTCATAAGGAATGGACTGAGGCTGGGTCAAGGCATCAAGAGCCACCACACACAGACATGTCAAGGAATTTGGCTACAGTTGTCGTATTCCTCTTGTTAAGCCACTCCTGAACCACAGACAACGTCAGAGGCATCTTACCTGGGCTAAGGAGAAGAAGAACTGGACTGTTGCCCAGTGTTCCAAAGTCCTCTTTTCAGATGAGAGCAAGTTTTGTATTTCATTTGGAAACCAAGGTCCTAGAGTCTGGAGGAAGGGTGGAGAAGCTCATAGCCCAAGTTGCTTGAAGTCCAGTGTTAAGTTTCCACAGTCTGTGATGATTTGGGGTGCAATGTCATCTGCTGGTGTTGGTCTATTGTGTTTTTTGAAAACCAAAGTCACTGTACCCGTTTACCAAGAAATTTTGGAGCACTTCATGCTTCCTTCTGCTGACCAGCTTTTTAAAGATGCTGATTTCATTTTCCAGCAGGATTTGGCACCTGCCCACACTGCCAAAAGCACCAAAAGTTGGTTAAATGACCATGGTGTTGGTGTGCTTGACTGGCCAGCAAACTCACCAGACCTGAACCCCATAGAGAATCTATGGGGTATTGTCAAGAGGAAAATGAGAAACAAGAGACCAAAAAATGCAGATGAGCTGAAGGCCACTGTCAGAGAAACCTGGGCTTCCATACCACCTCAGCAGTGCCACAAACTGATCACCTCCATGCCACGCCGAATTGAGGCAGTAATTAAAGCAAAAGGAGCCCCTACCAAGTATTGAGTACATATACAGTAAATGAACATACTTTCCAGAAGGCCAACAATTCGCTAAAAATGTTTTTTTATTGGTCTTATGATGTATTCTAATTTTTTGAGATAGTGAATTGGTGGGTTTTTGTTAAATGTGAGCCAAAATCATCACAATTAAAAGAACCAAAGACTTAAACTACTTCAGTCTGTGTGCATTGAATTTATTTAATACACGAGTTTCACAATTTGAGTTGAATTACTGAAATAAATGAACTTTTCCACGACATTCTAATTTATTGAGATGCACCTGTATGTACCATTTTTAAAGAATGAAAAAGTTAAAATCACCTTTTCACAACGTGAAAAAAAAAAAGAATCTGACGTAATTGTGTTTGCTGAAAAAGACTAGACTGGTTTGGTAAAATCCAATCGTAGTACTCAAATTCACATTTCCTAAACAATTTAATGTTTTCAGGCCTCCAGTCGAAAGCTTGACACTATAAAGCTACTGCAAACTTATCCAATGTGTCTAAAACCTGAACTGTCACAGCAATGAGGAACTAATTAATCACTAAATCTAATTTCTTTAGGATTAGAGTATTTTCTTAATTAAATAAATGTTACACCTAAATCTTTGGGTCTCATTCACTATTTCATTCACTTATTAGTGTGTCACACAGAAATCATGATATATATATATATATATATATATATATATATATATATATATATACTGTATATCTATCTATCTATCTATATATATATATATATATATATATATATATATATATTAAAACCACCTGCCTAATATTATGTATTATCTGTACAATTGTGGTGAGAAGAACAGCATCTCAGAATGCTATTCTGAGATGTGGGTTGGTGCTGTTTTGGCAGCACAAAGGGAACCTACACAATATTAGGCAGGTGGTTTTAATGTTGTGGCTGATATGTGTATATATAGATGAACGTAAACAGCATAAAGATACAGTTGTGCTCAAAAGTTTGCATACCCTTGGAGAATTGGTAATATATGTACCATTTTTAAAGAAAACATGAGTAAGCAGGCAAAACACATTTCTTTTATTTCTTATGGGATTCATATTTAGCTGTAGGTTATAACAGAATGGCACAATCATAAAACAAAACATGGCAACAATGAAAAAAATGAAATGCCCAGTCTTAGTTTTTAATACTGTGTATTGCCCCCTTTAGCATCAATGACAGCATGCAGTCTTTTGTAATAGTTGTCTATGAGGCCCCAAATTCTTGCAGGTAGTATAGCTGCCCATTCGTCTTGGCAAAATGCCTCCAGGTCATGCAAAGTCTTTGGTCGTCTTGCACGAACCACACGTTTGAGATCTCCTCAGAGTGGCTCAATGATATTAAGGCCTTGTTGACCCCTCTCCAAACAAAAGTCTATTTTGGTCTCGTCACTCCAAATTACAGTGTGCCAGAAGCAGTGAGGCATGTCAAGGTGTTGTCGGGCATATTGTAACCGGGCTTTTTTGTGGCATTGGCGCAGTAAAGGCTTCTTTCTGGCAACTCCACCATGCAGTTCATTTTTGTTCAAGTATCGTCGTATTGTGCTCCTTGAAACAACCACACCGTCTTTTTCCAGAGCAGCCTGTATTTCTCCTGAGGTTACCTGTGGGTTTTTCTTCATATCCTGAACAATTCTTCTGGCAGTTGTGGCTGAAATCTTTCTTGGTCTACCTGACCTTGGCTTGGTATCAAGAGATCCCCAAATTTTCCACTTCTTAATAAGTGATTGAACAGTACTGACTGGCATTTTCAAGGCTTTGTATATCTTTTTATATCCTTTTTCATCTTTATAAAGTTCCATTACCTTATTACGCAGGTCTTCCGACAGTTCTTTTCTGCTCCCCATGGCTCAGTATCTAGCCTGCTCAGTGCATCCACGTGAGAGCTAACAAACTCATTGACTATTTATACACAGGCACTAATTGCAATTTAAAAAGCCACAGGTGTGGGAAATTAACCTTTAATTGCCATTTAAACCTGTGTGTGTCACCTTGTGTGTCTGTAACAAGGCCAAACATTCAAGGGTATGTAAACTTTTGATCAGGGCCATTTGGGTGGTTTCTGTTATCATTATGATTTAAAAAGGAGCCAAACAACTATGTGATGATAAATAAAATCCTTAAATAAAAGACTTTTTTTGCGTGATCAGTCATATTTTAAAAATCAATGCCAAAATTTCACAATTTCTGCCAGGGTATGCAAACTTTTGAGCACAACTGTATATATATATAATGAACATAATGAACAAAGATATATTTCTATTTCTAAATGATTACTATTACAATTCATGGGAAGATGACAAAATTGAAATGTATTAAACATAAAATAAATATATGTTATTGATATCTGTAAAATAATTAATTTAGGCAGCTTTGCTTAAGTAAAATGTTGCAAAAATAAGTACACCGTTGAATAAATTCAAATAGTGTGCAATATTTGAATACTTAGAAAGTCCTTCAGGGAGTCGCGTGGTGCCATATGAGGTTCGGACGCCTGAACGGTGAGCTCTGCGCACTTTGCTAGTTTTAATACTTTTTGTGTTATAAACCGGTGAGATTCGATACACCCTGATTCTTAACTGTTCTAGGAAGACAATATGTCAAAGAATTCAATATCCTCGGGCTCTGGAGACATTAAAAGACACTTATGTGCTCAAGCTGATGCCCTTGAACAGCAGGCCACAAGCCATGAAGCCGATTTGGCTGGTGAAGTGAAGGAAATTCGGCGAGAATTGTTGAACATGTTGGCAGTGCTGACAAAGGTCAATGCTGACTTGGAGGATCTTGCTGTAATATGTCGATCGATCACTGCCATGGAGACGAAATTCACTGAGGTGGTTACAAGAGTTGGGGATGTCGAGAAATGGATTGATTATCTGGAGTCATCAGAGAGGGAATTAGCTGCTAATCCTCTTGTGACCAGGGTGGATTTGGAGCGCATCTGGGAGAAGCTGGAGGATTTGGGGAACCGTAACCAGTGGAATAACGTCCAAATTTTTGGAATTCCTGAGAACGAAGAAGGCCGGGATTCATCGAGGAAACTGGCGGGGTTAATGCACACGTTTTTCTTCTTTCTGTTTGTTTGGTTCGGGAGGAAGTTTGGGGTTTGATTGTTGCACTAATGTAGGAATGTGGTCTTTATCATTTTATTTTGGACACACAATAAATTTTTTCTATTATGTCAAATTGTCAAATGTTAATATGAGTGGATTGTCTCTCTTCACATGGAATGTGACTGGGTTGGGGCACCCCATAAAAAGAAGGAAGGTTATTTTTCTTCTTAAACGTAAGAGATATGATATAGTGTTTCTTCAAGAAATGCATCTTTCCCTGCAGGAAGCTGCAAAATTTGGGAAGATATGGGGTGGACATGTTTTCTTTAGTGCTGGCTCAAGTAAGAGCAGGGGAGTCATTACACTGATAAGTAAGCATCTACAATTCAAATGTCTCAAACAGATTAAAGATAAATTAGGAAGAGTCATTATTGTTTTAGCAGGAATTCAGGGGCAAAGGTTGATTTTGGCAAATATTTACGCACCTAACGCTGATGATCAGGGCTTTTTTATAGATCTTGAAGGGATGTTGCAAGCTGCTGGCACCCCTCATGATATAATATTGGGAGGAGACTTTAATCTATTGATGGACTCAATCCTTGATCATTGTGAAGCAAAAGTGTGTAAGCCTCCAAGAGCAAACCTGACACTTCACAGGATGTGTAAAAATCTTGGTCTTACAGATATTTGGAGACTTTTGAACCCATATGGTATGGACTATACATTTTTTCATTAGTCCATAAGATTTATTCTAGAAAAGATTTTTTTTATATATCATAAGTCCCTCATTTCATCTGATGTTGATTGCTCAGTTGGAAACATCTTAGTCTCAGATCATGCCCTGGTGAGTTTAGAGATGTTACCACATACGGAGAAAAAGAAACCATATAGTTGGCACTTTAATGTATACGTTTTGCAAAATTCTGAATTCCAACAACTGTTAAAGGCTGAAATCAGTGTTTATATGGAGACCAACTGGTCCTCAGCATCCTCTGTGGGCATGGCTTGGGAGGCACTTAAGGCGGTTCTTTGGTGTCGGATCATACAGTATGCCTCATTCACCAAAAAATACAAAGCACGAGAACTTGTGGAGTTGGAAGGGAATATTAAAAGTGCCGAGGCAGAGCTGCAAGACAGTCATACTTTGAGTTGGGGGACAAAGCAGGGAAGCTTTTGGCTAGATATATAAAGCAGAGAGAGTCTTTTTCTACCATTCCCTCAGTGAAATCTGCTGGTGGTAAAATATTTATCTCGTCTATTGAAATTAATAATGTATTTAAAGATTTCTATCTTGATCTTTATAGTTCCACATCTTCATCTACTGATGAAGATATTAGAAACTTTGGAACCATTAGAACCCCCTAAACTGACAACTGAGCAAAAAAAATAATCTTGATTCTGAGATAACCTTGGAGGAGCTTGGCGAGGTAATTAAGGCCTTGACTACAGGCAAGGCTCCGGGGCCAGACAGCTTTGGTGCTGAATTTTTTAGATCTTATGCTTCAGAACTGGCTCCACTTTTGTTAGAAGTTTATACGGAATCATTAAAGAATGGAAAGTTTCCGCCAACCATGACACAAGCCCGGATCAGACTGATTCTTAAAAAAGACAAAGATCCAAGCGAGTGTAAGAGTTACTGTCCAATTTCCCTGATCCAGCTAGACGTAAAAATATTGTCAAAAATTCTGGTTAACAGATTAAGTAAAGTTATGACATCTCTTATACATATAGATCAGGTGGGGTTTATTCAGGGCTGCAGCTCTTCTGATAACATTAGGTGTTTCATCAATATCATGTGGTCAGTGGCAATTGATCAGACTCCAGTCGCTGCCATCTCACTTGATGCCGAAAAGGCATTTGATATGCTAGAATGGGATTATGGATTTTGGAAATATACAGGTTCGGGAATACTTTTATTGGATGGATTAAGGTACTTTATAGACACACGGTAGTGGTGGTACAAACAAATGGATTAATTTCAGATTATTTTACCCTGGATAGGGGCACCCAGCAGGGTTGCCCTCTTTCCCCATTATTGTTCTGTCTTGACCTGGAACCATTAGCAGCCGCGATAAGAAGGGAAAATGATTTTCCAGGGGTGGTGGCGGGAGGTATGGCGCATAAGCTTTTGCTGATAACATTTTATTATTCGTCTCTGACCCCATTAGATCTATGCCTTGCCTCCACAGAATTATTAATTCCTTTTCTAAGTTCTCAGGATACAGAGTCAATTGGTCTAAATCCGAAGCTTTAGCTCTGACAGCGTACTGCCCAGTAAAGGCTTTTAAGCCAGGCGCATTCCAGTGGGCCAAACAGGACATTAAGTATTTGGGTATTTTATTCCCAGAAAATGTGTCTGATTTAGTTAGAGTTAATTTTGACCCCTTAATAAAAAGTTTTTCGAGCAGTGTGGGCAGGTGGGCTTCATTACATTTATCTATGATTGGGAAGGTTATTGTTATTTAAAATGAATTGTATTCCAAAATTTAACTACCTGCTACAATCTCTCCCTGTAGATGTCCCCCTCTCTTATTTCAAGCAATCTGATAGCAAGGCGAAGTCCTTCATTTGGAATGGTAAGCATCCTAGATTAAATTTCAATAAGTTACATAGGCCGATTGACAAATGTGGGCTAGGCCTACCCAAGATTTTGTTTTATTACTATGCATTCAGTCTCAGACATTTGGCTCATTGGTCATTTCCACCTGAGAGAGCCCCTCCCTGGTTTTGTATTGAACAGGAAGTTCTTGCCCCTATTTTGCCATTGCAAAGCCTATCAAACTTATCGGAGAAGTTAAGTTACACCCCATTATCTCGCATTTGCACTCGGTATGGACATAAGTGTCCAGTGTGTTTAGTTTGAACATTTATTTAAATGTTGCCTCGAGCATATGGCTGTACCCCAAATTATGTATAAATAAGTCCCCTTTCTGTGGTCAGAGTGGATTGTGAGGGGGGTTACTATACTCTGTGACCGAGTTTTATGTGTGACGTATTGGGCACAGAAATTTCATTTTGCCCCAGACTCTGTATTTTGGGCAATGGGGTGGTCATCAATATGGGGGATAAACACATAAAAAATTGGGTTCTGACCAGTGTTATGATTGGCAGACAGCTTATTTTAAGGGGATGGAAGTCGGCTGGAGCGCCCTCATTTCCGGAGTGGTGTGCGGAGATAGGGAGGGTGGCAGCTTTCAAGGAGGTGTCATGTAGAATGCTGGAGATTTGGGATTTGTTTGATAGGAAATGGGGCAGTTATTTTGCATTTTTGTGGGACTCTTGGGGAGGGGCTGTGGAGAGAGAAGTATAGTTTTAATTATGTATGATTATTATATTTTCTTTGTGTGTGTGTGTGTGTGTGTGTGTGTGTGTGTGTGTGTGTGTGTGTGTATTCTTATATGTGACCATAGGGGTGTTCGTTGGGGGTAAGGGTTGGGTTGGTGACTGAGGAGGGGTAATAGTGGGGGGTAAATATTGATTCAATGTGTATATGTTTGGTTTTTCTTTGTTATATATCTACGAATCAATAAAAAAAAAATGTAATCGAGAGAAAGTCCTTCATAACTTTTAAATACTGCTCTGACCCTTCTTGAGATCAGGTATACAAGTTCATGACATACTGTCAAGTCTGTCCTCTTCCACTCCTGGAGGATGACCTCCTTGAGAATTCTGTTGTTTAATGGGGATTGATACTCAACTTGCACTCCACAGGTGCTCAAATAGGGTTGAGGTTGGGTGACATACTATCTTGTTTATCCATAGGAAAGCAGCAGTGGCTTTGGAAAAATGTTTAGGGTCATAAATAAGTGCCCGACAGTCCAGGGTGGGGAGAGAGGGTTGCATCTTCTCTTTTAAGATTTTGCTGAACAACTGTAAATTCATGATGCCATTGATGAAGTAAAATTCCCCCACACCTTCAGCACTCATAAATCCCCATATAAGAACTTTACCACCACTGTACATCACTGTGGGTACCATGCATTTCCCACTGTACTCCTGTGCGACACCATGCATTTTGGATTCCATCAGCTCCAAATGAGACTTATATATGAGACCAGCTTATAGATTCTCGGACGTCTGCACCTTTATCAGTATGGGCCTTGGCAAAGGCTAAACAAGCTTTTTAGTTATGCTTTGGCTTCAGCAATGCCTTCATGTGTGGATGACAACCATGCATTCCACTTCTTTGCAGAGTGTATCTTACTGTATGAGATGAAACAGTCACTCCAGTTTGGCTTCCCACAGCTTTTGCCAGCTCTGAGGCACGTGCTATGCGATTCTTAGCAAAAAATCGCTCATCATGAGGTGAAAGCTTACAGCAACAGTCTGAACATTTCAGGAATCTTGTCACAAGTCCATCCTTTTTGAATTTCTGTATCACTTTTGCTACTGTGTTTTGACTCAATAACTGGTACTTGCTTATACTCTTGTACCATTGTCCCCTTTTGTGCAATTAATTCATTTTCTTCATTTACTTGACAATTCTCTCCCATGTGGTCCATTTGTTGTCAGTATTGAGTATGAGAGTGATTTAATGGGATAAGTAAAACTTTTACACTTTAATCAGCTATGTCTATGATGGTTCAAAAGAATAATCTGCTGATCAATTTCCCTCAACTAGCACCAGAAACTATTTTATTAAGTTTTATATTATGACTTTCAGGAGGGTGTACTCATTTTTGCAACATAACCTTTTATCATTTTGATAAGAAAGTATTTTTTCTTTTTTAGTACTGACATGTTTCATTAGTATCTAATAAACCAGAGTTGCTTAAATGTTGCATTATACATCAACACCAAATATGTCTTATTTGGTTAGGTTTCAGAGAGGGTGTACTCATTTATGCTGTATATTGTGTGTGTCTATATACACTACCGGTCAAAAGTTTTGAAACACTTTACCGAAATGTTTCCCATGATCTTAAAAATCGTTTGATCTGAAGGCGTATGCTTAAATGTTTGAAATTAGTTTTGTAGACAAAAATATAATTGTGCCACCATATTAATTTAATTATAAATCTCAAATTTAATTAAAAAAAAAAGTTTTTGAAATTGATGACTTGGACCAAATAATAAAGAAAAGCAGCCAATAAAAGGCCAGCATATAGATGGGAACCCCTTCAATACTGTTTAAAAAGCATCCCAGAGTACATTTCTGCAAATTCTAGGCAAAGGGTGACTACTTTGAAGATGCTAAAATATAACACAGTTTTGGATTTTGTTTAGTCACAACATAATTGCCATAGTTCCATTTATGTTATTCCATAGTTTTAATGACTTTACTATTATTCTAAAATGTGAAAAAAAAAAAAAAAAAAAATATATATATATATATATATATATATATATATATATATATATATATATATATATATATAAAGAATGAGTGTTTCAAAACTTTTGACCGGTAGTGTATATGTGTGTGTGTGTGTGTGTGTGTATATATACACATACATATTGTACATACACACACATGCACATATATATAATAGTCTTATAATTTTATTTTAAAGTAACAAAAATTATGTCCATTATAGCTCAAGCCGGTATACGTTCTACCCATATGCATGCTCAGTGATAAAAGCGCACAAACAGTAAACCATTGGATGTGCTTGGATGAAGCTGGTGGGATGCTCCTACAGCCCGGAAAAGATTTGTCAAATGGTATTAGCATGTTGTGTACTGCACAACACCGCAATGGCACGGTGAGGTTCTTTACCTTATGGCAGTGCTCAAAGTGCACAAATTGTGTCACAGTACTGGCAATGATTCTAACACTTATAAGGTGCCGGTACGGTATTCTGTTTGCTAAACAGATAAATGCTCCTACACAAGCAGTGCTCAAAGCACACCTTCAGTTCATTCAACATGTACTGTGGTACACATTATAAAATCATTGTAAATTGTAATGCTGTTATGCGCTGATTTTTTTGGCCTTTTGCTAAAATAGCATCTTTCTCTACACATTTGCATCTGGTGCGGTTGTGCTGAAATTTCTTATATGGAGATGGTTTGGGTGTGTTTTATGCAAATTACTTACTTTGGGAAAGCGCTCCTTCATTTAGAATAATCCGGATTCATTATCATTAGAATGAGAGTAAGGACAAATTCATGTGCATCGCACTTGTGAATCTGGCAGAATTTCTTCATGAGAACTTTTCCTGTGCATATAAGTATATAAAATCCATGAAATTATTAGTGAATGAGACCCAATATTATTACAATGTGAAACCAAGCAGCTAGAAGTGGGAACTACAAAGTGATATGTGCATGTTTTTAAAAGCAGAAATGCATATGGGAGCACCACATGAAGAGTAAGGTGATTGAAGTAGGGGCCCATGAGACAGATCATCTAAAATGTAATTTATTAAACAGGGATTTGCTACCAAGATCTTACTCTTGGTAGGAAAGACCCTAACAAGTAATTTAATTTATTTGAAATAAAACTTAAAAAGTATGGCCAAGATCTATGCTATTTCTCATGATGGGCATGCAGGCATGTGTTTCCATGTCTGTCAAAACTGGTTTAAGAATGGTCTCCATTGGCACTATCACCATCATCCTCTCCTTCCTCCTGCTCACCCTCTTCTTCCTCATCATCTCTTCCTCCACTCTTGATCTGCACAAATAAAAAATGAAAAGTTAAATTGCATGACATTCGATACATCTTTGACACTGTTCTCACTCTTCCACTTACCTCCTCCTCCTCTAGCAAATCTCCCTCTTCCTCATAGTCGTTTATTTCCAGACTCTCATGATCCTTTCCGCTGGAGTTCTGTGGTGACACTTCCCCTGCTTTCACACTCTTTACCTCTGTGCAATTAATAAGAGACATAGTAACATAGATGGAGGGTCTGTGATTAAGAACACTGAGTGTGAGAACTTGTACTTAAAAAGTAGTGTATAATTTCTACTTCAATTGTTGATCCAAACGGTACTGCAAAAATGCCAGTTTTTAAACAGGTTGTCGGAGTGTATGTATGGGTTAACTAGCATGTTGCAAGAGAGAGAGAGAGAGAGAGAGAGAGATCAACAGGTCATTAATCTATTTCTGACCAAACTTTCCTTCTTTCTACCTGCCCTCTCCCACACTCTTAAGGGTGTTTTACATGGAACATGGTATCTGGGATGATACAATATCTGATTCACAGCTCTCTGTGGCCATTACCAATAACAGTCAATTTAACTTTTAGTCTTAACTCTTTAAATGAAGCTGCTAGCTAATAAAAACTAAACTACTCTTTCGAACCAGTAGGTACTACTGCGACAAACGTTTGTCACAGCTGTCATCTGTCACACTTCTATTTCATAATTTGTTAAACGTGATCGTAATAATCATAATGGGAATAGGTAAAACATCATACAGATCAAATAAAATCAAAATCAAATCACTTTTATTGTCACACAACCATATACACGAGTGCAATAGTGTGTGAATTCTTGGGTGCAGTTCCGAGCAACATAGTAGTCATAGTAGTGTTAATTTACAATAAACATCAGATTTACAACACAATTTAAAATCTAATATACACATAATTACACACAACACAATATACAAATAATAACATACAATGTACAGTATACAATACACACAATATAGAATACACATTATACAATAAAAAAAGTATATATAGAATGTACAGTAGGTTGTATTGTACTGTATTGACATTCAGGCTGTCGGTTGATAGTAAGTTGTTAAGAGAGAATATAATATAATAATAATATAATTTATGACAGTCCGGTGTGAGATATAAGAGTAATAAAGTGCAGTGCTGATGTATTTGATAGTGGGAGATCAAGAGTTCAAAAGTCTGATTGCTTGGGGGAAGAAGCTTTCATGTAGTCGGCCGGTGCGGGTCCTGATGCTGCGATACCGCCTGCCTGATGACAGCAGTGAGAACAGCCCATGGCTCGGGTGGCTGGAGTCTCTGATGAACCTCCGAGCTTTTTTCACACACCACCTGGTATATATGTCCTGGAGGGATTAAAGCTCACCTCCGATGATGTGTCTGGCAGTTCACACCACCCTTTGCAGGGCTTTGCAGTTGTGGGCTGTGCTATTGCCGTACCAGGCGGAGATGCAGCCAGTCAGGATGCTCTCTACAGTGCAGGTGTAGAACCATGTGAGGATGTGGCGGTTCATTCCAAACTTCCTCAGCCGTCTCAGGAAGAAGAGGTGCTGATGAGCCTTCTTCACAACGGCTTCAGTGTGGATGGACCATGTTAGTTCCTCAGTGATGTGGACACCCAGTAACTTGAAGCTGCTGACTCTCTCCACTGGTGCTCCACTGATGGTGATGGGACTGTGTTCTCTATCTCTTCTCCTGAAGTCCACCACAAGCTCTTTTGTCTTACTGACATTGAGGGAGAGGTTGTGCTCCTGACACCAGTGTGTCAGAGTGTGCACCTCCTCTCTGTAGGCTGTTTCATCATTGTCAGTGATCAGACATACCACTGTTGTATCATCAGCAAACTTAATGATGGCATTGGAGCTGTGTGTTGCCACACAGTCATGTGTGTACAGGGAATACATCAGGCAGTCGTGTCATGTGGAATTGTTTCAACTAGTAAAATACAAGCACATTTGTTTCACACACAAACTGTAGTGAGTGTTTGTGTGTAAAACGCCTCAAACGCCGCAACATACAGTGTTTTTAACCAAGTTAGCATGGCACGTCACAGTATTTTCAAGATCTTTCCACTGTGTAGAAACCCTGAGACACAACAAAAAGTTTTTATTTTTTTTTGCCAGGTTAACATCTCATGTTGCTCGCTTTTTACTTAATGAAACATTTTGTAATTTGTAAATATCCATGTGCATGGCGTGTGTATGTATCAGTGGACAGTGCTTCACGTGAGAGGATTTTTTTGGCATTGAAAATGACAATACATTTCAGCAAATTCAATGACATTCATCTTGCATATGGTGCTTCATAAGCGCTAAATATGCTTCTCATCTGACATGTGCATCTGTGTTTTACTTGTGTCATGCACGTTTTCTGTAGTGCTCGCATTGTCTCCTTCCTGACTAACCAAGCTTAAAGACGTGTTAATGTGCGTGTGACATGCATGTGGAGAACGTACATCCGTCTCAACGATTTGACTAACTAAGCTGTGTTTGACTTCATGCAGTGCTGCGCAGACCAATCTGCACCAAACTTTAAGCAGAGCATGTTGGTTAGAAATTTTGTCTGACTTGAGACGGTGCCACCAGCGCGTCACCGTGATGTATGCCATCAAACACCAGCGAAAGATATTCTAGAGCAGCCATCTGACGCAGCCTCTGCAGTCAAAACATGACAATGGTGGCATGTGATTCAAGGGCTGTGTTCGCAATGGCATACCACACATACTACTCTTACTACTTTTAATAAGCCAGTCTATGGCAGAAATAAGAGTAGTATGGTAGTATGCCATTACCAAGGTGTTTATTCTGACACCTCCAATTCGGCAAAAACTCACAAATCCATGTTCTTATAACAGTACATCATGTTTACATAATTTTATATTATGTTTGTCATAGTAATATCAGAGACTATTTAGCAGAGACGGCTCACTTCTATTAAAATGAACTGGAGAAATTAGCACACTCAACGGTCAATGGATGTAGAAGTCCCGATTTACAGGTAAAAGAGCCAATCACCTTTTGGATACAGACATCGCCTGTCAATCACCAAAAGAATGCGCATGAACACACATATTCAAAATTATGAGAATAAAGTCATAGCATTATAAGATTAAAGTAGAAATATTTTGATAAGTCAAAATTATGAGAATGAAGTTGTAGTATTATGTGAATAAAGAAATAATATTTTGAGAATAAAGTCAAAATTACTAGAATAAAGTCATAGTATTATGAGAATCAAAGTAATGTGGTCGACAACAGCAAAGTGGAGCATCTGGGTCGATGAACTAAATTAGCTCAACAGGAGGCCTTGTAGCTGCCAGGAACCATATCAAGAATACACCAAGGATCAAAAGGTAGGCTTTGTACTATTTTTTAAAACAAATTTTGTCAATGTTACCACATTTGGGTGAATGCAGTTTGATGGCATTACATAGGCTACCATGGCGTTGCTACTGAACCTTGCCTGTAGGACGGACTTTTATGCTAGCAATCACGTAGGTGTAGGCTACCTTAACTGGTCTCATTAAACAACACATTAAACACCACTACGATGGCATCAGGGTAAGTGAATTATGAGACAATTTTCATTTTTGCATTTTAACATGAAAATAATGCGGAAACTGACAAGGTATGAAACCTTGATGAGGCGCCGAAAGTAATTAATTACTGCCTTTAATTAAAGAAATTTAATCTGACATTGTATGTGGTTACACCCCCCTCAGTTATACTATTGTACTGTGTCCAAACTGATCTGCGTCTCACTAGTGTGTCGCACATGCATGATTCGGTCTGCGCTGTTTGGTAAATGTGCCGAGTCCATGGATGCTCAGGAGCTTGAACATTCATGGGAAAGCACGACGTAAAATATATAAATGCAAATAAATTACAGTAATTTATGCACAGTCAACACTTTATATATATATAGGCGATAGGTCTGATGTCATATATTGTTTCATGGGTCGTTGTTCATTTCCTGTGGTGCTGAATGTGTGCGCAACATGTGACAAAAAAAGTTTGAAATGGTGAGCTCTCACAAAAAAAGCAAAAAACATTCCTGAATGGTGCTAAAGTTCTTCCTTGTTATAGTATTTTTTATAAAAATGGTGCAAGTTACTATGGTCTTCCAATGCCAGTGTCTTTTTTATTCATGTTAAATGGTTTCTTTATAATGGCAATAACATTAATGTACACAAATAATGACATTAATTATACACACACACACCTTAAAGTAATTTGAAAATAAAATATAGTTTCCATCACAAAAGTCGGGGTTTTGTAAAAATCTATGTTATTTCATTAGTTTGCATTCAGTCAGACCATTCAGTTGCTTTTATTAATAACTTGTATTGTATTATGTTCTCTTTACAGGTACAGTAAAGAAAAATTCCAAAACAAGGAAATTACGGGATAGAGGGGAAAAGGGAATGTTGCACAATGACCACGACAAGCTCCTAATAGATAGAAGGAGAAAATAACCATCAACCTCTGGGCCTCATTTCCCAATCACTATTGATCTTAGCGGTTAAGAGCGATTTCCAAGAGTGATTTTACAAAAGTAAAATTGAGCCGAATTGAGCCATCCCGTTTAAGCACGCAAAATGCTCAAGTGTTCCGTATTTGTATGACGAAAAGTTGGCAACCCTACCTGCCAATGACAAGCATATATTGAATATGATGTTCACCATGGTGCCTTATACAAAATAAGGAGGTGGGAGCTACGCAAACAGAGGTCTGCTCTTTGCCACTCCAAAGAGACTACTTTGGCAATAAACAATAAAATTTGTTGTCTGCAACAACTTTCAATTTATGTATTCTTTCATTTATATACATTAACTGTTATTTTTAATTGTTGATTAAAATAAAAAATAAATAAAAAAGACAAAAGTATCCTGATATTAAAGTCTCATTGTATACTGCATTAAGTGTAAGCACCTCAACATTACCTGTATTAAATTAAGTGTACTAAGTGTAATTTTGCGATTTTCTGTCTCCCTACAATGTTCTTAGTGCTGTACGATTATTCCAGAGCACTCGTAAATCTACGAGCATTTTCAAGAATTACTTGCGTTATGAAGGCTTTTTGAAATGGCTGCAAAACTAAGATGAATCGTAAGATGGATTCTGTGATCTACTTAGGCTTACAATGCTTTTGGGAAACAATGCCCACTGTAATTGTCCTGTGTTTAGTAATGTAACAACATTGAAGAAGATGTGCTGCCCTAATTTAGAAGCACTCTTCCTCAACTGTAAGCCTTTCTACTTGCCGCGGGAGTTTTCCTCGTTTATTCTCATGAGTGTTTACATTCCTTCACAAGCATGCATGAACGCAAAACTGCAGCAGCTGGCTGAACACATCACAGACATGGAGCAACAACACCCGGACTCACTTATTATTATTCTTGGGGATTTTAACAAAGCAAACCTCACACGTGAACTGCCCAAATACAAACAGCACATTACATGCCCAACCAGAGACAGAAATATACTGGATCACTGTTACACCACATTAAAGAATGCAGCTTTGGGTCTCTTCGATCACTATCTGGTTCATCTTCTTCCAACCTACAGGTTGAAACTAAAATCACCTAAACCTGTAGTTAAGACTGTAAAGAAATGGACCAATGAAGCAGAGCTAGCACTACAAGCCTGTTTTGACTGGACTGACTGGAGTGTTTTTGAAGCTGCAGCCTGGGCATGCTCACAGATACTGTGACATCATATATCAGTTTATCCAACTTATTTAGCATACAGCAATGACAAAATATGGTTTACAGAAAAACTCAGGCAGCTTTGTCAGGCCAAAGAGGATGCTTACAGAAGTTGGGATAAAATATTGTTTAATCAGGCCAAACACACACTGAAAAAGGAGATTAGAGTGGCTACAAGAAGCTTTTTACTCCACTAGTCAAGTGAAGTCATTTTTATTTGTATAGTGCCTTTCACAACACACATCGTTTCAAAGCAGCTTTACAGAAGATCAGGCATTAACAGAAGATAAAACTGTAATATCTATAATGTCTTAAAGTCATCATTGTGTAGTTTGATAAAATACGATTGTGTACTGTTTAAAAATATGTAATTAAATAATAATTGTATTTATAACCCCAGTGAGCAAGCCGAAGGCGACTGTGGCAAGGAACACAAAACTCCATAAGATGTTGGTTAATGGAGAAAAATAACCTTGGGAGAAACCAGACTCACTGTGGGGGCCAGTTCCCCTCTGGCTAACATCATGAATATAATGCCAATATTACTTATGTATAGTGTAAGTCATGGTTTAAAATTATTAAACTAAGTAAGTGTTAAGGGTCAGTGTTTAAAACAAAGATTTTGTAAGAACTGTAAGATTAATGACTAATGTCTTTGAAGTTCATCCTGGATTAACTGTAGAAGTTCACATAGATACAATTGTCCTTGTTAGTTGGCTGATGAAGGGTTTTGTTGGCAATTAAATGATAGTCTATATATTCCATTTCAAGAGTGTAGTCCATAATTAGACCGAGGTGATGTAGGCAGAGATCAGTTAGGTGCATCGCAGTTCAACCTGACCGGTAATTTCGGTGAGGTCTATCCTAAATCCAAGGTTCAGGCAATGGCATATGAAGTATCCCATGTCTTATGGTTGGAGTTGGCATCAGTTCATCCTCTGAAGTCCAACGTAACAGACTGAAGTGATGTTTGGCTGGCACCGGCTGCTATTAGTCATCATCACACAGCGACACGTAGCAGTGGAGTCCAACACCAAGCAGGAACGGAGCTGGATATGGCCAGTTCTGGTGACCTCAGGATAGGAGCCCCGAGGTTGAGACAGGGAAACAAATAAAATAATATTAGCATAGATGCCATTCAATTTATTGCAGAGCTATAGATCATGATCATTGTTTCTGGTTCCGGCAGACCTAACTAAAGCAGCCTAATTGTGAGTTGAAGGATAAATTAGGTGTATGCCTGGCTAAATAGATAAGTCTTTAGTCTAGACTTAAACTGAGTGAGTGTGTCTGCTTCTTGAACAGTGTTAGGGAGACTATTCCATAGTTTAGGAGCCAAATATGAAAAGGATCTACCTCCTTTTGTGAATTTTTATATTCTAGGAACTATTAACAGGCCAGAATTTTGCGATCATAATGAACGTGATGGAATATAGCATGGCAGAAGGTCACTTAAGTATTGCGGAGATAGACCATTCAAAGCTTTGTATGTAGTTAACAGAATTTTAAAATTACTACGAAATTTAACAGGTAGCCAATGTAATGATGATAAAATGGGGCTAATATGATCATATTTCTTGGTTCTAGTCAGCACTCTGGCTGCTGCATTTTAAACCAATTGAAGTTTATTTATTGATCTTGCTGGACATCCTCCCAGTAATGCATTACAATAATATAGTCTTGAGGTCATGAACGCATGAATTAGTTTTTCGGCATCAGCAACAGAGAGCATGAGTCGTAATTTAGCAATATTTCTTAGGTGGAAGAATGCTGTTCTACAAACATTTGTAATTTGATTTTCAAAGGATAGATTGGTATCAAATATAACACCTAAGTTCTTCGCTGTTGATGATGATGTAACTACATCCATTGAGAGTCAAATTATTTATTAGCGGCTTATTTTTAGAGGTTTTTGGTCCAATAATTAGTACCTCTGTTTTGTCGGAATTGAGTAGAAGGAAATTTCTGGCCATCCAGTCTTTTATTTCATTGATACACTCTGCTAATTTGGAGAATTGTGAAATCTCATCAGGTTTTGAAGAAATATAAAGTTGGGTATCGCCGGCATAACAGTGGAAACTTATTACACGATTCCTGATAATATCTCCCAGGGGAAGCATATACAAGAAGAAAAGCAAAGGCCCTAAAACTGATCCCTGTGGCACTCCATACTTTTGTTTGGTTTGACAATTCTGCATTTACATAGACAAAGTGGTAGCGGTCTGCTAAATAGGACTTAAACCATGCTAATGCAACTCCACATATACCAACATATATCTCCAGCCAATTCAAGAGTATGTTGTGATCTATCATGTCGAATGCAGCACTAAGATCTAAAAGCACTAGAAGTGAAATGCAGCTGCGATCAGATGATAAGAGCAAGTCATTTGTAACTCTGATAAGTGCAGTCTCTGTACTGTACTAGCCTAAATCCTGACTGAAATTATTCATATATACTATTTCTCTGTAGAAATGAACATATTTGGGAGGATACTGCCTTTCTAGTATTTTCGACATAAACGGGAGATTTGAAATCAGTCTATAATTAGCCAGTTCTCCAGGATCAAGATGTGGCTTCTTAATAAGCGGTTTGATAACTGCCATTTTAAAGTTTCTTGGGACATGTCCTAAGGATAGTGGTGAGTTAATAATATTAAGAAGAGGTTCTGAGATTACTGGGAATACTTCTTTTAAGAGCTTGGTTGGTATTGGATCTAACAAACATGTTGTGGCTTTTGATGTTTCAATAAGTTTTGTTAGCTCTTCATGACCTATGACAGCGAAGGATTATTTCTGATTATTTCAATTTTATCAGTAAAGAAATTCATGAAGTCATTACTATTGTGCTGTGACGGAATATCTGGTTCAGTCGATGCTTTATTCCTAACCAATTTAACCACAGTACTGAATAAACACCTAGGATTGTTGTGGTTATTTTCTATGAGTTTGCTCAAATATGCTGACCTGGCAGCTTTTAGTGCCTATAGCTGGCTACACTTATGTCTGTAGCTACAAACACTATCCTTCCATGCACTCTAATACCTCTAATTTTGTACTCTTCCACTTGCACTCCATTTTCCAAGCAGCTCTCTTGAGAGCATGAGTGTGATCATTGTACAATGGTGCAGGGATTTTTCCTTTAATTTTCTTTAATTGAAGGGGGGCGACACTATCAAGAGTGCTAGAGATGACTATATTTATATTTTCTGTTATTTCATCAAGTTCTTCTAGGTTTTGAGGTTTACTGAGTGTATGAGATAGATCTGGAAGAATATTAGTGAAGCTATCTTTAGTGGTCGAAAGAATAGTTCTACCTGAACGATAGCATGGTGTAGATTGAGAAACATTAGCTGATCGCAGCATACAAGAGACGGGGTAATGATCTGAGATGTCATCGCTCTGCGGCAGAATTTCTATATTATCAACATCAACTCCATATGACAGAATTAAATCTAGCGTATGATTATGGCGATGAGTTGGTCCTGTTACATTTTGTCTGACTCCAAGAGAGTTGAGAATATCGATAAATGCTAATCCCAATGTGTCATTTTCATTATCTATGTGAATGTTGAAGTCACCAACAATTAAAGCTCTATTTACAGTGACTACAAGATCTGATAAAAAATTTGCAAATTCACCAAGGAAATCAGAATAAGGCCCAGGTGATCTATATACTGTAGCAAGGGTAAAAGACAACAGAGTTTTTTTATTTATATCTATATCTGACGGTGTCACATTAAGCATTATTAGTTCAAAAGACTTAAATTTATATCCTATCCTCTGAGTAACACCAAAAACTTCACTGTAAATTGTAGCAACATCTCCTCCTCAACCCTTCAGATGAGGCTCATGTTTATAACAATAACCTGGGGGAGAAGATTCATTTAAACTAATATATTCATCCGGTTTAAGCCAGGTTTCAGTCAACAGAGCATATCCAAACAATGATCTGTAATAATTTCATTAACAATTAGTGCTTTGGTAGAAAGAGATCTAATGTTTAGTAGCTCTATCTTTATATGGTGTTTATCTTTAATTTGTTTGTTTTGTTCAAGTTTGACCTTAATCAAATTTTTTTCTAAATGATTTAATGAGGGTTTTGTGTTTGGTAGTTCGGGGAACAGACAGTCTCTATATGATATCTAGGTGATACAGTCTCTATGTGTTGTAGTTTATGTGACCTGTGTGACTTCTCAAGGCAGCTAGCAGACGTTCGGATTAGCCAGTTTGTCTGCTTCCTGACCTGGGCCCCAGTTAGTCAAATACTATCATTATTAAGACTATGAGCCAAATTACTAGAGAGGAGAGCGGCACCTTCCCTGGGGGGATGGAGTCCATCTCTCTTTAGCAGGTCAGGTCTACCACAAAAACTCTTCCAATTATCTATGAATCCTATTCTATTCTCCAGACACCACTCAGACAACCCGCCATTCAGTGACACTAATCTACTATAAACCTCATCACCACAACGAGCAGGGAGGGGGCCAGAGCATATTACAGTGTCTGACATCATTTTTGAAAATTGACACACTTCTTTAACATTATCTCTAGTGACTTCCGACTGGCGAAGCCGGACATCATTAGTGTTGACATGAATAACAATTTTAGAAAATCTACATTTAGCATTAGCCAGCACTTGTAAATTTGATTTGATGTCAGATGCTCTGGCACCCGAAATGCATTTAACAGTAGTGGCTGGAGTCTCTATTTCCATGTTCCTTACAATAGAATCACCAATAACAAGGGCTCTTTCAACATGATTCTCAGTGGGTGCATCACTGAGTGGGGAGAATCGATTGGAAACCCTAACAGGAATGGGAGAGTGGTGTCGCTTTACTGAGCGAGTATGCCGCCGAGACGTCACCCAAACGCCCTGCTGCAGGGCTCTACAGCCGGAACCAAAGTGTGTGTGTTGCTCTCTGTACTGCCCGCATCCGAATCAATATCTACCAGCTTCTCTTTCTCACTGACCTCCATTAGCGTTCGGATGCGTGCCTCTAACTCATGAACCTTCTCCGTCAGCCTGACTAATTCCTTACATTTATCACATGTGTATCCCTCACTGCTGACGGAAGAGGCTATTGTAAACATGTGACATGCAATGCAGGAAGAAATAACATGAGCGGATGCCATGACTTACTGCAGTTGTTTGTTGTTGTTGGTTGTTCTTGAGTGGTGAGGGTTTGAGATCGATGTGAATCCCTCAAACAATTGTTTGTTGTTATGGTTGTTCTTGATAAACGGTGCTTTGAGATGGATACGATAATCTGTGTAACACAGAGGAGAAAAAAACGGGTGCGCGCTGTAAAATGCACGCAGCTGAATCGCGATAAGAGAATAATGTGGGGGGAAAACCCGATGTAAGCTGAAAAATGGCAGATGTTAAAGATTAAAGTCTAAAAACAGATAGATAAACGATGCTAAAAAAGCTAGCAGGCTACAAACACAGACTCGAGCTAGACGCCAACAGCAACAGGTAAAATACACACAGATGAAACAGTAGAAAAGCGGAAAAACCCGAAACACATGGTAAAATGATAAAGGATAAAAAGACAAACGTATGAGAATAAGAATAAGCAATGCTAAGCAGGCTACAAACACTTGTGCAGCATGCAGTCAGGAACAGGAACAGGAACAGGAACAGGAAGTCCTGTTCCTTTTGTACATTTGTACATTTGTCTGACAGCTTTAGTTTCTAGTAACTTTTCAGATTACAATTTTTCATACCCTTCCTGTCCAGTGAAAACAATGTATCTCTAAATTTGGTGAATTAGAATTTTTCTGATAAACTGAAGGATTAAGTGTTCCTTTATGGGTTGAGAACATTCTCCTTCTTTTTAATATATATAAACTAAATAAAAAAAAACTTTAAAAAAAACAAAACTCTTGGATTACCTGGAAAATGCATCGTCACAAAGCTGAAAATAAGTTTTTCTGAGCATATCTCTAAAGAGATGCATGGTTGTCACAGGACAGCAACGCTACAAACATATGATGATCTTATAGAATATGATGCATTGCTGTATATTATATTTCCCAACAGTATATAGTTAAAATGAGCTCAGCCTTAAACATCAACACAATAAAATGCAACATACACATTAATGCAGCAGAAATATTAATCCACAAACATCATATATAATAGTAAAACTCTGACAGGAAACATTTTTCTGCAGAATAAGTACTTTTTATACTTTAAGTAAATTTTGCTGATAATACTTATATACTTTTAATTAAGTAAGGTTTTGAATGCAGGACTTTTACTTGTAGTGGAGTATTTTCACAGTGTGGTATTTTACTAAACCTTCTGGGGTCAACGGACGCGCCGGCGTGTCCTGCTGGATTTTTTCCTCATAAAAGCGGAAACAACTTAAAATACTCTGTCATTTTTGGGCATACAGATAAGTGTAAGACATCATTAGAGACTATAAAGGGTCTACTTTTATTTGTGTACATTCACAATAACAACAAAACCTTGTGTTTTTGTAAAATAAAGAAAATAAACAGGGTGCGCAAGTCAGGCATCAGAAGACTTCAAAGGATTGTCCGGACTGCTGAACGGATTATTGGTTCTCATCTTCACACCCTCCAAGAACTGTACACCTCCAGAGTGAGGAAAAGGGCAGGAAAAATCACTTTGGCCCCATTCACCCAGCACACTACCTTTTTGAACTGTTGCCCTCTGGCCGGCTCTACAGAGCACAGAGCACAAGAACAGTTTCTTCCCTCAGGCCATTCACATTATAAACAGTTAAAACTGCCCCCAATACTTCATTGTGGCAAAACAAATGGTTTAAATTACTTATATATGTATACATTTGCTAAGTATAAAATCAGTTCAATTAAAGGGGTCATGACATAAGGAATCAAATTATCCTTGATCTTTTGACATATAAAAGTTCACTGTAATATAAAAACATACTGTAAGTTTCAGAACTGAAAACGTCCTCCTTAATAGAAAAAGAGCATTTATTTAAACCAGGCTCCAGAAACAGGCCGTTTGGAATTTGTGGAACATGTGACGTCACAAGGACCAAATACATTTGCATATGACTGCCTCTGCAGCAAGACATCAGTCACAGGTGAAAAGGAAAGACATGGGCCTGTCATGGGAGATTCATCTACAGCAAAGGGGACACAGGACACCTTCATGTCCTATCTGGATTTAAATGTTTTTGTATACTAGATGAACAGCTTTGACCTCTTTTAAAAAATGCAATGTCAGGTTATAACTCTAAAAAGGAGACCTCCATTCTATTTCATTCAGCTGCTCTGTGTCTTGCTGTTTTGAAGGCAACCTGGACCATTTTTGCACTCATCTGTGCTATATTTAATTGTTGATCTTTTGTAAACATGCACTATATGGATATCTTTGATAATTCTTCTGTGTTTCCGATGATGTGTGCCGCATTTTAAGAACGGTACAAGCGCAAATTTTAAGCCCCGTACACACATGCAGCAACTTCCAGTAACAAAGCAACACAATCCCATTCATTTTCAATGAGGGCATGGTCAGCGACATGACAAAGTTGAGAAAAGTTGAACTTTATGCAAATGAGAAGCGACTTTCGGGAGCAGCAACCAATAGGAGTGAAGATGGTGTTCACTGGAGCTCATGTCACCAGTCTCCTTTGTGGTAATCGAGTAGGCAAGACAGAGGAGAAATTAAAGTTTCTGGGGGCGATTTCACTGTTCTATATGATTTGTCTGTAACCACATACATGGATATAATAAAAAATGATGCGTGGAAAGGAAAATGTCGGCAGTCTGAGTGAGTCTGATTTGTACATTGATAGGTCGTTGTTAATGATCTGATGCAATGAGCACTGCTGCAGTTCATATTGAAACACTCTCCCCTACAGAATGTTAATTTTTAGGGACAAGATAACTGATTATTTGTCAAATTAGAATGAAGTTTTAGAAATATTTGGCTGTTTCTCCAAATTATTGGAGTTGTAGATTTTGTACACAGAGATCGCTAATCTGGTTAATGATCAAAAGCATTGAGCACTGTTGTAGTTTATGTAACAACACTCTCCACAGCAGAATGTATTTTTTTAGTGACAAGGAAACAAATTAGAATTATATCTTGGTTTTACCGGCAATAAATCTTATTTGTGATCACAATTTTTAAAGATATGGCCAGACTTGTAGTCCACCAATAACGTTAGAGTGACAGCTGTAGGAACAACCAGGAGTGACTTCACAGTACAGAGACTAGCGACATCAAGCAATAAAGTTGCTGCATGTGTGTACGGGGCTATGAAAACGTGTCTCATTCTGCTGCTGACTTGGAGAAAACCATGCCGTTCTGTGTGTAAACAAACACGCAAGATGTGAGATGTCGCTCCTGTGAAGACCAGCATCTCTGCTTTGGCCTGTTGAAGCACCCAAAATCGCCTTGGATTGTATTACGTTTGCGTACGATATTTTCCTGAAATAAAGTCACGCCTGAATATAAGTTGCACCTGGTCAAAATCACGTTGTTGAGAGAAAAAAAAAAAAAAAACAGATAAGTTGCATCTGTGTATAAGTCGCACTGACAGAGGTTGAAGAGAACACAGGAGCAGCCACCTGACTTGCATCAGCCATTGAGCAGCAAGTAAACATTCCCTCTGTGCAGATTCCCTCAGGATTTACGCATCGTATTACATGTTTTCGGGCTTATTTTAATCAAGAGAATCTGCTTTAAGTAATCATCTATAATAGTTTTTCATATAATGTTTGTGTTTCATGAAAAATACACAACAAATCTATTTATAACCAATGTAACTCTATGCTGTATACAAATAAACAGCTTTTAGTCTGCGAGTAACACAATATGCCTGTTGTATTCTATTCATTTATTTATGTTAGCATCTGTCTATCTGTGCATATTTCTGATATTTTAAACCTTGTTTGCTGTACACTAACTATCCGGTTCACTGACTGAATGTTTTTACTACAAATGTGATGAAATGTCATTTTATGTGCATGAGAGGAGTTACGTTTGACAGTGGGCCAAATACTCTGAATAGGGAACTTTAAAACGCTACTACCATCTCTATGACTGATGTTTTCATCTGTTTGAGTGTAAGCATATGTGTTTTGGTGCACGTTTAACCGGCTGAAATCAGTTATGACTAAATTATGTATATATGTCGCTTTAGACTATAAGTCACATGACCTTTCAGAAGGTGAAAAAAACTGTGACTTACATTCGGTAAAATACGGTATTCAGAACATTTCAGCATGGATTGTATGTTTTCGGCTCATACCAGCTTGTGAACCAGTCACAATATGATTCAAGCTTTACAAAGGAACTGCTATTGAAAGATATGGCAGTTAAACACAACCAGACCTGTGAGTACAAAATTTCATTCACGAATGTTTCAGATGTCATGACTGTTTGACAGTTGCTTTGCTTGAGTGAACATTTTGATACATTTGGATGAAATGTGTTGGGTGTACGTTATCCGTTAACCCTGAAATGTAATTTTATAAATTATAATATGAAGCTTGTTCATTTTCTTTTGACTGAATTTAGAATATAACTGTATTTGAAGAGCTGCACCAAGTTAACCAATCAGAACAGTGGGCGTTTACATTGAAGTCTTAAAGGGCCAGATAGCTTAAAACCGAGTGTTTCAGACAGAGGGCCAGAGGCAGCATGGAAAATTATTTTATATTACTAAATTATGACTGTATGACTGGTGCAAAAAAACTTTACTGACATTATTAAGTGGACCTCAGGGAAGATAATAAAATTATATATATACACCGGCGGCCAAAGGTTTGGAATAATGTACAGATTTTTCTCTTATGGAAAGAAATTGATACTTTAATTCACCAAAGTGGCATTCAACTGATCACAATGTATAGTGAGGACATTAATAACGTAAAAAAATTACTATTACAATTTGAAAAAAAAATGTTCAGAACTTCTTCAACTACTTCAAAGAGTTCTCATCAAAAATCCTCCACGTGCAGCAATTGACAGCTTTGAAGATCTTTGGTATTCCAGCTGTCAGGTGACATTTCACCCCACACTTCCTGTAGCACTTGCCATAGATGTGGCTGTCTTGTCGGGCACTTCTCATGCACCTTACAGTCTAGCTGATCCCACAAAAGCTCAATGGGGTTAAGATCCATAACACTCTTTTCCAATTATCTGTTGTCCAATGTCTGCGTTTTTTTCTTTACAATTCTTCCCATAAGGCCTGTACCCCTCAGTCTTCTCTTTACTGTTGTACATGAAACTGGTGTTGAGCAGGTAGAATTCAATGAAGCTGTCAGCTGAGAACATGTGAGGCATCTATTTCTCAAACTAGTGACTCTGATGTACTATTCTCTTGTTTAGTTGGATCTGTGCCTTCCACATCTCTTTCTGTCCTTGTTAGAGCCAGTTGCCCTTTGTCTTTGAAGACTTTAGTGTACGCCTTTGTATGAAATCTTCAGGTTTTTTTTGTGACAATTTAAAGCATTGAATAGCCTTCATTCCTCAAAACAATGATTGACAGAAGAGTTTCTAGAGAAAGCTGTTTCTTTTTTTCCATTTTTGACCTAATATTGACCTTAAGACATGCCAGTCTATTGCATACTGTGGCAACTCAAAAACAAACACAAAGACAATGATAAGCTTCATTTAACGAACCAAATAGCTTTCAACTGTGCTTGATATAATGGCAAGTGATTTTCTAGTACCAAATTAGTAATTTAGCATGATTACTCAAGGAAAAGGTATTGGAGTGATGGCTGCTGGAAATGGGGCCTTTCTAGATTTTATCAAAATGTACATTTTCAAATAGTGATGGTGCTGTTTTTTTACATCAGTAATGTCCTGATTATACTTTGTGATCAGCTGAATGCCACTTTGGTGAATTAAAGTACCAATTTCCTTCCGAAACAGCAAAATCTGTACATTATTCCTAACATTTGGCCACCAGTTTATAAAATAAATAAATAAATAAATAAAAAGATTATGTCATGACCCCTTTAATGCCAAATAAATAGTTGCTTTACCTTTTAACAAACAACATATTCATGTTGTTAAGGCCTTCTACATTTGAAATTTTAAACTTATACATTTAAAAAAAAAAAAATGTTTACATTTTAAAGTCCATACTACTCATTAAGTTTAATTAAATACTTCACTTATATTCTGAATTTATAATAGGCCTATGTATTTTTTTTAAAGATTACTCAATTTGATGAAGTGATCTAAATATTACTCAGTTTAAAGATTACTTATTTACAAGGTGAGTTGTAAAATTGTCTTTCATGTGTATAGAAGGCCTAATTGCTCTTTGTAAAATTGTTGTATTTTTTCATGCTTATGTATTATACAGTAAAATCTTTGTAAAATTTAAAAGTATAGTTATTGAACAATTGCTGTTTGTGTATTGTAGTAAATACATTTTCTTCATGCATACTCATTCAAGTGAGTTCATTTATATATATTATAATGAGATAGTTGAATATATCTGTGAAAATTTACTATTTATGTAGAAAATTATGCTGTGACAGAAAATTAAGCCATAATGTCTGTTATGTCTTAAAGTCATCATTGTGTGATTTAAATGAATAATGTGATTGTAGATCATGCCTTAAAACAATATTGTCTTTATGCCCCCAGTGAGCAAGTCAAAGGCACATAAATAGATGTAATCAGGCCCTGATTGCAGGTCTCCTTTTTTCTTTCTTTTTTTTTTCAGTATATATGGACCATTTTAATTTGGATCAGTTGCTAAAATAGGGTACTATAAGCCTATATAAATATCTTGCAGTTGTGGTCAGCAATGGAGAGGCAAACCATTCCTCTTATAGGATAACCCACCAAAATGTTGCCACCTTCCAATCGCAAGAAATATTTCAATCACTCTCTGCATTATTTTTTATACACAATACACAATCTCTGCACAATTTTGTATAATTTTTTCCCCACATTAACAGTGAACCTGAGGTGCACCATTGCCTTTCCCTGTGTTTGACAGTGACAGAACAAACACTAAAGTTACTGTAACAAGTTTACCAACATGCTTTTATTTTTATTTTATTTTTATTTTTATTTAGACTGGATTTTTAGTTAGTAGTCTTAATTTATCCAGTCTAAAAAAACTAAAAATAAAAATGGATGTTGGTAAACTTGTCAGCAAGTGATTTGAATTAAAATGGTCCATATACACAGGAGGCCTGCAATCAGGGCCTGATTACATCTTTTTATGTGCCTTTGACTTGCTCACTGGGGGCCTAAAGACAATATTGTTTTAATGCATGACCTACAATCACGTTATTCATTTAAACCGCATAATGATAACTTTAAGACATTAAAGACGTTACAGACGATTTTCAGTTACAGCATAGTTTTCTGTAAAGCTGCTTTGAAATTATGCATCTTGTGAAAAGCACTTTACAAATAAAAATGACTTGATTTGCATTTAATATAATCTTGATATAGCCAATATTAAAATTTCCAATCATTTAAAATGACAATTAGCCTAGTCAAATAACCATTTTATCTGCGAGTATGACCCAGCTTACACGTGGTATTCATGCTTCAGGCATTAATTACAGGTCAAGATGTTTTTAAGATAAAAAAATAAAAAAAACTAAAATCATGTATGACTAAGAAGAATGAATCTGTTGAAACCTAGGCATATGTTCTATTTATCAATTCGCAGAGTTGGGGAACAAAAAGTAGAGCGATTTTATTTTATTTATTTTTTTAAATAATTTTTGCATTGAAAAGTGCCCATGTCTCGCTGTCATTTGGATAAGAACGTGCTCTCTCTCTCTCAATTTGTTTTCAAAGTACTTTATTGGAATAATAAAAATAATGATAAAATGATAAAAATAAAAATGGAAAGCCTGTGTTTCCATCAGTATTACAATTAGTGGGGTAATTTGCACATTTTAGGGACAAGTTGTAGATTTCTAAACTATGGTTTAGACATATGGCGAAAAACTACGACATTTAAGAAACAGCACTGATTATCACAACAGAATGCCGAGCCAGCAGCAATGCCAAATATGTATGTGGAAGATTTAGTTAAATCATATTTTAGGACATAATTCAGCAACAAAGAAATCCTTTGGGCGCATCAGCAGGGAGTTATTTTTAGTAGGCTATGCCTTCAGCTGCTTCTGTCTCCTATTCTAGGGCAGGATGCCTGTTTTCTCATTCACCGATGCCACAACATTATGGCCATATTATGAATCCAAATATAGCAAAAGAGTGGACAATTTAAGACTTCTAGCCTATCTAAAAATCCACTCTTTTGAGTATTGATATTTGGATTCATACTATACAGATTTATTCATCATTCAAATGTGGAATGGGCTGTCACATATCTCCATAACAAACTAATCAAAATCCTTGAATTAATTTCTAAAATGTAAAAGTTAATAACCTAACATTTGCAACAAATCACAGATGCTTAAAAATACTCTTATAGACATCCAACGCCTTAGATTTTATTACACAAAACAAAAAATGCACAGACAGTAACCAATGAAAACGTTCAATGTGGATCAAACGAAATTCTGAATAATAGGCTACTTATATTAAACGAAATACCGAACAGGTAGTAGCCTATACAGAGAACAGGCCAGGGCACTCAGACTGCACCCATTTAAGATTTTACCGTCATTATTATTAAATTAAAATGTTCAGCCTCAGCAGATAATGCAAGTTAAATTACAATGCAATAATACACATAATAGTACTACTGTATTATAATTGCATTGTCTGCTGAGGCTGAACATTTTAATATAAAAATAATGAAGGACTGAACTGTCACAGGTTTCACCTCTAAAATGTAAGCTATGCTGTTTTGGTGAGCATTTATCATATTTGCTTGCTTGCTGCAAATTTGGTTATTATGCATTACAATATTTACACTCAAATAAAACTTCTGCTGTCATTTACACATATTACACAAGAATACTGTGAGTGTTTACAGCAATTTTTTAGAAAAGCGCCAACAAATTCAATAATTTTTGGCCAGTATAATGAGAATAAAGTGCCGCAAAATCCGGATGGGACTGATACGAGTGTGCTGGCAATGGCAGAATTCGGGCAACAGGACGTGGTGTAATTTAAAAAAATCTTCTGTCTTTGACTTCATGAAAAAAGATAGGAACAAGATTAAATTAAGGATTTTATACTATGGTTATAACATTACATAAAATCTTTAGAGCTCACAGAAAAAAATGCTGATTATGCATAGAAGTCGGCTACAGTAGAAATACTGTAGGCTACTGGCTTTATTTATATTTACAGATTAGAGCATGTCCCATCCCATTTATTTTTTTATCCCCTTTTCTCCCCAATTTGGAATGCCCAATTCCCACTACTTAGTAGGTCCTTGTGGTGGCGCGGTTACTCACCTCAATCTGGGTGGCGGAGGACACGTCTCAGTTGCCTCCACTTCTGAGACAGTCAATCCGCACATCTTATCATGTGGCTCGTTTTGCATGACACCGCAGAAACTCCCAGCATGTGGAGGCTCATGCTACTCTCCGATCCATGCATAAATAGGAGACCTGGATGGAGTCACTCAGCACACCCTGGATTCGAATTTGCGACTCCAGGGGTGGTAGTCAGTGTCAATACTAACTGAGCTACCCAGGCCCCCTACAATTACATTTTTAGCATTGTATCATTCTAAAAGATTAACATTTAACCATACATGTGTATAGCAGTGTAGTAGCTATAGTGTAGTAGCCAACATATTCACATTTATCTTGATAACCAGCAAAAATGTGTCAGGAGTAAAAACAAAATGTGGATTGTCATTTTAGCATTATGTAAATTGCTTGTATGTTTTTTCTATGCAGGAGTAGATAATGCAAGCTAGCTAGGTTTTTGTGAGCCATTTTTAAAGCTTCCATGAAGCGCGCACGTGCAACTCAAAAGAGCATAGTTTATTTCTTCAAAAGATTTGTCATTGTCAAGGGATGCTAAAAGAAACAATTTTAAGTGACTTAAGGTGGGCAATATACCGATTACATCAATATACGGACAGAAATGTGTCAACAACAAGACTTTTTCGTGTATCCTTGCTATTGAAGTTACGCAAAGTGCTGCCATTTGGTAGGGAATGTGCATTTGTGGCCATCATTGGTTGTGCGTTATTTTTCGTTTAAATGTGCACTTTTCTCAGCATACAGCGTGGGGAGAGTGAAGATACCTAAAGATGCTTAAAATGAAAACTGACTGAAATTTAAAAATGAAAGCAGACATCGATAGTACTTTATTCAGCAATATTTAAATTTGTTCTCTAAACACTGAAACACTTTTATTTAAGTCCTTTCATTGGACATAGTGGATATGGAACTTCAACCATTAATCTGGACATTGTTTTAAATCAAAAAGGAACTTGATTCTTTCAGAAGTTTAATCACTTTCCATAAAAAGTGTTAACCAAAGGTGTTAAGAATATCACAATATAATACTTGCTTATATCGCCCACCCCTATTAGTGACAATTACAAACATCAAACTTAATGAGTGCAGTAAGATGTCAGGTCCAAATGAGTAAGTGGTGTTTTTGCAAACAGACAGCAGCAACAAGTGGAGACAGCTGGTATCTCATCACCCATCAGTGAGAGTTTGAACAGGTTAATAAATAGTTTAGTAAGTTAGATGAAGTAAATGTCCAAAAGAAGTAAGTTAAGTGATGATTAGAATCATTAAACATTGTGGGTGAACATGTTAGGTCCATGATAGTAACTATGTATGAGTAATTGGTGTTTTTGTAAACAGATATGAGCAGCAAAAGGAAACCTAGAGTGAACATGTTAGGTAGGGCTGGGCGATATGTAAAAAATATTTTAGCAATAATTGCCTTAAAAAATACTGCAATATCTGATTACATCGTCAACCCCCCTGCAGAGGGTTGGTGTATTTTTTTTTTTTTTTTTTTTTTTTTTTTTTTTTTTTGCTTTATTGATTTTGGTTTAAAAATTTAATTCATTTATTGAAACACGAAAAACATAAACAAAAGACATTTCTAAATTCAAATTGCACTTTAAACTAAATAGCAATAAAATTACAAAGTGATAAAAAAATCTTATTTAACCACCTCCCCAAATCCAAACATTTACCGTCTCCAATGGCTCCATTTACATTATGTAGGAATCCGAAATGCATGCCAACCACGAGGAAATAAAGCGTATTATACTCATAGCACAAACTCACGATTCAGAGAAAAAAAGAGTGAAAACTCTTTACATGCGTGTGTTCCACATGACAGGCTGGTGCTGCATGCCTCTGAACAAACAGCGAATCAGACATGAGCATTCCTTTTGTCTGTTCTTAAAAATATAATAAAGTGTGTTTCTTCAAATGCATATCTTTGTAATTAACAGCATTTCTTGTCACATGTCACTCCCAGACGTCTTACAGGTCGTCTGCCTGTTGCAGGTAGATGAGCAAAATTACCCGTGCATGAAATACACTTGATTTGTTATGATAACAAGGAGGAGCTTGCGAACTGGATTCAGCCTCGTCATATTGGCGGGTGCTCAGTGGCGGGTACTAGTTTCACACCCTGGCCACTGTTTAATATATTTGGTGACTTCCCAGATCCATGGGTTTGCCATTTCCCAATATTGTCGATCACCATCTGTTTGCAATCGGGATCTTTGTAAGACATCGTCGATATCTGATTACTTCGTCACATCGCCCAGCCCTACTGGGCTTCCCTCAATGTCATGGTGTATAACAAAACTCATGTGACCCATTTGAATTCTACATGAGAATTTTGTATTTTAAAGCGCTATGGAGCAATTCAACCATTTCAAACGGCGACATTCTGAACTGACGAGGGAAAGAGAAAATCCAGCCCTTCATCAGCATCAATTACATGACTTTTCACATCTAAACATCAACACACCCTTACTAACATTTATCATGTTAAGTTTAAGTAAACTTTAATATATTTTTTTAATTACAAATGTGGTAGTTGTATTAAAGTGTTTAGGTTATTATTTTTTCATAACAAATAAAGTTTATTTTTTAAGAAAGTTACTGCCTTGTAAACGTTTACAACGTTACGTGACTTTTGTGTGTACGTTTAAAATTAATGAAGACTTTACTATGAAGGTAAATCAATAGCAAAACTCGAGAGCTTGCCTATTTGGATTTGAAATTTACACTTACAGCACCGATGTGAAATCTTGTAAAATAAAAATTTGAAGTTGAATGTTGCAATTTGCACTCACAGACAATAACTCAAAGCTTGTGTTTTAAATTCACAATTACAGACAAGTAGTCACAAATGTGTAAAATGACATTCACATAAATAAAACTACAGACACAAACTTGTATTACACATTAACTTTTGTACTTTAATTCATTTTCGCAGTACAACCACAAATTGGCACTTACAACCTCTCAAATCTGGCACTGCAACTTTAAATCTTCACGCCTTGACTTTCGCAACTACTTTTGTGAAAAACCTGTAGCAAAACTCACTTGTGCACTTGTACAATCCTGATGAGAGAGAGCAAGACCAGTGTTCAGGAGGGGTCAATGAAGTCGTTTTATTGGTTGATGTCTAGCCAAAGGATGCCACCAGTGTGGATCGTGTTAACTGGGGATGTGAATCATTTTACTTGCCTTTTTAGCAGATTTGTTCAATGTGAATTGCCAAGGAGCAAAAAGACGTTTTTCACATTATAAAAAAATGCTGGTATCATTATTAACCCGCTTTGTTTCATTGATGTTCTAATGAATTTGACACAGTTTAAGAGCGATTTTAACGGTTTCACAGGGTAACATCTGGTTTCCCATGTTAATGTAGGGCATTGGTTTGAATAGGAACTAGCGATTACACTTGTCAGAGCAGTAAATTGCAAGTGGAATTATTTTATTTGCAACATTAAAGTATCATAGGCTGATATATGTCAATAATATACTTTCAATTGCCTTTTTTTCTTTATAATGAATAATGACTTGATTAACCTGAAAATCAACAAAGTGACAGCTCTAATAGAGCTGGAACGCTGGTCCAGTGATTAGGCTTACTGGCAGTACATTCAGCTACCTGGGTTCAAATCCAAGTCAGACAGGATGCATTTGTAGTTTTGCAGCAGATTTTGATGTATTTTTAACAGATATAATGAAAACAATTTTGTAAAACACACATACACAGACAATTTATAAAATTATTTTAAATAAAATCAAAATTGTAATTGAATCTGACAGCCAGCAATTACAGAATAATCTACTGAATTTTCTGAGAATGCTTGAATTACTGAGAAAACAAAATATGATCTATGTTTTCCATACATAGTTAAGAGGCTTTTTAAAATTGTCAAACCAATTTAAGATTGAAAATATTAAGATTTTGCCAAACAAACAGAAATATAGCTGCGAGCAGCGATGACAGGCCCAAGCACCATGGGTCCATTTTCACTCGGTGGCTTTCGGAAAACAAAACATTATGGACACAACAACAACTCAACATTAATGTAAACTTGGACCCTAAACATACAGTGTGTAATAGATATATGCCACCATTCCAGTTTGACTACAACTTCATGTAATTTTATCCAAAGCCATGACAACACTATTAAAGCTATCAAGCATCCCTTCAAAATTTTCCATCTGCAGTGTCTAAACAATTTAAGCAATTTGGGTAAATGTAAGAGAACTTTTTCAAAGTCTGTTGTAAGTGCCACACTTCCTGCTGCCAGTTGGTGGCGCTATGACCGTGACCCACAATAGCCACGTCCATGTGATTAGCCCCCAAGAAAAAACATACAACTCAATTTTAAACTAAATCACAAAATGCATGCAGAAGATATGAGACACTTGAGGATATGAGATATACTCAAGATGGCGGCGAGTATGGCTGCTGCGTTGCGAGCTCCGACACAACATGGCAGTGTTTTGTTTGTTTTGTTCACAGTTCTTATGTTTTTTGTCTTGGATGTTGTCTGCCTTATTGTCTACGACAGACAAACACTTTTGGACATTGGTTCAGCAATTTCACACCGTAAACCGGACTTCAAATTCCTCAATGCCGACCTGCTGTTTACAAACACGCAAGCGGAGCCCTTTTTCTGGGCAGTCCAGATGCGGAAACGCAGGAGGAAAAGGGGAAACAGAGCCGGCGTTCTCATCAGAGTAAGACGCCGCGCAAATCGACCCCCGCTACCCAGTATTCTACTGGCAAATGTTCAGTCTCTGGATAACAAGCTCTGCGAGCTGAAAGCGCGGATCTCTTTCCAACGAGAGACGAGGGACTGCTGCATTATCTGCCTAACAGAAACTTGGATGTCTGCGGAGATTCCAGACTCAGCCATTGAACCCGTGGGGTTCTCCATGCACCGAGCGGACAGAGCGAAAGATCTCTCAGGTAAAAGCAGGGGTGGTGGTGTATGTTTTATGATCAACAAATCCTGGTGTGATCAGAGGAACGTACATTCTATCAAGTCTTTCTGCTCTCCTGATCTGGAATTTCTCATGCTTCTGTGTCGACCATTCTGGCTACCGAGGGAATTCACAGTGGTCATTATCACAGCTGTGTACATTCCCCCACAAGCCGACACAGACCGGGCAATCAAGGAACTGTATGGGAGTATAGGTGAGCAGGAAACCGCACACCCTGAGGCCGCGTTCACTGTGACCGGGGACTTTAATAAAGCCAGTTTCAAATCAGTCGCACCAAAATACCACCAGCACATTAGTTTCAACACACGAGGGGACCGGGTTTTGGACCATTGCTACTCTCCGTTCCGGGATGGCTACAAATCCCTCCCCCGCCCACCATTTGGCAAATCGGACCACTCTTCCATTCTGCTTCTGCCCGCTTACAGGCAGAAACTGAAACAGGAAGCACCCACCCTCAGAACGATCCAGTGCTGGTCGGACCAATCAGACTCTACGCTACAGGACTGTTTTGATCACACGGACTGGGAGATGTTTCGGTCCGCCTCTGATGACGACATCGAGCTTTACGCTGATAGCGTAATGTGTTTCATCAAAAAGTGCGTGGAGGACGTAGTTCCAACCAGAACAATACGGATCTACCCGAACCAGAAGCCATGGATAAATAGCGATGTTCATGCGGCACTTAATGTGCGGACCTCCGCTTTCAATTCCGGGAACGCGGAGGAGCATAAACAAGCCAGTTATGCCCTCCGAAAAATCAGAACAGCAAAACCCCAGTACAGGAACAAGATTGAAGGACAGTTTAACACCACCAACTCTAGAAGCATGTGGCAGGGAATTAACATCATCACAGACTTTAAAGGGAATAAAATCTCTGCCATGAAAACCGCTGCCTCTCTCCCTGATGAGCTAAATCATTTTTATGCTCGTTTTGAGGGAAATAACACCGCCCTCGCGGAGAGAGCTCTCGCGGCCGAAGCTACAGAGGTTAGTTCACTCTCCGTCTCTGTAGCGGATGTAACCCGATCCTTCCAATGGGTGAATATTCGCAAAGCCGCGGGCCCAGACGGCATTCCTGGCCGTGTCATCAGAGCGTGCGCGAACCAGCTGGCTGGTGTTTTTACAGACGTTTTCAACCTTTCCCTCTCTTTGTCTGTAGTCCCCACATGCTTTAAAACATCCACCATTGTGCCTGTTCCAAAGCAATCAAAAATAACTTGCTTAAATGACTGGCGTCCTGTTGCTCTGACCCCCATCATCAGCAAATGCTTTGAGAGACTAATCAGAGATTACATCTGCTCTGTGCTGCCTCTCTCTCTTGACCCATTGCAGTGTGCTTACCGCAACAACCGCTCCACTGATGATGCCATTGCATCTACACTACACACTGCTCTCTCCCACCTGGAAAAAAAGAACACTTATGTGAGAATGCTGTTTGTAGACTACAGCTCAGCATTCAACACTATAGTGTCCTCCAAGCTAGATGAGAAACTCCAGGCTCTGGGCTTAAACAGCTCGCTGTGCAGCTGGATCCTGGACTTCCTGTCAAGCAGACGCCAGGTGGTTAGAATAGGCAGCAACATCTCCTCATCACTGACCCTCAACACTGGAGCCCCACAGGGCTGTGTTCTCAGCCCACTCTTGTATTCCTTGTACACACATGACTGTGTGGCAACACATAGCTCCAATGCCATCATTAAGTTTGCTGATGACACGACGGTGGTAGGTCTGATCACTGACAATGATGAAACAGCCTACAGAGAGGAGGTGCACACTCTGACACACTGGTGTCAGGAGCACAACCTCTCCCTCAACGTCAGTAAGACAAAGGAGCTTGTGGTGGACTTCAGAAGAAAAGACAGAGAACACAGTCCCATCACCATCAATGGAGCACCAGTGGAGAGAGTCAGCAGCTTCAAGTTCCTGGGTGTCCACATCACTGAGGAACTCACATGGTCCATCCACACTGAAGTCGTTGTGAAGAAGGCTCATCAGCGCCTCTTCTTCCTGAGATGGCTGAGGAAGTTTGGAATGAACCGCCACATCCTCACACGGTTCTACACCTGCACTGTAGAGAGCATCCTGACTGGCTGCATCTCCGCCTGGTACGGCAATATCACAGCCCACAACCGCAAAGCACTGCAAAGGGTGGTGTGAACTGCCAAACACATCATCGGAGGTGAGCTTCCCTCCCTCCAGAAAATATATACAAGGCGGTGTGTGAAAAAAGCTCGGAGGATCATCAGAGACTCCAGCCACCCGAGCCATGGGCTGTTCTCACTGCTAATCAGGCAGGCGGTATCACAGCATCAGGACCTGCACCAGCCGACTCCATGATAGCTTCTTCCCCCAAGCAATCAGACTTTTGAACTCTTGATCTCCCACGATCAAAATACATCAGCACTGCACTTTATTACTCTTACTCTTTTATCTCACACTGTCATAAATTATATTATTATTATATATATTCCCTCTTAACCACGACAGCCTGAATGTCAATACAGTACAATACAACCTACTGTACATTCTATATATACTACTATATATACTTTTTTATTTTTTATTTTTATTGAATAATGTGTATGTATATTGTGCGTATTGTATACTGTAAAGTGTATGTTATTATTTGTATATTGTGTTGTGTGTAATTATGTGTATATTAGACTTTAAATTGTGTTATGTTAATTTGATGTTATTGTAAATTGGTATATGTCTCACCACTGTCACGACTGCTATGTTGATCGGAACTGCACCCAAGAATTTCACACACCATTGCACTTGTGTATATGGCTGTGTGACAATAAATGTGATTTGATTTTGATTTTGATTTTTTGACTTCCTTTTTGCCTATTTTTGCCATTAATTTAGTGAATCGCCATGGCAACACCGTTCGATATTTAAAAATCTGTTCGCTATTTAGCATCTTCGATGTCTTGGCATAATGTTGTCTCATGAATCACCGTTCAGAGAATCAGTCTATCTATCTATCTATCTATCTATCTATCTGTCTGTCTATTTATCTATCTATCTATCTATATAAATTTTTAATTGTAATTTAAAAAATTTTGCTAACTGATTAATTTTAAATTTTGCTATAATTTCATATAATTATTTATTTAAAAATATATGTAGATCTAAAGATTATATTGCAATTAAATTATTTACCATTTTTATTTATCGATAAACTGGCTTTAAATTAAATTAACATATGTAAATAATGGCATTAGGTGTTAAGGTAGTCTAAGTAAATTTTAATATAAGCACAGAAGTCATTTAGGCTTGTAATTTTGTTGCAGTCCTGTTGTTGCATTTTTTCTCTGTGCATTGTCAAAATAAATGAAGTACATTCAATTTGAGTCTGCATTCGTTATTCATACGCACAACTGTTTAAATAGCCTCTAAATTAATGTAGGGCAAATGAGGACATAAATTAGTTTAGAATACTGCATGTTCACATTGTCCACACCCACAAGAACAAATAAATCAATCTGATTGGCTGATGAATCTGACAATCTGACTTTAGATGCCTATTCACGTGCACTGTTGAGGGATTCTGAAGGCATGATGGGGTGGAGCTCAAACTCAAGTGCTGCTTTGGCTAACCAGCATGGCTTCAGGCATGCGATTTGTGAAAACGTTGTCACACTTTGCTTGTAAGCATCAAGGAAGAAATTCTGGGGGCCTGGGTAGCCCAGTGGTAAAGACGCAAGCTACCACACCTTGAGTTCGCTAGTTCAAATCCCAGGGTGTGCTGAGTGACTCCAGCCAGGTCTCCTAAGCAACCAAATTGGCCCAGTTGCTAGGGAGGGTAGAGTCACATGGGGTAACCTCCTTGTGATCGCTATAATGTGGTTCACTCTCGGTGGGGCACATGGTGAGTTGTGCGTGGATGCCGCGGTGGATGGCGTGAAGCCTCCACAAGCACTATATCTCCACGGTAACGTGCTCAACAAGCCATGTGATAAGATGACGGTCTCAGACACGGAGGCAACTGAGATTCATCCTCCATCACCCGGATTGAGCCAAGTCACTATGCCATCATGAGGACTTAGAGCACATTGGGAATTGGGCATTCCAAAATTGGGAGAAAAAAAAAAGGAATACATTCTGATTGGATAATTTTTTTTAAATTTTTTGCTATTCATTTGTAGATGAATTATGAGTGGAAAGCAACTGAAAGTACATAGGCAAAAAGGTCAATGAGAATGAAAGGATGAAAAAATATTTATTTATTAGGCATGTTATGGCAGCAGAGAAGACTTTGCTGGCACTGAGAAATTGCCACAGGCCATATACGAACAAATACTATTAGAGTTAATATATTTGAGCATTTATGTACACATTTAAATTCCACAAGTGTTTAAAAAAAAACAAGATACATTATATGAAAACTGTCATTTTTGTCATATTGTCATATTTTGTATATTGCATATATCTACTGTATATAACTGACATTTTATATCAGTAAATCATGTATGAGCACTTTCAGCATACAAGTGTTCAGCATATATTGCCATTTTCAGATTTGTAGCCTAGGGGAGTGCAGGGCACAAACTAACGCGGGGTTAGTTGTCACACACGTGGTTTAAACATTTACACACACACTGATGAGAGGAAACTTCTTTTGTTTACTTGTTGCCATATCAAAACTGTGTAGATAAAAACAAATTGCGGAAAAATTCAAAAAACTTTGGAAGATATCGCCAAAAGTTCATTTTAAGGTAACAAAAGTAAAAATTAACATGAGTCAATTTTCATCTCTGTTTTTACTGTTTATGTAAAATGAGGCAAACTTAGTATCATTTTAATCTCCAATCTTTTAGCTAGCAGCTTACATAGTCTTTTAATTCTCAGATAGCCAGCAGAAGAGACCAGCCAGGTTTAAATCCCAGTTGCGCCAACGGGGCACGTTGTAACACTGCGTTACAATGTGCCCCAATTCCAAAAAACTATATGCAATTCCATGCAGTCAGATATGTAATTTACATAATTCCCCTTAATGCATGTGTGTGTGTGTGTGTGTGTGTGTGTGTGTTTGTCATCAATCCATGCATTATTTCGGTCAGTGCTGTGACTTTGTTGTGTATTTATTGTCAAGTGTCAAAATTATTGTAAAGTTAATAAATGGCTTTTATTGACATGAAAATTTAGTTTATCTTCTACGCTTTTTAATTAGATCAGATACAGTTGTTAGAGGGGGGTTTCAAGCTGTTATATGGTCTTGTTACAACATGCCCCTCTCCTGTTACAACGTGCCCCGCCATTTCACGTTCTTTTTTTTTTAGGTAGATTGTGAGAAAAGTACACGCTGTATTCATGAATCAAGACCACGTATGTGTAATAGACACGTGTGAAAATTAATGTGAACAAAGAAAAATACATCAAACCCCAAGTACATTTACACAAACGCAAGAAAACCAAAAAGTGTTAGTTTGTGCCCCGCTTCTAATCACATTTCATTACACAACTAATGGGGATTTTAAGTGAATGTTAGGGAATCTTTGTATAAATGCGGGTTTTTGTGTCTCATTCTCAGCAAGCAGGGTGAAGAGTAAACGTGTGCTGTGATGTATGTGTGCTGTCTGCAGTGCAGCGAATGTTTAGAAGGATACACCGTTAATATGTAAATTATACAAACAGCTGCTGTATATTTGGAAATGTTGCGACTGCTTCAGACTTTTCAAGCATTTGTTTTGTCGCAGTCAAACATAAAGTAAAGGGATGGGATTTCCATAATAACATAATACATTTGATAACTTCATCTCTATGTGTGCCATTGTCGGTCACGAGACATTGTACGTCAGTGGAGAAGTACATAAATCAGCGCTGATAAAAAGAGTCCGACTGAGTTGGATACATTTTTTTTTTTTTTTTGCTATTCGTTTGTAGAAGAAAAAATATCTATTTATTAGGCATGTTATGCAGTAGAGAAGGCTTTGCTGGCCCTGAGAAATCGCCACTGGCCATATACGAACAAATACAATTAAATTTCATATATTTGAGCATTTATGTACACATTTAAATTCCACAAGTGTTTAAAAAACAAGATACATATATGAAAATTGTAATTTTTGTCATATTCTGTATATTGCATATATTTACTGTATATAATTGACATTTTTATATCAGTAAAAATATTTATGAACACTTTCAGCATATATTGCCATTTTCAGATTCATAGCCTAGGGGAGTGCGGGGCAAAACTAACGCGGTGTTAGTTGTCACGCACGTGGTTTAAATGCTTCCACACATGTGGTTTAAACGTTTCCACACATGCTGGTAAGACAAAATTTCATTTGTTTACTTGTTGCCATATCAACAATGTGTAGATAAAAAAAAATTGCAGGAAAATCCACTCCGGGAATTTGCCCGAGAGCACCGGTGACCAAGATGGTGCAGCTCACGAAAACCCATCGCACAAACCAGCCATGAAACACTCGGATTATAAAGGAAGGAAACACACTGCGTGCCGGTACTGCACATTAACAATCAGATCACCTGGTTACCCCACACCTGAGAGCGATTAAGAGAGAGAAATAAAGACAAAACACAAGCTCTACATACACACAAACAATACGGACGAGAAAGCAATCACAATGGGGGACAAATTTTGCTTTTCTATTCCCTGGAAAAGAGCGCAAGCTGCAGAAAAAATTGCTGACACTAAACGACATTGATAACAGCCAGAACAAACATTTATAATAAATTCAAAATAACGCATTCCAGCGCCAGATCGACAATCAAAACATACACAGATCAGATTAAACAGAAACTCCAACTTAAGAACTGGAGATGTTTAACACATGAAATGAGAAATATAGTTAAATGAAGAACGTAGTTACACATATTTAATATTCATAATGTACGAAAGAGGGATCCCTTCTAGACAGGACACAAAAAATCTTCTGAGTGTTATTTTGAGAATCATTCATGGAGCTTGGCTGCCCTCTATTGGACATTTCTTGTAATTGCCACTAAGAGTGGCAATTACAACACACTGGGTTAGACATAGCCTGGGTTTTCTTGTATTTTTACATTTCAGTTGATTATATTTTATTTATATAAAAATTAAGACATATGTTTATTAACAATAAACTTTAAAAACCAAGCATGCCAAATACCTCAAAACATGTGAATATGCACAAAAGGGAATGATGACATTTAATGCATTGCCATGGCAACAGTATTTAAGATATCAAGAATCCCTTCAGAATTTAAAATCTGCACTGTCTTCAAGCAATTAAAGTTAACATAATAGGGATATTTCAAAGTCTGTTAAAAGTGACACACTTCCACCAGTTGGTGGCGCTATGGCAGTGACCCACAATAGCCATATCAATGTGATCAGCCTGCAAGGATTTTTGGCTCAATTTTTATGTAAAATAACACCCTACATGCAGAAGATATGAGACATTTACTTATTCCATTTTTTTGATGTTATTTTATCGCTTCGCCATGGCAACACCATTCGATATAGCATCGTCAATGTCTTGGCATGATGTCACCCACATTTGGTACCTGTAACATGATATCCCTGCAAGGAGTATATCAAATTCCACAGCATGCATTTTTCAAACTATCCAAAATCCAAAGAGCTTATGACTGTCAGCGTGAAAGTTGTCTGGCTTGATGAGATCTATATGTGTACAAAGTTTGGTGACTGTAATGGCCAACGACTCTGATGTGTGTGCAAACTTTCAAGAGTTTTCACGCATGTTATCTACCCCAAAAGTACCGAAAACCTTGAAAAGAAGAATTATAATAATAAAATTAAAGCTGCAAGCAGCGATGAATGGGCCGTCGCACCCTGGTGCACATTGGGGTTGCTGTGCCAAGGGAACGGCATAACATTTTTGTTATGTTATAATGTATTTCATTCTTCAGGTCATGTATTTGTATGTAATTTTGTGAGGACAGGAGAGTTAAGGAGGTAAGGGCTTTTTATTTCACAACAAATTTTATCAAAGATATGGAAATAACATCAGAATAATGATACTGACAGAATCTTATTTCACAGCAGATATTTAAACAAGACAACGCATTTTTCTCAGGCAGTTTGGTAGGCCTACTTCAGCTGCGTCTGACTGGAAAGTTCATTTTTATTTATTACTTCACAACAAATACGACTTTTATAACTATACATCAAAACATGACGCTTCCTGTTGCCAGTAGGTGGCGCTATGACTATAACTTAATATTGGCATGTAGGTGTATTCAGGCCGGGACTGTTATCAATCATGTGAAGTTTGGGGCAGATTGGACATTGTGTGTTTGAGTTACAACAACTTCCTGTTTCATGGTGAAACATCGAACTTTGTCAGGCCGCCATGGACACGCCGTTCAAAGAAAACTCAAAAGCTTCGCAAATTAGCATCGCAAAGGCCTTTAGATTAGAATACCAAATATGAAGTAGATCTGATGAAATCTCTAGGAGGAGTTAGTTAAAAAACGAGGCCTAGAAATGGCAAAAACTGAGCAAAAACTTAAGAGAAAAATAAAAATGGCTGACTTCCTGTTGAGTTTAGGGCTTAGGTCCAAGAGAATTTTTTGTATGTGTTGATATGTTACATATGCTTACCGATTTTCTTACGTGTAGGTGAAACCTGGCATGAGCGCTGCTCCTTTGAAATTTTGTAGGTGCCACTATCGAGCCATTTTGCCACAATTAATTCTAAAACCAGTATCAGATGTAAATTTTCCCCACTTCTGAGATGTGTGCAAAGTTTCATGAGTTTTCAAGCATGTTTAGGCCTCAACAATGTGACTCGTTTGATATCGAACTTTGTCAGGCCACCACGGACAAGCCCTTCAACAAAAACTCAAAAGCTTCGCAATTTAACATCACCAAGGCTTTTAGATTAAGACTGACCAAATATAATGTTGATCTGATTAAATCTCTGGGAGGAGTTTGTTAAAGTACAAGACCTGGAATTGGCTGTTGTCAGTAGGTGGCGCTATGACTATAACTGAATATTGGCATGTAGATGTATTCAGGTCGGGACTGTTATCAAACATGTGAAGTTTGGGGCAGATTGGACATTGTACGTTTGAGTTACAACAACTTCCTTTTTCATGGCGAAACATCGAAATTTGTCAGGCTGCCACGGACACGCCGTTCAAAGAAATCTCAAAAGCTTCACAGTTTAGCATCGCAAAGGCCTTTAGATTAGACTGAGCGAATATGATGTTAATCTGATTTAATCTCTATGAGCAGTTCGTTAAAGTACGAGGCCTGGAAATGGCAAAAACTGAGCAAAAATTTAAGAGAAAAATCACAATGGCTGACTTCCTGTTGGGTTTAGGGCATGTTTAGGGCATTTTTGTAGGTATTGGCAGGTTACACATGTGTACCGATTTTTGTACGTGTAGGTGAAATGTAGCGTAAAGCGCACATCGTTGAAAGTTTGTAGATGGCACTATCGAGCCATTTTGCCATACCTAATTCTGAAGCCCATATCAGATATAAATTTTCGCCACTTCTGATGCGTGTGCAAAGTTTCATGAGTTTTCGAGTATGTTTAGGCCCTCAAAAATGCGATTCACTTTGGAAAAGATGGAATAATAATAATAAATATAGCTGTGAGCAGCGATGATGGGCCCAAGCACCATGGGTCCATTTCCACTTGGTGGTTTTCGGAAAACAAAGCATGATGGACACAGCAACAACTCAACATTAATGTAAACTTGGACCCTAAACATACAATGTGTATTAGATATATAAAAAAATCAATCAAATCACTTTTATTGTCACATAACCATATACACAAGTGCAATAGTGGGTGAAAGTCTTGGGTGCAGTTCCGAGCAACATAGCAGTCATGACAGTGATAAGACATATACCAATTTACAATAAACAGATTTACACATCACAATTTACATATCTAATATACACATAATTACACACATCACAATATACAAATAATAATATACAATGTACAGTATACAATGCACACAATATAGAATATTGTACAGTATACAATGCACACAATATAGAATACACATGCACACAATATAGAATACACATTATTCAATAAAAATAGTATATATAGTATATATAAAATATACAGTAGGTTGTATTGTACTGTATTGACATTCAGGCTGTCGGTTGATAGTCAGTTGCCAGTGTGTTGTTAAGAGAGAATATAATTTATGACAGTCCAGTGTGAGATATAAGATTAATAAAGTGCAGTGGTGATGTATATTGATCGTGAGAGATCAAGAGTTCAAAAGTATGATTGCTTGGGGGAAGAAGCGGTCATGAAGTTGGCTGGTGTCCTGATGCTGCGATACCGCCTGCCTGATGGTAGCAGTGAGAGCAGCCCATGGCTTGGGTGGCTGGAGTCTCTGATGATCCTCCGAGCTTTTTTCACACACCGCCTGGTATATATGTCCTGGAGGGAGGGAAGCTCACCTCCAATGATGTGTCTGGCAGTTCGCACCACACTTTGCAGGGATTTGCGGTTATGGGCGGTGCTATTGCCGTACCAGGCAGTGATGCAGCCAGTCAGGATGCTCTCTACAGTGCTGGTGTAGAACCATGTGAGGATGTGGTGGTTCATTCCAAACTTCCTCAGCCGTCTCAAAAAGAAGAGGCGCTGATGAGCCTTCTTCACAACGGCCTCAATGTGGACAGACCATGTGAGTTCCTCAGTGATGTGGACACCCAGGAACTTGAAGCTGCTGACTGTCTCCACCGGTGCTCCATTGATGGTGATGGGGCTGTGTTCTCTGTCTTTTCTCCTGAAGTCCACCACAAGCTCCTTTGTCTTGCTGACGTTGAGGGAGAGGTTGTGCTCCTGACACCAACGTGTCAGATTGTGCACCTCCTCTCTGTAGGCCGTTTCATCATTGTCAGTGATCAGACCTACCACCGTCGTATCATCAGCAAACTTAATGATGGCTTTGGAGCTATGTGTTGCCACACAGTCATGTGTGTACAGGGAATACAGGAGTGGGCTGAGAACACAGCCCTGCAGGTCTCCAGTACTGAGGGTCAGTGATGAGGAGATGTTGCTGCCCATTCTAAACACCTGGCATCTGCTGGACAGGAAGTCCAGGATCCAGCTGCACAGCGAGCTGTTTAAGCCCAGAGCCCGGAGTTTCTCATCAAGCTTGGAGGGCACTATGGTGTTGAATGCTGAGCTGTAGTCTACAAACAGCATTCTCACATAAGTGTTCCTTTGCCACCATATATGCCACCATTCCTATGATGAAGATGTGGGATTTCCACGTATGATTAAAACACTCATGTTGTATTACAACATCTCTTCTAGCATACATTTTTACAGCAAGGTTAATCATTCTATAATGATGTACAACTTCTGAATATATGTTGAGTTGAATATGAAATGCACATTATGTTGATGCATAAATGCTTGTATTAAGTTAAATGTTGAGTTAGTAATTAGAGCATTTTTTGTTAGTTAAGGACACCTAACGAAAATTAACCATGGTTTTATTCAGTAATTCTGTAGTAGCCATGACTGAAGTAACAATGACTGCTGTCACCATTGTTTTCTTGGCAGAAATCATAGTTTTGATACAATTAACCATTGTTTTACAATAGTAACTGTCATTTCCATATAGTAACCTTGATTTTACTATAGTATCGTAACCATGACAGTAACTATGTTAATTTTGTGGTTACTATGATTTTACTACAAATACCATTTACTGCTGTAAAACCATAGTGATTTGTAGTGAGGGCAAATCTCTTGGAAGTGTCTGTTACCAAATAGAATATATTTATTTTGGGTTTGGCAGTAATATTTCTTTTTCTGTACATAACAAATACCGAACCATACCGAAACAGTGACCCTAAAACCATGATACGAACAGAACCGTGAGAAATTTGAAGAGTTACACCTCTACTATCTATCTATCTATATTGTTGCAAGCAGGGCATGGCTGAGCGGTGTCAGAGCAGAGCGAGGCCGGAAAGATAAGTGGTAAATGATTTCCACCTGTTTGTACACCGGTCTCGCGTTCCAGGGAGGACCGGCAGAAGTATTTAAGGAGAAAAGACAGCAGCAGATGGGGAGAGACAGACGCACGGAGCTGTGTGTGCCTGTGCCACAGTGACTGCTGAAAAGCAAGACTGTTAAGTGTTGATGAATGTGTTTGTTTATTGTGCAGAAAAGCACGTTTATGTTTTGATGTACATTGAAAAGTGTGGCATTAAAGTCTTATGTGGATTGTTCATCTGGCTCCCGCTCCCTCCATAGGACAGGCAGAGGTCTGCCATATATATCTCACACACTCAACCACAGTGTGTGTGTATATATATATATATATATATATATATATATATATATATATATATATATATATATATATATATATATATATATATATATATATATATATATATATTTATTTATTTATTTTTAATTGTTAATTTTTTATTTTACTGCTGATTAATTTTACATTTTTGCTATAATTTAATATAATTATTTATTGAAAAAATATATAGATCTGAAGATTATATTGTAATGAAGTCATTTACCATTTTTATATATCCCTAAAATTGCTTTAAATTAAATTAACAAATGTAATTCAGTGCATTAGGTGTTAAGTTGGTCTAGGTAGAGATGATAATGAGCACAGAGATAATGAGCACAGAAGTCATTTAGCCTTGTAATTTTGTTGCAATTATTTGGAAATAGGTCTCAGTTTCTTTTATTGTTGCATTTTTTCTCTGTTCTCTTTCAAAATAAATGAAGTACATTAACTTTTAGTCTGCATTCGTTATTCATACGCAACCGTTTAAATAGCCTTTTGTGGTGAGCAGGGCAGAGCCGAGCGGCGTCTGGGCAGAGCGAGGCCGGGAAGATAAGTGGCGAATTACTTCCACCTGCTCGCCAGACTGGCCTCGCATTCCAGCGAGGGGAGGCGGGAGTATTTAAGGAGAAGAGACAGCGCCAGTAGTGATGGGAAGATCGGATCATTTTACTGACTTGGATCTTTGAGTCTCGTTCAGCAAAATGAAAAAATCTTTATTCAAGTCATTTCGTTCATTTGAGCAGATTTAAATTAAAATGTTACATTTTCAATAGCCAACTATTGAAGCTCTCTAATAATATTTGCAATTTCAAATTTGTTTGCAATACATTTTGTTTCGTCAGGGTACACGGTTACTTTTCAAAACTTGATCCGACACTGAATGCTTCAGCAGCCTAATTTACACTTAGAAAACTCCTGATGTTGCTATAACAATGCAAAAAGCACTTAACAATTTGCTTGAAGTGAAAATGTGCAGTAACATATAACAAAGAATAGCCAAGTGTGATCAAACTTTTCTACAGAGTTCTAGTCTTACACTGAGGGGCCGTTCACAATGAGCGCGTTTATGTGTCCGTCTGCGCTGTTTTATAAATGATTCAATGTAAATGTGCACTAGATAGATGTCTTTGACGGCTTGTTTGTGTTTTTAGATGCCATGTCAAGTTTAAAAAGAACTTAAACTATTAAACGTCTCGAGTTGAGACACATACATTTTGCTCTTTGTGGCGCTGCGTGGAATTTTAGTGCAAAAACAAATGCATTCAAGCATGTGAGTGACACATTGCATAAGAGGTTAAAGGTTCTAATCCATCCATATAAAACTATATGTTTTAATTAACAAAGATTGCATCCGCACCTCAGTTGATGTATATAATGAGTAGGGACACATTTGTTTGCATTTTTCTATGGGATTCGACTAGAAAAGAGCTCAAACTCAAACGCGGGGTTAGTTGTCACACACGTGGTTTAAATGTTTCCACACACGCTGGTAAGACGAAGCTTCATTTGTTTACTTGCTGCCATATCAACACTGCGTATATTAAAAAAACAATTGCGGGAAAATTGCGACAGCACTGGTGACCAAGATGGCACAGCTCACGATCACCCATGGCACAACAGAGCCATGAAACACTCTATTTATATAGGAAGAAAACACACTGCATGCTGGCGCTGCACATTAACAATCAGATCACCTGGTTACCCCACACCTGAGAGTGATTAAAAGAGAGAGACAGAGAGAGATAAAGACAAAACACATGCTCTACGTACACATAAACAATATGGCCGAGAAGGCAATCATGGGGGAAATATTTCACTTTTCTATTCCCTGGAAAAGAGCGCGCGCTGCAGAAAAACTGCTGACACTAAACGACATTGATAACAACCAGAACAAACATTTATTATAAATTCAAAATAACACATTCCAGCGCCGGATCGGCAATCAAAACATACACAGATCAGATGAAAACTCCAACTCAAGAACAGGATATGTTTAACACATGAAATGAGAAATATAATTAACTGAAGAACGTAGTTACACATACTTCATATACATAACATACAAAAGAGGGATCCCTTTTAGACACCACACGAAATATCATCTGTGTTATTTTGGGAAACATTCATGGAGCTTGGATGCCCTCTATTGGACATTTCTTGTAATTGTCACTCATTACATATACACATTATGACACGGTTTTCTATTATTTTTACATTTCAGTTAATATTTGTATTATATTTTATTTATAAAAAAATTAAGACATATGTTTATTAACAATAAACTTTAAAAACCAAGCTTGCCAAATACCTCAAAACATGTGAATATGCACAAAAATAAATGATGATATTTAATGCATTGCCATGGTAACAGTATTTAAGATATCAAGAATCCCTTCAGAATTTAAAATCTGCACTGTCTTGACATTATTCTAAAATATTTTGAAGCAATTCAGGTTAACGTAATAGGAATATTTCAAAGTCTGTTAAAAGTGACACTTCCTTCCGCCAGCTGGTGGCGCTATGGCCGTGACCCACAATAGCCACATCAATGTGATCAGCCTGCAAGGACAAACATTTGGCTCAATTTTATGTAAAATAACACCCTACATGCAGAAGATATGAGACATTTCCTTATTCCATTTTTCTGACGTTAATTTATCGCTTCACCATGGCAACACCGTTCGATATATAAAAAATCCCTTTGCAATTTAGCATCGTCAATGTCTTGGCATGATGTCGCCCACATCTGGTACCTATAACATGAAATCTCTGGGAGGAGTATATCAAATTCCACAGCATGCATCAATCCAAAATGGCCAACTTCCTTTTGGGCAGAGCTTATGACTGTCAGTGCGATAGTTGTCTGGCTTCATGAGATCTATATGTGTACAAAGTTTGGTGACTGTAGTTCAAAAGGGATGTGCTACATAGCCCCGCGAACATGCCCATGTTCTAGGTGGTGCCGCAGAGCCCCCCCCCCCCACACATACACACACACAAACACCCACCCACCCCTACACCTGTAACTTTGCCATGCCCTAATGGCCAGCGACTCTAATGTGTGTGCAGACTTTCAAGAGTTTTCACGCATGTTATGTACCCCAAAAATAGGTCCTAAAGAACAATAGGGCTCCGCACTTTCAGTGCTTGGGCCCTAATAATTAAGGCTGCAAGCAGCGATGAACGGGCCCTCGCACCCTGGTGCACATTGGGGCTGCTATGCCAGGGGAATGTCACTCCGATTTTTTTTTTATTTTTAAGCACTTAAATGTTGTTAAGAGTGTATCACAGTGTAAAACATGTCATTTCCTGTTGCCAGTAGGTGGCGCTATGAATATAAATATGAATATAACTGAAAATTGGCACGTAAGTGTATTCAGGCCAGGACTCTTATAAAACATGTAAAGTTTGGAGCAGATTGGACATTATATGTTTGAGTTATAACAACTTCCTGTTTCATGGCAAAACATTGAAATTTGTCAGGACGCCACGGACACGCCATTCAAAGAAAACACAAAAGCTTCGCAATTTAGCATCATCAAGGCCTTTAGATTAGACTGAACAAATATGATGTTGATCTGATTTAATCTCTAGGAGGAGTTTGTTAAAGTACGAGGCCTGGAAATGGCAAAAACTGAGCAAAAATTGATGAGAAAAATCACAATGGCTGACTTCCTGTTGGGTTTAGGATATGGTTCTAAGAGACTTTTTGTACGTGTTGACATGTTACATATGCCTACCGACTTTCTTACATGTAGGTGAAATGTGGCGTGAGGGCTGCTTTGTTGAAATATTGTAGGTGGCGCTATCGAGCCATTTTGACACACCTAATTCTGAAACCCATATCAGATGTACATTTTCACTACTTCTGATGCGTGTGCAAAGTTTCATGAGTTTTCGAGTATGTATAGGCCCTCAAAAATTCGATTCATTTGGGGGGGAAAAAATAATACGCCTAATAGAACAATAGGGTCCTCGCACCATTGGTGCTCGGGCCCTAAATATAGCTGCAAGCAGCGATGATGGGCCCAAGCACCATGGGTCCATTTCCACTCGGTGGCTTTCAAAAACCAAGCATGATGGACACAGCAACAACTCAACATTAATGTAAACTTGGACCCTAAACATACAATGTGCATTAGATATATGCCACCATTCCAGTTTGACTACAACTTCATGTAATTTTATCCATTGCCATGACAACACTATTAAAGCTATCAAGCATCCCTTCAAAATTTTCCATCAGCAGTATCTAAACAATTTTGAAGTGATCTGGGTAAATGTAAGAGGACTATTTCAAAGTCTGTTATAAGTGCCACACTTCCTGCTGCCAGCTGGTGGTGCTATGTCTGTGACCCAAAATAGCCACATCCATGTGATTAGCCCCCAAGAAAAAACATACAGCTCAATTTTGATCGAAATCACACAATACACGCAGAAGATATGAGACACTTCCTGTTTGCCTATTTTTGCCATTCATTTAGTGAATCGCCATGGCAACACCGTTCGATATTTAAAAATATGTTCGCAATTTAGCATCTTCGATGTCTTGGCATAATATTGTCTAAATGTGGTGACAGTCTCATGAATCACCATTCAGAGAATCTATCTATCGATCTATATACATTTTTAATTGTAATTTTAAATGTTTTGTTAACTGATTAACTTAACATTTTTGCTGTCATTTAATATAATTATTTATTGGAAAAAAATATGTAGATCTAAAGATTATATTGCAATGAAATTATTTACCATTTTTATTTATCAATAAACTGGCTTTAAATTAACAAATGTAATTCATGGCATTAGGTGTTAAGGTAGTCTAAGCAGATTTTAATATGAGCACTGAAGTCATTTAGGTTTGTAATTTCGTTGCAATTTTGTTGTTGCATTTTTTTCTCTGTGCACTGTCAAAATAAATTTAAAGTATATTAAATTTGAGTCTGTATTTGTTATTCATACGCACAACTGTTTAAATAGCCTCTAAATTAATGTAGGGCAAATGAGGACTATAAATTAGTTTAGAATACTGCATGTTCACACTGACCACACCCACAAGAACAAATAAATCAATCTGCCTCAATTTTGATGTTTTTAATTTTCTGCACGCAGAAGATATGAGACATTTCCTTATTCCATTTTTTTTGTTATTTTATCGCTTCGCCATGGCAACACGGTTCCATATATAAAAAATCCTGCTTTAAACTCAACATTTAAAGCACTTGCACCTAATCGGTGATTTCTCAATGTATTACTGAAGCTAGAGAAAATAAATGGCATCAAATGAAATATCAATCATTTTATAACTATACATCAAAACATGTCACTTCCTGTTGCCAGTAGGTGGCGCTATGACTAACATTTTTAAAAGAATAATAATAAAAAATAATTTAATAATTTAATCATTCAAAAATAAAATTAAATTAAAAATAATAATAATCCTTAGAAGGACAGTATGGCCTTGCAATTTCAATGCTTGAGCCCTAAAAATAATAATAATCCTTAGAAGAACAATAGGGCCTTCGCACTCTCAGTGCTTGGGCCCTAAATAATAATCCTTAGAAGAACAATAGGGCTCTGCACTTTCAGTGCTTGGGCTCTAATTAAGTTTCTGAAGAAATTTCTCATGCTTTCTCAGAGTTTATTCTCATTTATTCTCACTCATTTGTCAATTTGGCATTTGTACTTGCTCTCTAAAAAAAAAAGTGCTGTTCTGATAGATCATCTTTTGGCAGTGTCATGGGTAATTATAAACATGTGACACTGTCATGCACATAACCTTTGAAAAGTAAAGGATGCTGTTATAGCAATGTAAATAAAAATACATGTTACAAATAACATGGTTAGCGTACACGCTACCGCAAGACCAACGGAACCAATAAAAAGAGAACAATCATTTTATCAAGATATTATTTTTTATAAATAAATAAATGTAAAATGTAATTTAAGTGTATAGGCCAATTAAGTCATTTCAGCCTATGATGCTTTAATGATGCAAATAAAATAATTCCACTTGTGATTTACAGCTTTGACAAGTGTAATCGCCATTCACACCAATGTCCCAAGTTAACATGGGAAACCATGTTACCCTGTGAAGCCATTAAAATCACTCTTAACCTGTGTCAAATTCTTTAGAACAGACATCAATAAAACAAAGTAGGTTAATAATGTTACCAAAAAAAAATTATAATGTGCAGAATGTCTTTTCTTTGCTCCTTGGCAATTCACATTGAACGAATCTGCTGAAAAGGCAAGTGAAATTATTCACATCCCCAGTTAACACGATCCATACTGGTGGCATTCACTGGCTAGACATCAACCAAAAAAACGACTTCATTGCCCCCTCCCCCACCCCTCCTGAACACTGGTCTTGCTCTCTTGCATCAGGATTTTACAAGTGCACAAGTGAGTTTTGCAACAAATTTTTTGCAAAAGTAGTTGGAAAAGTCAAGGCATGAAGATTTAAAGTTGCAGTGCCAGATTTGAGAGGTTGTAAGTGCCGATTTGTGGTTGTACTGCGAAAATGAATTAAAGTACAAAAGTTAATGTGTAATACAAGTTTGTGTCTGTAGTTTTTTATGTGTATGTCATTTTACACATTTGTGATTACCTGTCTGCAACTGTGAATTCAAAACACAAGCTTTGAATTATTGTCTGTGAGTGCAGACTGCAACATTCAACTTCAAATTTCAAGTTTTCACATCAGAGCTGTAAGTTTAAGTTTCAGCTTACGAGTACAAATATTTATATACAAGTTCTCAAATCCAAATATGCAAGCTCTCCAGTTTTGCTACTGATTTACCTTCATACATGACACCCATGTATACATGTGTTATCCGTGTTGTCTGATGTAGTTGGTAGTGGTGCCCTCTAGTGACACATTCCGAGCGCTATAGATCGCTATATCCATTTATAGAGTGGGATCACTCGCACTACTCAAAATCTCGGTGAAGACCACAGATCGACTCATTTGAAATCTTTTGAGTTTTTTTTTTTTTTTTTTTACCTTAAAGTGATGTAGAAGAAGTCAAACATCTCAAACAGCTAGACAGCCCAACATTCTAACAGCTACAACAGTAATGCACCAAAATAAAGGGTTTTTAAACTAAACATCATCCCCCTTATTAAAATTCTGTTCGAATGATGTTAGAGATTAGTAAACACACCTCCAGACATTTATACTGTACATACTTTATGGAGATGACTTAAATAATTAAGAGCTTATAATTTTTTATTTATATTGGATAGCCCTTTTTTTTCTTTGTTGCATTACTTTGAGAGTATGTTAAGTTTCTTAAAGAAAGTTTATAATAACAATATTTGTCAACAATATGTGAAATTTAGCATTATGGTAATGTTGATTTAAAACAAAGTTGTTGTTTTTTTGTTTTTTTTACTTTGACTATGTTTGTCAATAAATTGAAAATTTAAATAGAGGAAGTAGTTTTCATTTGTAAATGATTTAATTCACTGACTGGATTATTCAAAAAGAGGCATTACAATATGGTTATTTAATATACAGTATAAACAAACGTTTATTGATTTTCCAGAAAAAAATACTATATCTTAATATATATTGTTATTGTGACAAAATTATTCATATCGTGATATATAAGATTTTGGTCATATTTCCCAACTCCTAGGTGCGATAATACTAATTACATTTTCTCAGTTATTGGCAGACAATATATGCACCTTTATTAGCAATCACTTACATGTATAACCTCCAATATTTTCAGTAATTGCCTCATTCAGTGATACATTTCAGAGATACTTAGTTTGCTTCATTAGTTAGCCCCTGCTAGCAGATATTGTAACTACACTATTATGGGACCAAAAAACATCTCTCCATAGTCATTCAAATGTAGTTGCATGTTCTGACTTGTTTTTAAGCAACATAAAAATTATTAAATCAAAATAATAATAATAAAGTCATTATGTTATGGTTGTTTTAGAAAAAAAAAACTGAGGGCTCTTAAAACCTTAAAATGTAATTCTTTCTGTATTTTTCTGTGTCTGCTGAATGCTGACCTTTGTCGTCACAAATTAAGAGTTTGAGACTGCACGTTCTTGTTGTGCCATCAGTCAATCAGCATGTCATGACAGAGTTATCAGTCACATATATAGTTCAGGTAATTGTTTCAAAGAAAATGTGCCTAGAACTAAGTGTTGTTTTATTCCCTGTGTGGCAAGTACCTGATTTTTTGCTGTGGTCTTTCTCCATGCGCTCCAGGCTCTCCAGTAAATAGTCCACTTTGCATTTAATCTGAGTGAGTTCCTTCTTAATGGTCTGCAGATCATCAGTTCTCACTAAACACACACACACAACATGACTGGTCAGTAAAAAAATTCTGAGGCCTCTTGGGGCTTATAGATTTTATAAAATTGTGGACACAGCAATGTGTTATAAAAGACACTAATGTTCAATAAATAATGCTAACAACGATAATTAAATGAAATAATGCTTGGTCTTCAACCGCTTCTTCTTCCAAGTAATATTGGTTCATTAGCCTAACAGTAGATGGTATTGTGGATATGCAGTCTACACTCTACACTCGCTAAGTGCCAAATGAGAATGGCAAGTAAATAAAACAAGTGATAAACGACATTTAATTTTATGGCCAAAACCGAAAATTCTAGACACACTGGGCCGGAAACCAAAGCAACTAAATATTTTTACATTAGACTTTGTTTGGAAGAACTAAACAAACTAATTTGTATAATATTTTTTGTGTAAAGTGATTGTACTTGTTCTTACTTCAGGTGGCATTACTACCATAACATCTAGGCTCCAAGAACTTTTAAACTATTGGATATTATTGTTAAAAAACTGCACAACTCTATACATGTATTGATATTTTATCTGTCTCTGACCCTAAACCGATTGTATTGCTTTAGAAGACATGGATTAAACTACTCAAGTTGTATGGATTACCTTTATGCTTCCTTTACGTTTTGCATTTGGGTATGCGATGGCCCTGGCTATGAAATGGCATTTTTATGTCATTTTCAGCATTAAATTTCAATGGTCGAAATTTTGACGCATCCCTAAATAAAACTGAGCTACTAGTCAGCTGGTCAGTAACATATATATATATATATATATATATATATATATATATATATATATATATATATATATATATATATATATTGTTTTTTTAAAGTAAGATCAGAGCGGTGTATTTTTAGATTCATTCCAGAGCAAATATTTTGAAACATGAAAAGCAGCTGTTTTTTTTTTTTTTAACAAGGACTGATTTTATGGTTGGAAAATGTTTACTTTTTCGATTAAAGAGTGACTGGACGCTAATTTTTTGAGTCCAAATCTATTATTCTATTCAAACATTTGTTAAAGGAATACATTCTGGGTTATAATACACATTAGGCTCAATCAACAGCATTTTGAATCGTCCCTCCTTTTCTTTCTGATTAACATTTTTTATTGATTCAAATAGATAACAAAGAAAAGTAAAACAAATATACACAGAATCAACATTTAACCCCCACTATTACCCCTCCCAATCCCCAACCCCACCCTGACCCTCAACAACATCCTTGTGGTCACATATGATTATAGACACACACACACACACACACACAAAAATATAATAATTACACACATTTAAATCTAAACTTCTCTCTCCACTGCCCCTCCCTGAGAGCCCTCCAAAAATGCCAAATAGCTGCCCCATTTCCCATCAACGAAATTTGAGTGCCCAATACATCACATATAAAACTCTGAACCTTCAACCAAAATTCTTGGATCTTAACACACCACCAAAAAACATGGGTTGTTTCTCCATCTTCTGATTGGCATCGCCAGCAGGTGGGTGTGTCTTTAAGACCAAGCCTATACAATCTAGAGGGGGTCCAACAGAATCTATGTAAAATCTTGAATTGCATAAGGCGCACCCTTGTATCTCTAGATGCAGACTTGATGTTTTTAGAATCCTAGCCCACACTCCCTCCTCCAATACCAAGTTTAAATCTTTATCCCATAATCTCTTGACAGAAGTTAAAGCTCCGTCCCCCAGACTCTGAATTAGCAGGGAGTAATACACTGATGCCTCATGACCTTTTCCAAAAGCAGTAATCACCACTCCCAGAGTATCTGCCGCTTTAGGGGGGTGTATGCTACTCCCAAAAATAGTACAGAGCAGGTGGCGCAGCTGTAAATATCTAAAGAACTGAGATCTGGGAATCCCAAAATGTTGAACCAAATTTTCATAGGATCTCAACACACCACTCTCATATAGGTCACCAAGTGTATTAACCTCCCTCACAATCCACTCTGACCAGCAGAAAGGGGACTTATTAATACATAAATTTGGGCTCGAGGCAACATTTAAATAAATGCCCGAATTAAACACTCTGGACACTTTTGTCCACACCGAGTGCAAATGCGAGATAAAGGAGTGTAACTTAACTTTTCTAATTAGTTTGATAGAAAGTCTTTGCAATGGCAAAATAGGGGCAATAAATTCCTATTCAATACAAAACCAAGGAGGGGCTCTCTAAGGTGGAAGCGACCAATGAGCCAGATGTCTGAGACCGAATGCATAATAATAAAACCAAATCTTGGGTAGGCCTAGCCCACCTTTGTCAATCAGCTTATGCAACTTACTGAAATGTAATCTGGGACATTTACCATTCCAAATGAAGGACTTCGCTATGCTATCAAATTGCTTGAAATAAGAGAGGGAGACATCTACAGGGAGAGACTGTAGCAGGTAGTTGAATTTTAAAATACAATTCATTTTGATAACATCAACCTTCACAATCATAGATAAATGTAATGAAGCCCACCTGCCAACATCGCTTGAAAACCTTTTTATGAAAGGGTCAAAATTAACTAACTAAATCACACAAATTTGCTGGGAATAAAATACTTAATGCCCTGTTTGGGCCACTGGAAGGCACCAGGCTGAAAAGCCATTACCGGGCAGTACGATGTCAGAGCTAAAGCTTCGGATTTAGACCAATTAACTCTGTATCCCGAGAACTTAGAAAAGGAATTAATAATTCTGTGGAGGCAAGGCATAGATCTAGTAGGGTTGGAGACGAATAATAAAATATCATCTGCGTAAAGCAAAAGCTTATGCACCACACCTCCCACCACCCCTGCACAATCATCGTCCTTTCTTACCGTGCTAATGGTTCCAGGGCAAGACAGAAAAATAATGGGGAAAGAGGGAAACCCTGCCGGGTGCCCCTATCCAGAGTAAAATAATCTGAAATTAATCCATTCTTTTGTACCGCCGCTACCGGGTGTCTATAAAGTAACTTTAACATTTAACATTTCCAAAATCTTAAAAAGATAATCCCATTCTACCATATCAAATGTCTTTTCGCCGTCAAGTGAGATGGCAGCGACCGGAGTCTGATCATTCGCCACTGACCACATGATATTGATGAAATGCCTAATGTTATCAGAAGAGCTACGGCCCAGAATAAACCCCACCTGATCTATATGTATAAGAGATATCAAAACTTTACGTAATCGGTTAGCCAGAATATTTTACAATATTTTAACGTCTAGCTGTATCAGGGAAATTGGATAGTAACTCTTACACTCCCTTGAATCTTTGTTCTTTTTAAGAATCAGACTGATCCGGGCTTGCGCCATGGTTGGCGGAAGCTTTCCATTCTTTAATGATTCCGTATAATCTTTTAGCAAAAGTGGAGCCAATTCTGTAGCATAAGATCTCAAAAAATTCAGCGGCAAAGCCATCTAGCACCGGAGACTTGCCTGTAGGCAAGGCCTTAATTACCTCGCTAAGCTCCTTCAAGGTTATCTCAGAATCAAGAGAATTTTTTTGCTCAGCCGTCAGTTTAGGAAGTTCTAATGTTCCACAAAGTTTCTAATATCCTCATCAGTAGACGAAGACGTGGAACTATAGAGAACAAGATAGAATTCTTTAAAAGCATTATTAATTTCAAAGGCTGAGGTAAGTATTTCACCACCAGCAGATTTCACTGAGGGAATGGTAGAAAAAGACTCTCCTGTTTATGTATCTAGCCAGATGTTTTCCTGCCTTGTCCCCGACTCAAAGTATGACTGTCTCGCCCGGAATAGCCAAAACTCCACCTTCTGCGACAAAATAGTATTATATCTGTATTTCAATCGGGTCAATTCTCTGAGGCCATCAGACGACATTCGGCACTTCAGCTCTGCCTTGGCACTTTTAATATTCCCTTCCAACTCCATGAGTTCTTGTGCTTTGGGTTATTTGGTGAATATGGCATACTGTACTGTATGATCCGGCCCCTAAGAACTGCCTTAAGTGCCTCCCAAGCCACGCCCACAGAGGATACTGAGGACCAGTTGGTCTCCATATAAACACTGATTTCAGCCTTAACATTTATTGGAATTCAGGATTTTGCAAAAGGGATACATTAAAGCACCAACTATATGATTTCCTTTTCTCCATATGTGGCAACACCTCTAAACTCACCAGGGTGTGATCTCAGATTAAAATCAAATCAAATCAAAATCAATCAAATCACTTTATTGTCACACAGCCATATACACAAGTGCAATGGTGTGTGAAATTCTTGGGTGCAGTTCCGATCAACATAGCAGTCGTGACAGTGATGAGACATATACCAATTTACAATAACATCAAATTAATACAACACAATTTAAACATCTGTTATACACATAATTACACTCAACAATATACAAATAATAACATACACTGTACAGTATACAATACGCTGTTTTTTTTTTACTATATAGATACACGTTATTTAATAAAAATTAAAAATAAAAATATATAAAAAAAGTATATATATATATATATATATATATATATATATATATATATATATATATATATATATATATATATATATATAGAATGTACAGTATTGTACTGTATTGACATTCAGGCTGTCGGTTGATAGTCAGTTGTTAAGAGAGAACATAATATAATAATAATAACATAATTTATGACAGTCCGGTGTGAGATATAAGAGTAAGGGTAATAAAGTGCAGTGCTGATGTATTTTGATCGTGGGAGATCAAGAGTTCAGAAGTCTGATTGCTTGCGGGAAGAAGCTATCATGGAGTCGGCTGGTGCGGGTCCTGATGCTGCGATACCGCCTACCTGATGGTAGCAGTGAGAACAGCCCATGGCTCGGGTGGCTGGAGTCTCTGATGATCCTCTGAGCTTTTTTCACACACCGCCTTGTATATATTTCCTGGAGGGAGGGAAGCTCAACTCCGATGATGTGTCTGGCAGTTCGCACCACCCTTTGCAGTGCTTTGCGGTTGTGGGCGGTGCTATTGCTGTACCAGGCGGAGATACAGCCAGTCAGGATGCTCTCCAAAGTGCAGGTGTAGAACCGTGTGAGGATGTGGTGGTTCATTCCAAACTTCCTCAGCCGTCTCAGGAAGAAGAGGCACTGATGAGCCTTCTTCATAACGACTTCAGTGTGGACGGACCATGTGAGTTCCTCAGTGATGTGGACACCCAGGAACTTGAAGCTGCTGACTCTCTCCACTGGTGCTCCATTGATGGTGATGGGACTGTGTTCTCTGTCTTTTCTTCTGAAGTCCACCACAAGCTCCTTTGTCTTACTGACGTTGAGGGAGAGGTTGTGCTCCTGACACCAGTGTGTCAGAGTGTGCACCTCCTCTCTGTAGGCTGTTTCATCATTGTCAGTGATCAGACCTACCACCGTCGTGTCATCAGCAAACTTAATGATGGCATTGGAGCTATGTGTTGCCACACAGTCATGTGTGTACAAGGAATACAGTTGTGGGCTGAGAACACAGCCCTGCGGGGCTCCAGTGTTGAGGGTTAGTGATGAGGAGATGTTGCTGCCTATTCTAACCACCTGGCGTCTGCTTGACAGGAAGTCCAGGATCCAGCTGCACAGCGAGCTGTTTAAGCCCAGAGCCCGGAGTTTCTCATCTAGCTTGGAGGGCACTATGGTGTTGAATGCTGAGCTGTAGTCTACAAACAGCATTCTCACATAAGTGTTCTTTTTTTCCAGGTGGGAGAGAGCAGTGTGTATTGTAGATGCAATGGCATCATCAGTGGAGCGGTTGTTGCGGTAAGCAAACTGCAGCGGGTCAAGATTGAGTGGCAATACAGAGCAGATGTAATCTCTGATTAGTCTCTCAAAACATTTGCTGATGATGGGGGTCAGAGCAATAGGACGCCAGTCATTTAAACAAGTTATTTTTGATTGTTTTGGTACAGGCACAATGGTGGATGTTTTAAAGCATGTGGGGACTACAGACAAAGAGAGGGAAAGGTTGAAAATGTCCGTAAAAACACTAAGCCAGATGGTTCTCGCACGCTCTGATGACACGGCCCGGAATGCCGTCTGGGCCCGCGGCTTTGCGGATATTCACCCGTCGGAAGGATCGGGTTACATCCGCTACAGAGACGGAGAGTGAACTAACCTCTGTAGTTTCAGCCGCGAGAGCTCTCTCCACGAGGGCGGTGTTATTTCCCTCGAAACGAGCATAAAAAGTATTTAGCTCATCCGGTAGAGAGGCAGCGGTGTTCATGGCGGAGTTTTTATTCCCTTTAAAGTCTGTGATGATGTTAATTCCCTGCCACATGCTTCTAGAGTTGGTGGTGTTAAACTGTCCTTCAATCTTGCTCCTGTACTGGCGTTTTGCGGTTCTGATAGTTTTTCGGAGGGCATAACTGACTTGTTTATGCTCCTTCGCATTCCCAGAATTAAAAGCGGAGGTCCGCACATTAAGTGCCGCGCGAACATCGCTATTGATCCATGGCTTCTGATTCGGATAGATCCGTATTGTCCTGGTCGGAATCACTTCCTCTACGCACGTTCTGATGAAACACATTACGCTATCAGCGTAAAGCTCGATGTCGTCATCAGAGGCGGACCGGAACATCTCCCAGTCCGTGTGATCAAAACAGTCCTGTAGCGTAGAGTCTGATTGGTCCGACCAGCACTGGATCGTTCTGAGGGTGGGTGCTTCCTGTTTCAATTTCTGCCTGTAAGCAGGCAGAAGCAGAATGGAAGAGTGGTCCGATTTGCCAAATGGTGGGCGGGGGAGGGATTTGTAGCCATCCCGGAACGGAGAGTAGCAATGGTCCAAAACCCGGTCCCCTCGTGTGTTGAAACTAATGTGCTGGTGATATTTTGGTGCGACTGATTTTAAACTGGCTTTATTAAAGTCCGCGGTCACAGTGAACGCAGCCTCAGGGTGCGCGGTTTCCTGCTCACTTATACTCCCATACAGTTCCTTGAGTGCCCGGTCTGTGTCAGCTTGTGGGGGGATGTACACAGCAGTGATAATGACCACTGTGAATTCCCTCAGTAGCCAGAATGGTCGACACAAAAGCATAAGAAATTCCAGATCAGGAGAACAGAAAGACTTGATAGAATGTACGTTCCTCTGATCACACCAGAATTTGTTGATCATAAAACATACACCACCTCCTCTAGTTTTACCTGAGAGGTCTTTCGCTCTGTCCGCTCGGTGCACGGAGAACCCCGCGGGTTCAATGGCTGAGTCTGGAATCTCCGCAGACATCCAAGTTTCTGTTAGGCAGATAATGCAGCAGTCCCTCGTCTCTCATTGGAAAGAGATCCACGCTTTCAGCTCGCAGAGCTTGATATCCAGAGACTGAACATTTGCCATCAGTCTTACTCTGATGAGAACGCCGGCTCTGTTTCCCCTTTTCCTCCTGCATTTCTGCGGCCGTGCTGCCCAGACAAAGGGCTCCGCTTGCGTGTTTGTAAACAGCGGGTCGGCATTGAGGAATGTGAAGTCCGGTTTTCGGTGTGTGAGATCGCTGAACCAATGTCCAAAAGTGTTTGTCTGTCATAGACAATAAGGCAGACAACATCCAAGACAAAAAACATAAGAATTGTGAACAAAACAAACAAAATGTTTCCAATTGAGCAATCAACAACAGATGAAATGAGGGACTTAAAATCTCCTCCCAGAATTATATTATGAGAGGTGCCAGCGGCTTGCAACATCCCTTCAAGATCTATAAAAGCCCAGATCATCAATGTTAGGTGCGTAAATTTTAGCCAAAATAATTTTATTAAATAATACAAAATAATATTTTATTCTTTGTCCCTAAATTTCTGCTAAAACAATAATGACTCTTCCTCATTTATCTTTAATCTGTTTGAGACATTTGAATTGTAAATGCTTGCTTAACAGTGTAATGGCTCCCCTGTTCTTACTTGAGCCAGCACTAAAGAAAACATGTCCACCCCATATCTTCCCAAATTTTTAGCTTCCTGCGGGGAAAGATGCATTTCTTGAAGAAACACTATATAATATTTCTTATGCTTAAAAAGAGAAATAACTTTCCTTCTTTTTATGGGGTGTCCCAACCCATTCACATTCCACGTGGTGAGAGACAATCCACTCATATTAACATCTGACATTTTTACATAATAGAAAAAATAGTTAGTGTGTCAAAAATAAAATTATAAAGACCACATTTCAACATTGGTGCAACAATCAAAGCCCAAACTTCCCCCCGAACCAAACAAACAGAAAAAAGAAAAACGTGCTCATTAACCCCGTGCATGACAGCGCCAACTGGTGTCCATCCCTCTAAACTCAAACAGTCCATGTACACCTACGAGAGCCCCCGCGACAACATTGCCATCAGATTGCTCAAGTCTGGTGTTTCTATACAAATTTTGTGAGACAGAATTACACAACAAAAGATAATCTATAAAACAAACTCCAGCCAATAGGCGGAATAAACACAAAGAACGTGTAGATTCATCCACATATCTGTCCTGAAGGTGTGTTCCTCCACAAAATAAACTCCAGCCGCTAGGCGGAACCAGCACAAAAAGGCACTCAGTTTTCTTGGACAGTCAAATGAATGTTCAGTGAGCCGGCCCATTTGGCTGGTACATGAGTGCAACAAATTACCTAATCACTCCAATGACTTGTAAGAAATACTCAACAAAACAAACTCTAGCCAATAGGAGGCATAAGCACAAAGAAAATGCAGATTCATCCACACAACTGCCCCAAAGGAGTGTTACTCCACAAAACAAACTCCAGCCACTAGGCGGAACCAGCACAAAAAAAAATGAAAAAGGCGCTCAGTTTCTTCGGACAGTCAATTGAATGTTCAGTGAGTCAGTCAACTCGGCTGCAACATGAGTATTACAGAATAACTTACTCCATTGACTTTATGAAGGACATCGCTTGCTGGGGACATGTGAATGTTTTACGCCCATCCTTAGCAGCTATTCTCAATTTGGCTGGGAACATCAGTGCAAAAGCGACCTTCCTTTGATGTAAGAGTTTCTAGCATTCCTTGAATCGATCACGTTTGTCTCGTCGAATTCGCATAGTCTGGGAACAAGAAAATGCTGTGGTTCTTCCAAGAAAGCCTTCCTTTACTCCTCGCCTCGCGTAACACAAGATCTTTATTGGATGATGTCAGAAATTTGGCCAGAATTGATCGGGGCCTGTTTCCCTCAGCAGACTGCCGAGCCAGAACCCTGTGAGCTCGCTCGATCTCCAGCTTATGGCCTGTTATGTCGAGCAGACTCGGAAAGAGCCTGTCCAGGAATTTCACCATACCCCGACCTTCTTCGTCCTCAGGAATTGCAACAATTCAGACGTTATTCCACCGGTTATGGTTCTCCAAGTCCTCCAACTTCTTCCAGACGTGCTCCAAATCCACCTTGGTTGCTAGCAGATTAGCAGCTAATTCCCTCTCCGATGACTCCAGATAATCGATCCGTTTCTCGACATCCCCCACTCTTGTAACCACCTCAGTGAATTTCGTCTCCATGGCAGTGATCGATCGACGTATTACAGCAAGATCCTCCAAATCAGCAACGACCTTCGTCAGCATTGCCGACATGTTCAACAATTCTCACTGAATTTCCCTCACTTCTCTGGCCAAATCCACTCCTGGGCTTGCGGCCTGCTCAAGGGCGTCAGCTTGAGCACGTAAGTGTCTTTTAATGTCTCCAGAGCCCGAGGATTTTGAATTCTTTGACATATTGTCTTCCTAGAACAGTTAAGGATCAGGGTGCATCAAATCTCACCGGTTTATGACATAAAAAGTATTAAAACAAGCAAAGTGCGCAGAGCTCACCATTCACATGTCCGAACCTCACATGGTGTCACGTGACTCTCCACTTTACACATTTTAATGTATTTGGCAGCACTGATGCGATTCATATTAAAGCCCCTTAATGTGTAAAAACAGTCACTTTTACACATTAATAGATCTTCCGCCCTATTCTCTTGATGAACAAGGTAGACTCACACTGATGCCGAAGTGAATGAACAACATGCCCCTCTCATTCAGTCTGTCAGTACATGGTCAATCAGGTCATTCAGTTTGTTCACTGTGCACACGCTTTTTTTTGGACTCAAGATGGCAGTGAGTATGGCTGCTGCGTTGCGAGCTCCGACACAACATGGTAGTGTTTTGTTTGTTTTGTTCACAATTCTTATGTTTTTTTCTTGGATGTTGTCTGCCTTATTGTCTACGACAGACAAACACTTTTGGGCATTGGTTCAGCAATTTCACACCGTAAACCGGACTTCAAATTCCTCAATGCCGACCCGCTGTTTACAAACACGCAAGCGGAGCCCTTTGTCTGGGCAGTCCAGATGCGGAAACGCAGGAGGAAAAGGGGAAACAGAGCCGGCGTTCTCATAAGAGTAAGATGCCGCGCAAATCGACCCCCGCTACCCAGTATTCTACTGGCAAATGTTCAGTCTCTGGATAACAAGCTCTGCGAGCTGAAAGCGTGGATCTCTTTCCAATGAGAGACAAGGGACTGCTGCATTATCTGCCTAACAGAAACTTGGATGTCTGCGGAGATTCCAGACTCAGCCATTGAACCCACGGGGTTCTCCGTGCACCGAGCGGACAGAGCGAAAGACCTCTCAGGTAAAAGCAGAGGTGGTGGTGTATGTTTTGTGATCAACAAATCCTGGTGTGATCAGAGGAACGTACATTCTATCAAATCTTTCTGCTCTCCTGATCTGGAATTTCTCATGATTCTGTGTCGACCATTCTGGCTACCGAGGGAATTCACAGCGGTCATTATCACTGCTGTGTACATCCCCACACAAGCCGACACAGACCGAGCACTCAAGGAACTGTATGGGAGTATAAGTGAGCAGGAAACCGCGCACCCTGAGGCCGCATTCATTGTGACCGGGGACTTTAATAAAGCCAGTTTCAAATCAGTCACACCAAAATACCACCAGCACATTAGTTTCAACACACGAGGGGACCGGGTTTTGGACCATTGCTACTCTCCGTTCCGGGATGGCTACAAATCCCTCTCCCGCCCACCATTTGGCAAATCGGACCACTCTTCCATTCTGCTTCTGCCTGCTTACAGGCAGAAACTGAAACAGGAAGCACCCACCCTCAGAACGATCCAGTGCTGGTTGGACCAATCAGACTCTATGCTACAGGACTGTTTTGATCACACGGACTGGGAGATGTACCGCTCCGCCTCTGATGACGACATCGAGCTTTACGCTGATAGCGTAATGTGTTTCATCAGAAAGTGCGTGGAGGAAGTCGTTCCGACCAGAACAACACGGATCTATCCAAACCAGAAGACATGGATATATAGCGATGTTCGCACGGCACTTAATGTGCGGGCCTCCGCTTTCAATTCCGGGAACGCAGAGGAGCATAAACAAGCCAGTTATCAGAACAGCAAAACACCAGTACAGGAACAAAATTGAAAATTGGTGGTTTAACACCACCAACTCTAGGAGCATGTGGCAGGGAATTAACATCATCACGGACATTAAAGGGAATAAAAACTCCGCCATGAACACCGCTGCCTCTCTCCCGGATGAGCTAAATACTTTTTATGCTCGTTTTGAGGGAAATAACACTGCCCTCGCAGAGAGAGCTCTCGCGGCCGAAGCTACAGGGGTTAGTTCACTCTCCGTCTCTGTAGTGAATGTAACCCGATCCTTCCGACAGGTGAATATCCGCGAAGTCGCAGGCCCAGACGGCATTCCGGGCCGCATCATCAGAGCGTGCGCGAACCAGCTGGCTGGTGTTTTTACAGACATTTTCAACCTTTCCCTCTCTTTGTCTGTAGTCCCCACATGCTTTAAAATATCCACCATTGTGCCTGTTCCAAAGCAATCAAAAATAACTTGCTTAAATGACTGGCATCCTGTTGCTCTGACCCCCATCATCAGCAAATGCTTTGAGAGACTAATCAGAGATTACATCTGCTCTGTGCTGCCTCTCTCTCTAGACCCATTGCAGTTTGCTTACCGCAACAACCGCTCCACTGATGATGCCATTGCATCTACAATACACACTGCTCTCTCCCACCTGGAAAAAAAGAACACTTATGTGAGAATTCTGTTTGTAGACTACAGCTCAGCATTTAACACCATAGTGCCCTCCAAGCTAGATGAGAAACTCCGGGCTCTGGGCTTAAACAGCTCGCTGTGCAGCTGGATCCTGGACTTCCTGTCAAGCAGACGCCAGGTGGTTAGAATAGGCAGCAACATCTCCTCATCACTGACCCTCAACACTGGAGCCCCACAGGGCTGTGTTCTCAGCCCACTCTTGTATTCCTTGTACACACATGACTGTGTGGCAACACATAGCTCCAATGCCATCATTAAGTTTGCTGATGACACGACGGTGGTAGGTCTGATCACTGACAATGATGAAACATCCTATTGAGAGGAGGCGCACACGCTGACACACTGGTGTCAGGAGCACAACCTCTCCCTCAACGTCAGTAAGACAAAGGAGCTTGTGGTGGACTTCAGAAGAAAAGACAGAGAACACAGTCCCATCACCATCAATGGAGCACCAGTGGAGAGAGTCAACAGCTTCAAGTTCCTGGGTGTCCACATCACTGAGGAACTCACATGGTCCATCCACACTGAAGTCGTTGTGAAGAAGGCTCATCAGCGCCTCTTCTTCCTGAGACGGCTGAGGAAGTTTGGAATGAACCACCACATCCTCACACGGTTCTACACCTGCACTGTAGAGAGCATCCTGACTGGCTGCATCTCCGCCTGGTACGGCAATAGCACAGCCCACAACCACAAAGCACTGCAAAGGGTGGTGCGAACTGCCAAACACATCATCGGAGGTGAGCTTCCCTCCCTCCAGGAAATATATACCAGGCGGTGTGTGAAAAAAGCTCGGAGGATCATCAGAGACTCCAGCCACCCGAGCCATGGGCTGTTCTCACTGCTACCATCAGGCAGGCGGTATCGCAGCATCAGGACCCGCACCAGCCGACTCCATGATAGCTTCTTCCCTCAAGCAATCAGACTTTTGAACTCTTGATCTCCCACGATCAAAATACATCAGCATTGCACTTTATTACTTTTCTCTTATATCTCACACCGGACTGTCATAAATTATATTATTATTATATTATATTCTCTCTTAACAACTTACTATCAACCGACAGCCTGAATGTCAATACAGTACAATACAACCTACTGTACATTCTATATATACTACTATATATACTTTTTTCTTTTTTTTTATTGAATAATGTGTATCTATATTGTGTGTATTGTATACTGTACAGTGTATGTTATTATTTGTATATTGTGTTGTGTGTAATTATGTGTATATTAGACTTTAAATTGTGCTGTGTTAATTTGATGTTATTGTAAATTGGTATATGTCTCATCACTGTCACGACTGCTATGTTGATCGGAACTGCACCCAAGAATTTCACACACCATTGCACTTGTGTATATGGCTGTGTGACAATAAAAATGATTTGATTTGCTGTAGTCAAGCACCCGATAGGCCGTAGCTGTAACAATCAAGCGATCTGCCTTGGTAGGATTGGCCGCTGCTGTAATCTATCACAGGGGAGATCGACCCCCTTCCCCTCTCCCTCCAAAACAAAAACTCTTCGAATCTGCATGTACCACAAAAGTGAACAATTTTGGTTTCAAAACGCTGAATTTCCCTGAAAGGTGAGGAGATTGCATCCCTGATATATGAAGTCTCTTCGGCCTATTGATGAGTTGAATATATTTACTAGCAATTGTTATAATCAAAAGGTAATCAAAGCATTTTTAAGTGTGCATTTATTCAGGTTATGCTACAATTAGGAATGTTACAGGTCATTTGTGTATTTGTCCTCTGAGGTGTGACTGATGGTCTGATTTCCATCAGGAATGAAGAAACAGTGATTTCTCATTTATCCCGGCTCCCAGAGAGCAAATATACATGTGAGATTTCATTGATTATTGATCAGAGTTTTATTATGTTTAATGCAGTGCATCCGGAAAGTATTCACAGCGCTTCAGTTTTTCCACATTTTGTTATGTTACAGCCTTATTCCAAAATGGATTAAATTCATTATTTTCCTCAAAATTACACAAACAATACCCCATAATGACAACGTGAAAGAAATTTGTTTGAACTCTTTGCAAATTTATTAAAAATAAAAAACGAAAAAAATCACATGTACATAAGTATTCACAGCCTTTGCTCAATACTTTGTTGAAGCATCTTTGGCACCATTTACAGCCTCAAGTCTTTTTGAGTATGATGCTACAAGCTTGGCACACCTATTTTTGGGCAGTTTCTCCCATTCTTCTTTGCAGGACCTCTCAAGCTCCATCAGGTTGGATGGGGAGCATCGGTGCACAGCCATTTTCAGATCTCTCCAGAGATGTTCAATCGGGTTCAAGTCTGGGCTCTGGCTGGGCCACTCAAGGACATTCACAGAGTTGTCCCGGAGCCACTCCTTTGTTATCTTGGCTGTGTGCTTAGGGTCATTGTCCTGTTGGAAGACGAACCTTCGCCCCAGTCTGAGGTCCAGAGTGCTCTGGAGCAGGTTTTCATCAAGCATGTCTCTGTACATTGCTGCATTCATCTTTCCCTCAATCCTGACTAGTCTCCCAGTTCCTGCCGCTGAAAAACATCCCCACAGCATGATGCTGCCACCACCATGCTTTACTGTAGGGATGATATTGGCCAGGTGATGACCGGTGCCTGGTTTCCTCCAGACATGACCCTTGCCATTCAGGTCAAAGAGTTCAATCTTTGTTTCTCATGGTCTGAGAGTCATTCAGGTGCCTTTTGTAAAACACCAGGCGGGCTGTCATGTGCATTTTACTGAGGAATGGCTTCCGTCTGGCCACTCTACAGTGTACCATACAGGCCTGATTGGTGGAGTGCTGCAGAGATGGTTGTTCTTCTGGAAGGTTCTCCTCTCTCCACAGAGAAATGCTGGAGCTCCGTCAGAGTGACCATCGGGTTCTTGGTCACCTCCCTGACTAAGGCCCTTCTCCCCCGATCGCTCAGTTTGGCCAGGCGGCCAGCTCTAGGAAGAGTCCTGGTGGTTCCAAACTTCTTCAATTTATGTATGATAGAGGCCACTGTGCTCATTGGGACCTTCAATGCTGCAGAAATTTTTCTGTACCCTTCCCCAGATCTGTGCCTCGATACAATCCTGGTCTACAGACAATTCCTTGGACTTCATGGCTTGGTTTGTGCTCTGACATGCACTGTTAACTGTGGGACCTTATATAGACAGGTGTGTGCCTTTCCAAATCATGTCCAATCAACTGAATTTACCACAGGTGGACTAATTAATTACTAATTTTTAAACTAAACTAATTTTTTCGTTTTTTATTTTTAATAAATTTGCAAAGATTTCAAACAAACTTCTTTCACATTGTCATTATGGGGTATTGTTTGTAGAATTTTGAGGAAAATAATGAATCTAATCCATTTTGGAATAAGGCTGTAACATAACAAAATGTGGAAAAAGTGAAGCACTGTGAATACTTTCTGGATGCACTGTATATACACACTACCGTTCAAACGTTTAAGGTCACTTACGTGAATTTTTTTTTTTTTCACATTTTAGAATAATAGTAAAGTCATCACAACTATGGAATAATAGAAATGGAAATATGGGAATTATGTTGTGACTAAAAAAATCAAAAATAAATCAAAGCTATGATATATTTTAGCATCTTCAGAGTGGCCACACTTTGCCTAGATTTAGCAGAAATGTACTTTTGGCATTTTCTCAACCAACTTCTTGAGGTATCATCCTGGGATGCTTTTTAAACAGTATTGAAGGAGTTCCCATCTATATGCTGGGCACTAAGTGGCTGCTTTTCTTAATTATTCGGTCCAAGTCATCCATTTCAAAAATGTAAAAAAAAAGTATAATATTTTAGTTTTGTAATTAAATAAATAAATATTTTGGCACAATTATAATTTTGTCTACAAAACTAATTTCAAACATTTAAGCATACGCCTTCAGGTTTTTAAGATCATGAGAAATATTTCAGGCAAGTGACCCCAAACTTTTGAACGGTAGTGTGTGTGTGTGTATATATATATATATATATATATATATATATATATATATATATATATATATATATATAGATAGATAGATAGATAGATACACATATATACATATTGTTGGGCCTCATGTATTCAGATAGAAGACAAAGGCAGGCCTAACAGTCATAAAAAACATTCCTCAAGCCCCCTCCTTCTAAGTCGTAAATTTTACTGATAAAAATCGCGCCAAAATCAAACAAAGGGAGTCCAAAACAGACTACAGATCCATGAAGCCTTGCCCTCTAAAGGATCGAGCTCTCAACTCCTATTGGATGAGGCACACCACAGAACGTCCCTCAAACATGACATCATCAGGACTTCAAATAATTCTGAAATGCTTCCAGAGTTGCTTCCAGCGACTTTGTTCACCGAATACGGACGTAGCTTTTTGCTGCTCTCCGGTGCAACCTCGTGGCTTAAGGAAGTAATGTCCGACTTGAAACTGTAGCCATACCATCTCCATCTCGCTGGACAAGTTGAGATTACTCTGTGTTCAACCGAACACTCTAACGGATCCGAAGGAGACAGCTGAGCAATTCGCATCTTCATCTGTTGGCCTCCAGAAGTGAAGAGATTAAAGATTTCTCTTCCATCTTCAATCAAATCGACATTTCTGAGTTCTCCGCCAGCCTGCCGAGAATCAACAGCCGTACCGCCCGCCAACAGCGCGAGGAAACGGCCCCCGTCATCACCCGAGCCTCAAGGAACCGGGTCAAAGTTAAATGACGGAGGAAAACACATTCTACCTGTGTCCTCATGCGATTCAAGTAAGAGGTTTACATCTGGGCAGAGCTAGAATATTATAGTGTGTTATTCTTGTGTTTCAAGGTATTTGCTTGTACAGTTTATGGACCGCCATGTCCGCTCATTATTAATACTCAGGGTATTAATTATCACGAATTTGTTTTGCTGTATTGTGGTCCAACCAAATTGGACTGTTGTGCATTTTCGCCATCGCGGGTGAGACAGAAACTGAGTTCATCCATTAAAGAGTCAAATAACAAGGGACTTTTACGAGCCCCGCTCGTAAAACCGCGTCTCTGAGTGATGAACACGGCTGCTTTATCTCCAGCTATCGCGAAATCAGCTTTCGGGCTGTCACTTAATCATCTCTCTCTCTCTCTCTCTCACTAACCACACTGACACCCACACACACTCTGTCACACACACACCTTATGTGTTATAGGATTCTTTTTATTTCCATATCTAATCATATCACTGTTTAGTTTGTAGTTGTAAGTCGGAAGTTTATTGACTGCATTGTATTAATTATTAATTGATATTACTGCATAAATAAACTTTGTTTATATAACAAAGAGAAGTGTTTTGGTTTGTTTTGCATACGCCTGTGTCATGCTGACGGGATGTCAGTGCTCGGATTCAAACCTTCATTCATTGTTTTTTTTTTCCCCGAAAATCGATATTCTTCAGATGTTGATTTTCCTAAGAAAACAATCTAATATTGAGACTGTTTTAATATTCGGTTATTAGTCCCTGATTTCAGGGTGGTGCCCCGTCAATGTTAATCCTTATTAATATTCTATTGATTTTTGATAATTGATAATTATCTTTGATTGAATTTGAATGATCAATAAGCTAGTGTTAATTTTAATTAATGTTTCATCGACGTTAACAATTAACGATTATCTTTGATAACTGTTGATTTAAAGGATTAAAAAAAGCTAACATTGATTCTCATCAATGTTCTATTGATTTTAATAATTGATAATTATCTTTGATAATTATTAATTATTGCTAATAACCAAACTTGCTCCTAAACGTAGCACACTACATTTACTGGAGTCCCATATGAGGTTTTGAGTTAGATCCAATTAATTAATTTAAATATTGATTAATAACTACAGAAATAATTATTAATTATTTCTGATAGTAACACTGATCTAAACAACCAGTAAAGCCCTACTATATATATATATATATATATATATATATATATATATATATATATATATATATATATATTTATTATACAGTATACACATATTCACGTTTGTGGTCTTACTGGTGCGGGAAGCCCGCTGGCTGCTCTTGGAGGAAAAGCTGCTCTTGGTCCTGCGGCTGCCTCCACTCACACGCACACGTTTGGACGGTATAACGGCCCTTGAAAGGGGGGGCGGGGGCACCCGTGATGGGTACGAGTACATCCTGAAAACACGAACACGCTCAGGTTAAACTATACAATCCCAGAATCGTATTTTCCCTCAAATCAGTGTTCAAAAATAACTTAAATGCCCTTTATCAATAAAACAAATGACTATGTAACATGTTTTATCAGTGTAAACATTTGAGTAAAGAGTAATGTAAAGAGCTCACCTGTCATAGTAATCTCTCTGAAAGTCATAGTCCATATCAAATGAAGAACTGTACGAGAAACAAGCAAAACATTTGCAAAAACTAACAGAATTAACAAATAAACGTGTTCTACAGATAAATGAATGAATAATTGGCGAGACAAACCTGTACATATCTCCTGCAGACCGCTTGATTGGCATTGACCGATGAGGCTTTGGCTCACCTGCCAGATTAATGTCTAAAAAAGCAGAAATACTGAAAACTTTAAGAAATTCAAATTATGGAGCTGTGACCTAAACACTGGTAAACACTGTGGTGCCATGATGCTCACACGTAAGCAAATGCCTAAAAGCCTTACAGTACACAGGTACAGGGACAATCACACTGGAGAAAGCTGGGGTCCAAGTCATGTCGGAATTATTATATTCACAAAATCCAAAATGATGTCGTACTTAATTTCTAGGCAACTTTCCGTGTTCTGAGGCAATGTGTCAATTAAAGAATCATGGCAGAAGCTAGTGCGCCCTTCAAGTAAAGTCAGAAATATCATAATTTCAAGTTCCAAGCACATGAATGACTAAGCAAAGTCATATCTACGAGTGGAATGTTTTTTATTTTATTTTTTATTTAAACATTAGCTTCAGGGGAACAATAAAACAAATATAGCTGCAAGTAGTGATGACGGGCCCAAGCACAACTGCTCCATTTCCACCCAGTGTTTTTTCGGAAAACAATGCAAGGTAGACACATGCATTTGGCATTATTCTAAACAATTTTGAAGCAATCTGGGTAAATATAAGAAGACTATTTTAAAGAGGACTGTTGCCAGGTGGTGGCGCTATGACCGTGACCCAAAATAGTCAAATCAATGTGATTAGCACCCAAGACTAAACATACATCTCAATTTTGATCTAAATCACACATTGCGCACAGAAGATATGAGACACTTCCTGTTTCCCATTTTTCGTCATTAATTTAATGCCTCGCCATGGCAACACCATTCGATATATCAAAATGTATTTGCAATTTAGCATCTTCAATGTCTTGGCATAATGTTGTCTAAATGTGGTGACAGTCTCATGAATCACCTGGGAGGAGTATTTAAAAATTCAGAGACTGAAATATTCAAATAAAATCCAAAATGGCCGACTTCCTGTTGGATGGAATGAATGACTATAATTATGAAAGTTGTCCGGCTTGATGAGAACTATATATGAACCAATTTTGATGACTGTAGGTAAAAATGGGGGTGCTACAGAGGCCATCTTACACACCCATTTGAAAGGGGGTGCTACAGAGCCCAGACCTAATGGCTAACGACTCTGATGTGTGTGCAAAATTTCATGAAATTTTAAGCATGCTAAGTGCCTCAAAAACAACCAAATATAGGATAAAAGGAATAATAACAATTAATGCATTGCCATGGCAACAGTATTTAAGATATCAAATATCCCTTTACAAATTTACATCAGCAGTGTCTTGACATTATTCTAAAGAATTTTGAAGCAATTCATGTAAATATAAGAGGGCTATTTCAAAGTCTGTTAACAGTGCCATACTTCCTGCTGCCAGTTGGTGGCACTATGACCGTGACCCATAATAGCCGCATAAATGTGATCAGCCCCCATTACCAAACATACAGCTGAATTTTCATCAAAATCATACAATGCACACAGAAGATATAAGGAACTTCCTGTTTCACATTTTTAGCCATAAATTTATTGCTCCGCCATGGTGACATCGTTGAAAATATCAAAAATCCGTTCAAGATTTAGCATCTACAATGTCTTGGCATGATGCTGCACAAATTTGGTGCCAGTCAAATGAATCCCCTAGGAGGAGTATTTAAAAGTTCAGAAAATCCAAAATGGCTGACTTCCTGTTGGGCGGAGCTCATGACTAAAATTATGAAAGTTGTCCAGCTTGGTGAAAACTATATAAAGTTTGCAAAGGGGGTGCAAAATAAAAAGTAACAGTCAGTATCTGGTGTGGCCACCAGCTGCATTAATTACTGCAGTGCATCTCCTCCTCATGGACTGCACCAGATTTGCCAGTTCTTGCTGTGAGATTGTTACCCCACTTATCCACCAAGGCACTTGCAAGTTCCCGGACATTTCTGGGGGGAATGGCCCTAGCCCTCAGCCTCCGATCTAACAGGTCCCAGACATGCTCAATGGGACTGAGATCCAGGCTTTTCGCTGGCCATGGCAGAACACTGACATTCCTGTCTTGCAGGAAATCATGCACAGAACGAGCAGAATTGCTGGTGGAATTGTCATGCTGGAGGGTCATGTCAGGATGAGCCTGCAGCAAGGGTACCACATGAGGGAGGAGGATGTCTTCCCTGAAATTCACAGCGTTGAGATTGCCTGCAATAACAACAAGCTCAATCCGATGATGCTGTGACACACTGCCCCAGACCATGACGGACCCTCCACCTCCACCTCCAAATCGATCCCGCTCCAGATTACAGGCCTCGGTGTAACGCTCATTCCTTAGACAAAGTGAGACAAAACTGCGACTCGTCAGTGAAGAGCATTTTTTGCCAGTACTGTCTGGTCCAGCGAAGGTGGGTTTGTGCCCATAAGCGACGTTGTTGTCGGTGATGTCTGGTAAGGAGCTGCCTTACAACAGGCCTACAAGCCCTCAGTCCAGCCTCTCTCAGCCTATTGCGGACAGTCTGAGCACTGATGGAGGGATTGTGCGTTCCTGGTGTAACTCGGGCAGTTGCTGTTGCCATCCTGTACCTGTCCTGTGTGATATTCGGATGTATGTTGTTACATGTGGTCTGCCACTGCGAGGATGATCAGCTGTCTCCCTGTAGTGCTGTCTCAGGCGTCTCACAGTATAGACATTGCAATTTATTGCCCGGCCACATCTGCAGTCCACATGCCTCCATGCAGCATGCCTAAGGCATGTTCAAGCAGATGAGCAGGGACTCTGGGCATCTTTCTTTTGGTGTTTTTCAGAGTCAGTAGAAAGGTCTCTTTAGTGTCTTAAATTTTTATAACTGTGACCTTAATTGCCTACCGTCTGTAAGCTGTTAGTGTCTTAATGACCGTTCCACAGATGCATGTTCATTAATTGTTTATGGTTCAATGAACAAGAATGGAAAACATTGTTTAAACCCTTTACAATAAAGATCTATAAAATTATTTGGGTTTTTACAAAATAATCTTTAAAATACAGTGTCCTGAAAAAGGGACGTTTCTATTTTTGCTGAGTTTATGTACCACGTTTGGTGACTGTAGGTGAAAATGGGGGTGCTACAGAGGCTGTCTTTTTTTTAAAGGGGGTGCTACATTATAAACCACCCAACTAAAGCCCAAATAAATGCCTTGCCTTCAGCGAGAAAGGCTCTATACACTAAGCTCACCACATCAACACACTTTAACCTAATAATATATACAGATTAATATTGGTACAGGTGCAAGAATAAAAAGCAAACACACAACTAACTGGAAGAGAGATAGAACAAAGCTTCAGAGTTGATACTGCTGCCTTTCTCTAGAGAAGCACTAAATAGTTTGCAGGGTAGATAACAAACACAATGTCCTCTTTTTGAACACCATTTATCAATCAAATACTTAACGCGTGGCACACCAATCACAAGGCAGAGGCACACGTGTGCTCAATAATGGAGAATTGATCTTAATATTAGCAACAGTATTCTCTTATGAGGCACACACTCAATAAGGAATGCGCATAGACTCTGGCAGACATAATAATTATTAAAAAAAAAAAACACATTAAACCCATCTTATTAGTCACTTATAATTACGATGCATGCATCTTTTTTAAATTCATAGTAATTGAGATAGATACATGCATTTAATAATTCACTTGTTACACTGGACCATTTAAAATTAAATAGTCAATTTAAAAATGTGCTTAAAAATTCTTAAAAGAATGAAATGATGACCATATATAAGACCTGTACATGCTGATTATAGCCTACTGATTAAATTCTAACCTAAAATCTTAATGTAGCCTATCATTCCTTTTACTCAAGAATTTGACTGCATTCGTCATTCTAAAGAAAAGAATGGCAACATGGCTTAAAGTTTGTGGGTAAAACCAGAATGTTAGGGTGTATTGACTAATTGAACTAATTAACAACAGCACAATTTAACCTGAAATTAATTTTTCAGGTTAAATTGCTTCGAAATAAACATAAATGGTGGTTGTTCTCCATCTGGATTGCTCGTTTTGGTTGTTTTTTACATTGCTCTTGAGATCAGAAACAGAAAACAGGCAATTAGAATCATAATCGCGCCACCCAGTGGTTGCTCAGAAAAACTGTGGATACTATATTGTATTTATATATTTGTTTAAAGGTTTATTCCGGGTTCAATACAAGTTAAGCTCAATCGATAGCATTTGTGCCATAATGCTGATTACCACAAATAATTATTTTGAAACATATAACCATCACACATGACTGCAAAATCAAGAGTTCTCATTTGGTTATTTGATTACTCAGGCTGTCAGATGCACAACATATACACGTGAAGTGTAGTAAACAGGGGCCTCATTTATAAAGGTGTTCATAAAATGATCTTAAATGTGACTGTAAAACAATTTCCTAAATGTTCCTACGAACAATTTATAAAACATCAGTATGCACGAAAACATGAACGAGTGCATGGACTCCACCTACAGAATGCCAACAAGTTATTCATTAGTTCGTTCATTCATATGGAATGTTCTTGTGCAGTTGGCAAGGTTTTCTAAGTGAGTGCAGCTACCGGTTTCTGCCCATATTATGTTGCCTTTTCAACAACTCATCATCAGTTATTCATTTTCATTATCAATAATAAATCCATTCATTGACCGCATTGATGCATTTACTGTAAATCCACACCATCCTTCAACCAATGTCCAACTTCTTGCTTAATCTTAATGCCAAAAAGAGGTTTACATGCTGATACATTGATAAAATGTTTTTATTTTACCTTCTATTGCTTATGGTATATTCTTTATGTTATAAGACATATTCATCATTTATAGTCAGTTATGAAATCATATTAATGTACCTAGATTTCTGTAATCTTTCATCTATATATTCATGTTATCAAGGTACTTGATTATATTCAAATGCATATTAAATGTTTCTTTTATATACAACCCCTGGCAAAACATTATGGAATCACCACACTTAGAGGATGTTCACCCAGCTTTTTTACATCGTAGCAAATAAACAAATCAAAGATATGACACAAAACTATTTTTGTTTAATAGCTGAACATTCTGGCTTCGTGAAACATCCCTCAAACAAATTAAATTACATTATTTTAAGTAATGGCATATTTTTTTTCCAGATCAAGTAGAAGACAAAATTATGGAATCACCTTGTAATTTGCATTTCTAAAACAAATACTGGCACAAGTCTAAAAATGCAAATTAGTCTGCAGTTAAAAGAGTGCTTACAGACATTAACAAGCTGTTGGACTTGGCTTATTGAAAGAAAACATGGCCCCAACAAGAGAGTTGTTAATTGAAACAATGGAAAGGATTATAAAACTCCTTCAAGAAGGAAATGTGGCAAAAGAAGTCGGTTGTTCCCAGTCAGCTGTGTCTAAAATTTGGTGCAAGTATAAACAAAATGGGAAGGTTATGAAAGGAAAACATACGGGTAGACCCGTATGTGTCAGGATAAAAAAAATCAAAGCAATATGCCTAGAAAATAGAAAATGCACAACAAAACAAATGGGGGAAACAGGAGTCAATGTTTGTGACAGAACTGTAAGAAAGTGGCTGAATGAAATGGGATTTACATATAGAAAAGCCAAACAAAAACCAGCACTAACACCTAAACAGAAGAAAACAAGGCTAGAGTGGGATAAATAGAAGCAATCATGGAGTGGATAATTGGATGAATGTGATATTCAGTAATGAATCACGAATCTGCATTGGCCAAGGCCATGATGCTGGAACTTTTGTCTGGTGCCATTCTAATGAAACATAAAGATGACTTCCTGATGAAAACTACAATTTCCCCAGTAATTTATGATATGAGGTTGCATGTCAGGTAAAGGACCAGGGGAGATGACAATCATTACCTCAACAGTCAATGCACAGGTGTACACTGAAATTTTGGACACTTTTCTCATAAAATAGGTTTGGTGATTAAGTCATTTTTCAGGATGATAATGCATCTTGCCACAGAGTGTTAAAGCTTTTCTTCAGGAAAGGCATATCAACTCAATGACATGGCCAGCAAACAGTCCGGATCTCAATCCGATTGAAAATTTATGGTGGAAATTGAAAAAATTGGTCCATGACATGTCTCCCCTTCCTGTAAAGCTGATCTGTCAACCGCTATTCGAGAAAGTTGGAACCAGCTTGATGGAGAATATTATTTTTCATTAGTGAAGTCCATGCCTCAAAGAATTTAGGCCATCATAAAAGCCAGAGAAGGAGCAACAAAATACTAATTGTGATTTTTTTTTATTTTATTTTTATTTTTTATTTATTTTTTTGATGATTCCATTATTTTTTCCTCAACATTGAGTGATTCCATATTTTTTTCCTTTACTTGATCTGGAAAAAAATATGCCATTAATTAAAATAATGTAATTTAATTTGTTTGAGGGATGTTTCACAAAGCCAGAATGTTCAGCTATTAAACAAAAATTGTTTTGTGTCATATCTATGATTTGTTTATTTGCTACGAGGTAAAAAAGCTGGATGAACATCCTTTAAGAGTGGTGATTCCATAATTTTTGCCAGGGGTTGTAATGTTAAATGGGACCCCTAGTGGTTCATGGCATAATTGCAGAGGGTCCATTGAATCATTTAAAATGTATTTGAAAATCACAGTTGTTGAGAGAGAGAGAGAGAGAGAGAGAGAGAGAGAGAGAGATACACACACAGATAAATTGCATCTATGTATAAGTCGCACTGACTAAGGTTGTATGTTGTAGGCATTAGGACCCGGGAGCAGCTGTCTGACTTCTATTTAGCAGTGGGTATAGGGGTGTCCTTGAGACTGGTTTGAGATATGATGGGGGTCCAGTACTCAAAAAAGTTTGAGAACCACTGGTCTAAACAATGTGTAGCAGAGATATGGGAACAGATGTCTTTGCCACTTTGTTATTGCTCTTTAAACTAACCACATTTCTCACAACTCTCTTGCCAGAACAACATGACCTCTTAGAATCATGCAAACACCATGAAATTACGTGAATAAAAAAAATTTAAACCACAAAATAAAAACCATGAATTATATAAATATTCAATATGACGATATATAAGGCAAATGCTATTTGCACCCTGGTGCAAATAATGGTATATGCTATTTATACCCCAGTGAAAATAGTGGCAGATATTATTTGCACCCCAACCCAGGTGCAAATAATGGTAGATACTAATTCCACCCTGGTTAAAATAGTGTCAGATACTATTTGCACCCATATTTAAATACTAACATACAGTATGGGCATGAGTGCAGTGTGTTTATTGTGTTTATTTAGAGTCCCACAGACACACAACATTAGCCTACCCTAAACCTAACCTTAAACTTACCTTATAAAAAAAAAGAACCTTGGTTTTACTACAGTAACTATAGTTTCACCATGGTATTTTTTGTAAATTTACATTAACCACAGAATTAACCGTGGTTACTTTATTTACAACTTATTACTGTACTAACACCATGGTTAATTGCATTTAAACTATGGTTTCTGCCAAAAAACATAGTTACTACAATATTAGTAGCCTAATACAGTGACGCAATCTACACACAATCGATGCTGAGCCGTGGGAACAAGTGCAATCGACAGACCCCACCTCCAGATCAAATCATTCTCTGCACTCCTGATATTCACTGTGACCAAATCACTGTGATGAAATCAATATTAATATTAATTTTTATCTATTATTTTAAGTAGTATTAAAGGAAATACTAAGAGTGGAAACAGGAAATCGAATGTGAAAAAGCGTGGGACAAAACGTGGATTCGAACCACGTTCACTAGGACAACACTACACATTCACACACCGACTTTACACCCCATGCCACTGCAGTGACATTTACTGTTAAGTCTGTCGTATGTGGTTCCACCAGACTATTGGGGTGCAAATAGCTGCACTGCATGGCAAATGCTATTTACACTGGGGTCATGTCATGAGGAATACAATTTTCCTTAATCTTTTGAGATTGAGTTTATTGCACTATAAAAACAGACCGTAAATTTCAGAACTTCCGTAAGTTTTAGTCCAAAGTGAGTATTTATTCACACAAAGCTGCAAAAACAGCTTGTTTTCTACCTTCATTTTTGCATGACCGCCTCTGCAGCAAGAGATCAATGCTTCCTTTTATATGATCGTCTCTTTGGTCCGCCCAAATGGCTCAAAATAATCTCCAGACTCAGTCACACTGATTTTATTTCACTTCATTTAGATTTTTGCAATTGTTGAAAAGTTACGGCATCGTGAAGTTAATAAGGTTTAGGATATAAGGCGTGAAATAGGATATAAGGCTAAATCTCGGCAGCGCTTAGTCCTATCGAAACAAAACTTGGTATGCTTCATCAGGACCATGATATGAGGGTACCTGAGGGTACCTAAACCATATGTCCATGTCCAATCATGATCTTGGGGTCTGTGCATTCTGCTGATCATGAGGATTCCAATGATACAAATTTTACCCATATCGGCCATACTGCCTTTCCACCATATTTAATTTTATTAAAAAGTTATATCTTTTGAACGCACTGTCAGATTGAAAAGAAAACTGGTATGCAACATCAATGTCATGTTCTGAGGATACCTGAGCAGTTTGGAGACAGTCCCCATAGTGGTCAAAATGTTTAGTCAATTTAAGCAAAACTTTTGATGTATCATTGCTTCCTTATTCTAAGTTTTCAGAAAATGCAGAGAGAAATTTCAAAATTTATTGATTCATTTTATTATTTAAAACCTGCTGACTCTCAGCTTGGAATGTCTCTTTAGCAGATGTGCAGCTTGTGGGTTTATAGCGCAGTGGTCTGTGCGATGTACCCATGCACCATGGAGATTGAAAGGGTGCTGGTTTAAGCCCAGCTCCAGACAACTTATAAACAATTTAGAAGTTGCAATAAACATTGTATCTGGATTGTTCTTTCTTTCAATTGTGTTTGATATCAGCCATATTGGCTCTCTGCCATTTTGAATATTACAATAAAATATTTTTTCTTTTGAATGCCTTGTCTAATTTGAATGGAGACAGCACCACCCATAGTTAAAAAGAAACCACACTTGTTTATGACTCTAAACTTAGTTTGTATCTTTGTCACTCACATAGCACATCAACTGAGTGGCAAAGTGTGTTAAGCACTGGAATATAATTCCAAAGATCATGGGTTTGAGTCCCACTTAGACCTGTATTTCAGTGGATTTTACATTGTACTTGAGGTCTTTGTATTGTGCTTGTAAATGCAGGGCTTATCCCAGATCATTTCTGCTTGCAGGTATTCTTATTGTTCTTCTTCATCCTATTAATGTTTTTCTGATGTATACAGTTTGCTATAAACATAGATATTTTTTGAATGCATTGTCAGATTTTTTATGAAAATTGGTATGCATTATTCACATCATGTCCTGAAGTTTGGAGACAGTTCCACCTATAGTTCAAAAGATAACCAACTTTTCTGTGTGCTGACTCTAACCCAAGTTCTAGGATAGAGTTCCAAAGGTCATGGATTTGAATCCCCACCTAGGTAGGTCATCTCGGTTGATTTCTCTTTTACTAGAGATCTTTGTATTGTGCTTAATGAATAGTTGCAGGGCTAATTGAATTTTGATTTTCATCTTTGTTGAAAATTTGCATTAATATGAAGTTGATCATGTGCTTACTCTCAGCTTGGTGACATCCATGTGGCAGCATAGAGCAATGAATTGTGCACAGAGATTTAATATGGAAAGGTACAGGTTCGAACCCTGCTCGGGGTGACTCATAAACCAGTGTTCACTTGCAATATACATGACAGTTACTTTGGGTCGCTTTACAATTCAAGAAGAAAACAAGACAAAATAAGATACAGGTGGGAACAAAGATAAATTAAGTTTTAGATCAGAAAAACAGGTCATGAGAAGGTGGGTTTTCAGTTGGATTTTGAAGTCAGAGATGGAGATGTCATGGAGGGATTGTGGTAAAGTGTTCCATAATTTAGGGGCAGTGACACTAAATGCCCTGCCACCAAGTGATGCCAGCTTAAAATGGAGTAACCAGTGAACCGGAGCCAGTTGACCTGAGTGTGTGAACCGGGGAGTAAGGATGGAGGAAGTCAGTGATGGGTGCTGGGGAGCGAGACTGTGTACCACTTTAAAGGTAATGAGGAGGATTTTATTTTGTATTCGATAAGAGAAAGGTAGCCAGCGAAGATTATGGAGAATATGGGTAATGTGAGAAAACTTTTTGGAATATGTGAGGACCCTAGCAGTCGAGTTTTGAATATATTGGAGTTTGAGTAATTTTTTGGGGAGACCGGAGAAGAGAGCATTACAGTAATCAAGTCGTGAGGTGATGAAGGCATGAACAAGGGTCTCGGCATCTTTGGAACTGAGGATGGAACGGACCCTAGTAGTACTACGTGCGTTTACATGGACCTTAATAATCCGTTTGTGATCGGACTAGTAGCACAGTCTGAATAAAAATGTCCCATGTAACCATGTAAATCGGAATGAACTGGCTAAATCCGATATAAACTTCATTCGGATTGTAAAGGGAGGTGTAAACCTTTTATAATTTGTTTGAGAAGAAAGTATATGCCATGCAAACGCTTGATCGGATTGCTTTCTGAAACTGGGACATGCATGTACATAACTGACGAAGTGTCATGAAGTCGAGAGACTGCTGAACTCCCTCGTGAGATGTGTGACCAACAGAAGATCGAAACGTCATACACTACTGACCTCTACTAATTCAAAGTTAGATGTTTTTTTAATGTTACTGGATAGCAAGTAGACGGTAGCCCTCGTGTGACATCCTATCCTCGTTCATTGCATTGTCCGAATCTCACATACACAAAGTCTAGTGTGACCGCCCCTTCAGCTCTCTTGAGAGCGTGTGAAGATGAACCGCATCTCAAGCGCTCTTATGTGCATGCCATCTATAGAGGCTCGCGCCAAACTCCCGCAAAAATATAAATGAGGTATAAACTTAACAAATATAAACTTTAATATTGAACACAAAACGCTCCAGTTTCACCTTAATTTAATGACTGTGTAATGGCGAATGTCCATGTTCATTGTGGGATCATTCATGCATTGTAAATGGTGCCCCTTCAAACGGTGAGGGACTGCTGTATAATCGTGCAGTGTAAGCATGTCACAAGATCAATTCAGACTTGATGCTTTTAACATACAGACACGCACATCAACCCGATCCCTTTATTTAGCGTTCATGTAAACAGTATGTTCTGAATCATTGATCGGATTGATTTAATTCCAATTTTAAAAAAAGTCTCCATTAAAATGCAGCTAATGTTGGGGAGGTGGAAGAAAGCAACTATAGTGAGAGTGGAAATGTGAGAAGTGAGAGTGTTAGTGTTATCCGTAAGAAACATAAGCTTAGCATGCTAATTGGTTAGCATGCTAATCTGTTAGCATGCTATCCAACACTTTTGTGTGCTCACTCTAAATTGTAAATTGTAAACTTGGTTAGAAATGCAGTTACATCAGGGGGTCTGGGTAGCTCAGTCAGCTGTTTACGCTGACTACCACCCCTGGCATTGTGAGTTCGAATCCAGGGCATGCTGAGTGACTCCAGCCAGGTCTCCTAAGCAACCATATTGGCCCGGTTGCTAGGGAGGGTAGTGTCACATGGGGTAACCTCCTCGTGGTCGCGATTAGCGGTTCTCGCTCTCAATGGGGCGCGTGGTAAGTTGTGTGTGGATCGCGGAGAATAGCATGAGTCTCCACATGCTGGGAGTCTCCGCGGTGTCGTGCACAGCTAGCCACGTGATAAGATGCGTGGACTGACTGTCTCAGAAGTGGAGGCAACTGAGACAGTCCGGACTGAGGTGAGTAACCACACCACCACAAGGAACTTCTAAGCAGTGGGAATTGGGCATTCCAAATTGGGAGAAAAAGGGATAAAATAAAAAATACAATAAAAAATAGATGCAGTTACATCTCCCACTAATCAAAACTTTCCTGTGGACGTGCTCACTACAGAGAAAAAAAAGGTGGCATTCACAGCCATCGCTGAGCTACCCAGTGTAGACGGTACACACTCGTTTCATTGCACCAAACAGGATGAAGTTCGTCAACCCGAAAAATAATCTATCTATCTAACGATAGCTCTGCTGGTCTTCACAATGCAAGTGAATGGTGACCAGAACTTTGAAGGCCCAAAAGGCAGTAAAAAAGTAATCCATAAGACTCCAGTGGTTAAATCCACATCTTCTGAACTGTTATGATAGGCGTGGGTGAGAAACAGATCAATATTGATGTCCTTCTTTAACTGTAAATGTACACTTTAATTTTCAGTTCCACATTCTGGTGTTGAAGTGACTTTTACTTTCACATTCAGCCAACTACTGGTTGGGGGTGGTCAAAGGTGGAGATTGATAGTAAAAAAGGACTTAAATATTGATCTGTTTCCCACCCACACCTGTCATAATGCTTCAGAAGATATGGATTTAACTGTTACAGTCATATGGATTACTTTAATGCCTCCTTTATGTCATTTTTGGACCGTCTGAGTTTTGGTCACCATTCACTTGCATTGTATGGACCATTCGAGCTGAGATATTCTTCTAAAAATGTTCATTTGTGTTCTGCTGAAGAAAGAAAGTCATGAGGGTGAGTACCAAAATACCAATAATAACCTGAAAAAAACGCAGGACTTTTTTAAAAGTATAGTTTACCCAAAAATGTAAAATTCTCTAAGGTGAGAGAATTTTACATTTTTGGGTAAACTATACTTTTAAAAAAGTCCTGCGTTTTTTTCAGGTTATTATTGGTATTTTGGTAGCACAATAAACTGCATCTAGGATTTAATTCAATTTGGACTCTAGTAGCCTCTGTGTCTGGGCCTGTCCGTCACACTAAGGAAAGACTAAGAACATTTTTTTTTAACAATTTTTGATACTTGATAGGTGTGGGTGAGAAACAGATCAATATTTATGTCCTTTCTTACTATACATTCTCCTCCCTGCACCAGTAGTTGGTGCTATGCACGAAGAATGTGAATCACCAAAAACAAAAGAATGTGGAAGTAAAAGTGGAGATTTATAGTAAAAAGGACTTAAATATTGATCTGTTTCTCACCCACACTTATATCGTGGTAACACTTTATTTTAGGGATCATAAATTAAGACAGTAATTCATGACTAATAATTGGACTTGTAAGGGACTAGTTACAGACTTGTTTGTAATTATAAGGTATTTATTAGGCCTTTGTTCATTGATTTATTACCCTTGCCTAATAGCCACTTTACATTTGTTTTTTTCTAACAATTAACTTAGTAGGTAAAAACAAAAGATACCAATAGCTAGTAAGGTGCAAAATGCATCCTTTATAGGTTCTCATTACACTATGTGAATGTGCAACTTATAAGTATAAAATAAATCTAGAAGGCAGAGACTTTTGATGCTTAGTGTAAATAGCAACAAAAAGCATCTTCTTTGCAATAAGTGCAATAGTGTTAGATGCTATCTTCACCCCTAACTAAATACTACCATACAGTATATGGGCATCACTGCAGCATGTTTCTTGTGTTTATTTAGAGTCCCACACACACCCTACACCAGCGGTCACCAATTAACTGACCGTGGTCCGGACCCCAGAATAGTTCCATCCGGACCGTGAGACATCATGCCATCGGGTGCCCCATCTCATCGTTTCTACACTTTACTTTAGCAGCACAACAAAACAACACAGCTATGTACACTGCACGCGTTCCAGGCCATAGCACTGATCTTGCAGTGCTATATACTTTAATGTTTTTCTCTAGCACAGAACACGATTCATTAATGCCCTTTTGTGTTTCGCAAGCATTGCCTCTCTCCCCTAGCCCGCGATATGAGGCGGCACATTGTAGAGCTGCAGACGTGATTATTTTAACGACAGGAGATCGTAGCGGAAAAATACAGTAAGCATCAATATAGATGGATACCGGCATATTTCACTAAAACACACTGCCCACTTCTGCTTCAACGAAAATGAAGCAAACTGAAACAATCTTTATGGGTCTGACATGACTCAGTTCAGCTAAGCAAGGTTTGTGACAGGACAATTTATCATGGTTCCAGAGTGCCTTTAGACAAGAAATGATTTTTTCCCATCTAAAGTTAGCTTTATTAACATGTTTTTTTTTTTAAATTTTGTTGAAATTTAATCAGAGTCAGAGTTAGCATAATCTCTGGCATGGTTGGTAAGAAAGACAACCAAAACTTTGAAATGACTATTTCTCTGCTTATGATGAAAAATATTCCATTATTTGATAGTCAGTCCATACTGTTTGCATACTTAACTATAGCAAACAGTATTTGTAAACTGCACTATTCTGATGTACATTGTTTTCATACTAAATTGTTTAGATCGTCAAACAAGATATAACTTAAAACAAAGGCAACCTGAGTAAACACAAAATACAGTTTTCCAATATATACACTGGCGGCAAAAAGTTTGGAATAATGTACAGATTTTGCTCTTATGGAAAGCAATTGGTACTTTTATTCACCAAAATGGCATTCAACTGATCACAATGTATAGTCAGGACATTAATAACGTGAAAAATTACTATAACATTTTGAAAAACAAAATTCAGAACTTCTTCAACTACTTCAAAGAGTTCTCATCAAAACATCCTCCATGGGCAGCACTGACAGCTTTGCAGATCCTTGGCATTCTAGATGTCAGTTTGTCCAGATACTAAGGTGACATTTCACCCCACACTTCCTGTTGTTTTTCTGTTTCAAAAGTGGCTTTTTCTTTGCATTTCTTCCCATAAGGCCTGCACCCCTGAGTCTTCTCTTTACTGTTGTACATGAAACTGGTGTTAAGTGGGTAGAATTCAATGAAGCTGTCATGTGAGGCATCTATTTCTCAAACTAGAGACTCTGATGTACTTATACTCTTGTTTAGTTGTATCTGGGCCTTCCACAGCTCTTTCTGTCCTTGTTAGAGCCAGAAGTCCTTTGTCTTTGAAGACTGTAGTGTACACCTTTGTATGAAATCTTCAGTTCTTTGGCAGTTTCAAGCATTGTATAGCCTTCATTCCTTAAAACAATGATTGACTGACGAGTTTCTAGAGAAAGCTGTTTCTTTTTTGCCATCTTTTACCTAATATTGACCTTAAGACATGTCAGTCTATTGCATACTGTGGCAACTCAAAAATAAACACGTTAAGCTTCATTTAACGAACCAAACAGCTTTCAAGTGTGTTTGATATAATGGCAAGTGATTTTCTAGTACCAAATTAGCAATTTAGCATGATTAGGTGTTGGAGTGATGGCTGCTAGAAATGGGGCCTGTCTAGATTTGATCAAAAATGACTTTTTTCAAATAGTGTTGGTGCTGATTTTTACATCAGTAATGTCCTGACTATACTTTGTGATCATTTGAATGCCACTTTGGTGAACTAAAGTACCAATTTCCTTCTGAAACAGCAAAATCTGTACATTATTCCAAAATTTTGGCCGCCAGTGTATATATTTTTTTACTGAAGCAAAAAGGTTATTCAACACCTAAAACACCCATGTGAAAAACTAACTGCCTACTTAAACTTAATAGCTGGTTGTGCCACCTTTAGCAGCAACATCTGCAACCAAACGCTTCCAATAACTGGAGATCAGTCTTTCGCAATGCTCTGGTGGAATTTTGGCCCACTCTTCTTTGCAGAACTGCTTGAGTTTATCCACATTGGAGGGTTTTTGAGCATGAACTGTCCATTTAAGGTCCTGCCACAGCATCTCAATCAAGTTCAACTTTGACTAGTCCACTCCAGAATTATAATTTTGCTTCTTTTGAGCCATTCAGAGGTGGACTTACTCTTAGGATCATTGTCTTGCTGCATAATACAGTTGCACTTGAGCTACAACTCACGGAGTGATGACCGGACATTCACCTTTAGGATTTTCTGGTAGAGAGCAGAATTCAGAATTCACATGAACCTTAGGTCTCTGCGGTAACACACTCAACAAGCCACGTAATAAGATGCGTGGATTGATGGTCTCAGACTTGGAGGCAACTGAAATTCGTCCTCTGCCACACGGATTGAGGCGAGTCCCTACACCACCACGAAGACCTAGAGCACATTGGGAATTGTGCATGCCAAATTGGGGAGAAAAAAAAATAAATTAAAATGTATTGCAAGTCACCCTGGCTCTGAAGCAGCAAAGCATCCCCACACCACCACCATGCTTGACCGTATGATGTTCTTTTTGTGGAATTCTGTGTTTGATTTACGCCAGATGTAATGGGACCCCTGTCTTCCAAACAGTTCCACTTTCGACTCATCAGTCTACAGAACATTCTCCTAAAAGGTTTAAGGATCATCAAGGTTTGTTTTGGCAAAATCCAGACGAGCCTTAATGTTCTTCTGGGTTAGCAGTGGTTTTTGCCTCGTCACTCTTCCATGGTTGGCATTTTTGCCCAGTGACTTTCTGATAGTGGAGTCATGCACAGTGACCTTTATTGATATGAGAGAGGCCTGCAGTTCCTTGGATGTTGTCCTTGGCTTTTTTGTGACTTCCTGGATGAGTCGCCGCTGTGCTCTGAGGAATTTTGGAAGGTCGGCCACTTCTGGGAATGTTCACTACTGTGCCAAGTTCTTCTCCATTTGGAGATAGTGGCTCTTTGGAGTCCCAGAGCCTTTGAAATTGCTCTGTAACCCTTCCCAGACTGTTGTACTTCAAATCACCTTTTTCCTCATCATTTCTGGATTTATTTATTTATTTTTATCTTGGCATAGTGTACTTCTGGGTGAGACCCTTAATTCTATTTAGGTGTTGATGTGATTGAACAGCACTGGCAGTAATCAGGCCTGGGTGTGTCTAGTCCAGCTGAACCCCATTATGAATGCAGTTTCATAGATTTGGGGATTTAGTAACTAAGGGGGCAAATATTTTTTCACACAGGCCCAGTTGGTATTGGGTAACTTTTTTTCTTTAATAAATAACATTATCATTTAAAAACTGTATTTTGTTTTTACTCAGATTGCCTTTGTTTTATGTTAGATTTTGTTTGAATTTTTGAAACAATTTAGAATGAGATATACACAAAAACAGAAGAAATCAAGATGGGCAAATACTTTTTCACAGCACTGTATGTGTGTGTATATATATATATATATATATATACACACACACACACTGTATAAATAAACAGTAGAAGATCCCCCAAAGTCCACTACTTTGGTTGTCTTTGGGCCCCCAATGTCCTCATTCTTGCCCATTTATTAAGATATTTTTGACCGTTTATGATTCATAATTATTTTCTTATTGTACTTTTACTTATTTTAAGTATTGCTGCCAACTTGGACATTTATAATAACCATTCCACAAAATGTTAATTTATTATACATCATCAATAGTCAGCATGGCTACGAAACAAGTTATTATTGTCCAGACCTTTGCCAAGAAGGACTGTGGGCTGCGGCCCATACTGGACTTGAGGCTTTTCTGCTTTTCTCCTCATCACGAGTTGTGAAATACAGACTTGCAGAATGCAACAGAATACTGTTGTTTAAGCTTTACTCTTTTATATCAGCTGACACTCTCTTGCCTGGTACACTTGATTTAATGTGGTTGTTGTTCATTCCAGGATTATGCTGTGTGGCTGTATACACATGCATTTGTGGTACAAACAAACAGGTACAAAATGCTATTGATGTGATTTTCATTTATGGTAATTTTAATGGTTAGCAATGGCGTCATTTTTATATCACCAGAACTTGAATTTGAAAAAGCCTCCGAATTCATGATCCTGAAAAAAGACTGAGTGGAATTTGATGTTATTGAAAAATGTTGCGGTTCATTTTAAATATTTGAAAATATTTTGTGTGAATTCACCTAAAAAAAAAATCAGCTAGACTATAGGAATTGTGAGAAGTTCCCGACAAGACAGTCACATCTTTGGCAAGTTCTACAGGAAGCGTGGGGTGAAATGTCACCTGAGTATCTGGACAAACTGACAGCTAGAATGCCATGGATCTGCAAAGCTGTCATTGCTGCATGTGGAGGATTTCTTGAAGAGAACTCTTTGAAGTAAAGTAGTTTTTTTTTTTTTCAAATTGTAATAGTAATTTTTCACGTTATTGATGTCCTGACTATACATTGTGATCAGTTAAATGCCACTTTGGTGAATAAAAGCACCAATTTCTTTTCATAAGAGCAAAATCTATATATTATTCCAAACTTTTGGCCACCAGTGT